>NW_027069562.1:307913-340189 GCF_002906115.3 Quercus suber
TTTTTTTTCTTTTTTTTTTTTTTTTTTTTTTTTTTTTTTTTTTTTTTTTTTTGACTTCCCTAATAGATGAAAGAAGTGAAACTTATAAAGGTGTTGTTCTCTAAACTCTTGTACTATATCTATAACTGGAGTTAAATGGAATATCTTTTTTATTTTATTTTTGAGAGAGTTTAAATGGAATATATGTATATATGTGTATATATATATATATATATATATTTATAGAGAGTTTTAAAATATGACATCCACTCTTGATGATAAAAACATTAATAGGTTTTTGGTATAAACGGAAATTGAATCTTAAATCTCTTATTTAACAATAAGAGATTTTACCAGTTAAGTTAATTAGAACCCATTAAATGGAATATCTAAATAGATTATTATCCACTCATAAAAAAAAAAAAAAAAAAAAGACTGTATTTGGTACTTTTTTACTATGTTCCGAATCAAATGAAATATGTGGACTGATTCTTTTGTTAACAATAACTGGAATATAAATATTAGTTATAGGCTTATAGCTAGAGTTTCGTTTGGGATTTATAATTGAAATATGTATATTAGCTAAAGTTTGGTTTCGGATTTCTGAATAATAAGCTAAAAAGGAGGATAAAAGTATGAAATATATATATTTTAAAAAAGGGATGTTTACAAAAACTAAAACCGTTACATTGATAGAACAACTCAAAAAAATAAAATAAAAAAAATGATAAGCTTAAAAGAGTCCTCTATTAAAAAAAAGTGAGTTGACGAGAACAATTCAATAAAAAAATAAAAGAAAAGAATAAAAGCGGTTTCTTAAAAAAAATGTTTACAGAAAATAGTAAAAATATTTATGAAAGCAATAGTTGAGAGAACCAAAAAAATTGTAGAGGAAAAAAAAAAAAATCACATCAACAGAAGTAATGAAAAAGGACTATTAAGGAAGTAGCATAGAGTATGACCTTAATTAGATAGGGGTAGAAATAGAATGCAGGAAAATAAAATACGTGGTCGATCTTAACTAATTTGATGAGAATTCATAGTTGATTTTAATATTTTGGGACTAAAACTTTTTTTGTTGTTGTTGTATTTATAAAAGCAATACACGGCACAAATTTGATTAAAATTTTTATATTAGAATACAAAATTATGATAAGAAGATCAATAATGAAAATAAAATTTAAAATTTTGGTAATAGAATTCTAGGAGTAAAAATTTTAAATTTCTTGAAATTTATGTAATAGAGTTTTATCTAAAGTGAACTATTTTAATTACTAAGAATATAAGGATTTGTAGTGGAGAAAAGATAACCACTTGACACAACCACTACTTCTAGGCAAAAAAAAGAGACATTTATGGTTGTGATTGTATATGGAGTTATATATTATATTATTAAGCATTTATTATAATTGTATATGATTTACTAAGATTTTAATTCGTAGATGATTTAAATATGGAATGGAATTTAAAAAGGTTTTAATTAATAAAGGATATTAGAATCATTAGTAAATAATATTCTCTTTAAGTAATAGAATAAGAGTTTGGTTTACTTCAAGTACTTTTTTTAATTGGAATTTCTTTTTATTTTAATGAGAAACTGCCACATCACCTACTAACTAAATGAAAGGTGATGATTAAAACCTACTATTAGGGGTGGCAATTCGTGTTCGTGTAGTATAGTATTCGATTATATAGGTTAACACTAACTCGATATGTTTATTAAACAGGTTAATATTCCTTAATTCTAACACAATCTATTTATTAAACGAGTTAGTTGCGTCGACCTATTTATCAGATTTTATAAAAAAAAAATTATGAAAAAACAAACAAATAAATATTTTTAATGTAAAATTTAGAACTAACGAGTAACTGCATAACAAATAATTATTTAAAACTAAAGCATATCCCAATATCACAAATAAGCAATCACAATATGTAAAAGAAAATAAACCACAACAACTAATAAGTTCATATACCCAGAGTTTGAAGGGCATATTGGTAAAATGTCATTTAATTAAATGGGTCAAATATGTCAAACGGGTTCTGTGCGTTCAACATTAACCTAACCCATTTATTAAACGGGCCAGCCGTGTTAACCCAAATATGACACGAACTCGTTAATCCTGAACCTGTTAAGCCTCAACCCATAACCTGTTAATTTTATGTCGCGTCCTCGGGTTTATGGGTTGTGTCCAATTTTACCACTCCTACCCACTACCACTTATTATTGTATATTTAAAATAATATGAAATGTTCAATTAATTAAAAAAGTACTGGAGGTAAGTCAAACTCATAGAATAAATAGTTCCATATACAAATTAAATACAACTATAATAAATACCTATTAATAATAACATTAATTATATGTTTATTAGTTCCATATAAAATCCAATCATAATAAATACTCATTATTATCTATCATAACAATCAAATTTCACATTTAATATTATTTTGGAAATGCTAAAAGTACTACAAATGTTATTATATAAAACTTACAAATTGATATGACAATAAATGTGATTAGTGGGCTTCAACCACTTTTTTCTATTTTTTATTTTTTTTGATACAAGATAAAATTTTTACTCTAGCCTAATATAAGTAAATATGTGTGTAAAGCTCCCTCATAAAGACTTGAACCCCGGTTCTTGCTCTCACACCCTACAAGCACTTATACTTGCGAAGTGAGTCAAGTGACCATCGCACTAAGGATGTGCGGTGGATTATAAATGAATATTTGAATTGTTTCTTTATAATTGATGATATATCATTTTATAAATTTAATGTTCTGCTTTGCTTGTTTTGGCTATAATTTTTTTTAGTAAATGAGTCATTTTTAAAAATGTATTTTTCTATAAAACTATCTTACTTTCCTATATTTGGTAGCAACCTTATCTTAGTTGAAAACAATTTACTAACTTTCCTCATTTTGCTTACTGTGAGATAGAATTTTTTTAACAAAAATTTAATGAAAAACAATCTCTAAAAATTAATAAGCTATACTTTTTTTGTTGACTAAAGATAATTTTCCTTTGACTTATTTTTTATAATGCTACCAAATACTGAAAAACAAAGAAAATTATTTTACATAAAGTTTTCCATCAAAACAAATGAAGCGTACATAAAACTTGTAGTACTAGTAGCACTGCCTATTTTAGATTTTTTTTTTATTCATTTAATTTTTTAATAGATAAAAATGATAGATAAGAAAAAATCAGTTTCGAATAGAAATTTTAATGAATCCTATTATTATCAAATGTGTGACATTAATGGTGGTAACACTACGTCAAAATTATGATGTTTTTATATTAGCGATTTCCTTATTCTCATTTTTTATAGGGTATTAATTTCCTTTCTCACAATTTGGTCCGTTGGACTTGGCCCTGTCTTTTGTAATTAAGATGGACCATCCATTTCTTATCTTCCTTCTTTGGGTTTTCTCCTGTAAGATTGAGATGAATTAGGTCCTTTCTTTTCCCTTTTTCTTTACAATTATCCTTATTCATAAAAAAATTTCCTTATTTTCCTTATTCAAGCAGACGTAGTAGAATTTATGTAATATACCGCTCTCGCTCCTCTGCTTGCATTGGTAGCTGAAAATTAAAAAGTAAACACCATCCAGCATTATGAAGATCATTGTTAATGTCTTTGCCTCTCTCTCTTTTCTTTTCATTCTTCTAAATCCAACAAGGTGCTTCTTCTACGTCCATTCTATTATATTTTTCTCAATATTGCATAATTTGCATTGCGTTCACATTTAATCAAGGACAGACCTAAAAATCTTTCCTTCGGAGTGTGAGAGATAACTAAACTAAAATTATCGAGACATTCTTGATTCAAGTTGTGTTTTTATTTTTTAATATAATGAGTTTTGTTTAGATACCATCTTTCATATAAAATTAAGTCATAATATTCGGTAATGTGTAATGCACGGAATAGCCAACATCTAAAATGATGTGTTAATAATTACGGAGAACTAATTTATAATATTAATTTATTAAATTTCACTAATTGAATTCATTATTAACTAGATCAGTTTATAAAAATTTTGGGAGTGAAAACTATAATGTTTTTAACATTTTCCTAAGAACATAAGGCAATATAACTACACAATTATATATTAAATATTCTTGTGTGTGTGTGTGTTTTTTTTTTAAAAAAAGGATATATTGTTATTGTATATTCTTATATAATTTTTTTTTGGAGAAACTATATTCTTATATAACGGATACTCACAAATTATAATATATTAAAAACTATTATATATAATAAAAGTTATAAAAATAAACATAAAAGCAAGGCATTTATTCATTTTAGGCTTTTAGCCACAGATCTGATTTTGAAGTACTATACAGTAGTAAGTAACCAATAATATAATAGCAAGCACAGAGCCAGCGTTTAATTAAAAAGAAAGGAGAGAGAAAGAGAGTAGTGCTCAAATCCTAAAATTGAAGGGGGCCAGTAAATAAATTTCTTATTTGCGATTCATGGTTTTATTCCTATTTTATTGGAAATTTTAAAAATCTAGGGGGTCATGATCCTCCTTGGACCCTCCCCTAGTTCCGTCTTTGCATCTAATAATAATTATCAATTGCAAACCTTTGTATATAAAAATAACATCCGATTTGCATAAAAAAAAAAAAAAAAAATCCGATTTTATAATTGTTTGAACTAATTAATAATTTTTTTATATATTAATTAAACAGATAAATTTAATTTAAATAATTTTTTCTATAATATTGATGACTTGAGTATTTTTTTTATTAGTTTGACAGTTGGAGAGAGGGATTTGAATTCTAGATTTCTTCATTGAAAATGCCAAAAAATGTTAATTAGTTGAGTTAAAAAATTCTTGATAAGTTAACCATTTTATCTAAGCTCACCGTTAATATCACTTTTTTATTTACCAATAATTACTCACCATATCAGTAGTTTGTAAAATTTTTTATAAAATAAGTTGTATCTCTAGCATTATTCTTTAGGACATCTCGAGTGGTAACAACAACAATAATAATAGAGGAATGAGTAATGCTATAGACACAAATTATTTTACAACATTTTTACAAACTGCTAACGTGGTTTTACCATTTTTCAAATAGTTATTGTAAGTAAAAATGTGATTTTAGTGATAGACCCATATTAAATTAGTAAAAATTTGACACATCAGCAATTTGTAAAAATGTTTTAAAATAGTTTGTATTTATAGCATTACTCATATAGGATTAGGTTAGGGTTTTGGTGGGGCTTTCTTTGTGATTTGTTAAATTCTTCTCTATGTATGCATAATTAATTTAGATATTCTTTGCTTAACATTTTGGAGAATGAAATAAAAAATTAGAGGTTAATATTTTCTTTCAACTTTATAATAATCAACTCAAACTCCACAAAAGTCTTAGTCATAAAATTTTCGGAACAAGCTCGCTCACTTTGTACAAGATTAGAAAGAAAATAAATATGAGGAATTATGAGTGTAGTATTTTTATGATATCATATAGATTTTTTTTTTTTTGCCTTTGTTGAACTATCATTTAGATTGTGTCAATTATGTGATATGTTTATCTGGTTTTATGAAGAGTTATGATGTCAATAAATGGTTCATGTTTTAGGGTATCTCAAAAATCAGATGATGTGTATGACACGCGAGCTCCCCACCTAGAGGTTGGAATCCTATGACTCTTTAGTGGACCATTTCGAAGAGATTCTTGCAAAATGCTCAAATCATATCTGAGCGTCTACTCTCTAGTGGATATGAGGTAGGAAACTGATACAAAATCCTCTATCCCACTTTTTATTTTTGACTATATATTCCTTAATCAAAACATGCCAAATATTCCTTTACTTTCCTTTTAGGAGTAAAATACTAGTTTAAAATGAGGGGAAAAAAAATCAGATTTGTATTTGCAGATGTCTATAATTCATTTTCAGGTATTAAGATTGACATATTGATTAACTAATGAAACTTATTAGTAATGTGTTTTTTCCCCCTTTTTATCTCTGCAATGTAGTATGTTGTGTGGATTATCTATGGTATCGGAGGAAGGTGGAAGGTGCCAACCCTGACTCTCTAGGATTTGATGTAATTGACGAATGGGGGAGGTGGTCCCTGACCCAGATAGGTGGCCTTCCTCTAGAGGTGGAAAAGGGTTCACTGAAGTAGCCAAGAAAGTGCATGACATGGGTTTGAAGTTTGGGATTCATGTTATGAGAGGAATAAGTACACAAGCAGTGAATGCAAACATTTTTTTTTTTTTTTTTTTGCTGTTCTTGCATGAAGCAATTTCCTTATTTTCCATGGAATAAAGCATTTTCCTTAAAGAAAACGCAACAGCTAGGAGACGAAATCAGACAGTGACACCATTGATATATCCCGACTCCCAATTACCTGTTTCAAATACAGATGCTTGCTTTGTTTTTTGTTTTTTGTTTTTGTTTTTTTTTTGTTTTTTGTTTTTTTTGAGAATCCAGATGCTTGTTAGTTGTAAAACTATTAACTCCTATTATTATTGAGTTAGCATGGCCCTATTATTATGGAGTTGGCACCCCTTAGCATGACCTTTATTATTATTATCATCAAATGTGTGACATTAAAGATTGACACCATTTGCAAGGTATTCAATACATGTAGAAGTAGTAGTATTTAAATAACACACTACTCTCCTCTGCTTGGCAGCTGAAAACTGGAAACCATCCATCATGATGAAGATGAAGATCATTGTTAACGTCTTCGCCTCTCTCTCTTTTCTATTCATTTTTCTAAAACCAACAAGGTGCTTTATCTTCTTCTTCTACCTCTTTTCTATTCTGTTATATTGTTCTCTTTCCTAATACTCCCAATATTGCATTGCATTTACATTTAATTATAATGATCAACTGCCAAGCTTTGAACATAAAGATATCATGCGATTTTATAATTGTCTGAACTTTTCAATTATTTTCTCTTACATTAATTGCAGTTAAATTTCACTTACATTCTTCTTATTATTATTTTTTTGATCCCTGGATCTCTCCGTTGAAAACACTAGAGGTTAGAAAACTCTTGGCAAGTTAACCAATTTTAGGACCTTTGGAGTAGTAATAATAATAGAGGTTTTGGAAAGGGTTTTGGCGGGACTCAACGCTTGCTATTTGCTAAATTCTTTGCTATAGATGTGTACAATCAATTATTTAGGTCTTCTTTACTTAATATTTTGGAGAATGAATTTTCTTGCATATTAGATTGAGATCGAATTCACCAAATGTTGCTCCCTTTAGCTCTCAATATGTTTTCCAACGCAAAATTAGTTTTTTGTACAAATTTCATGATATTAGGGAAGATTAGTGCATAAAATATAAAAGTAGTGGTTAACATTATCTTTCAACTTTACAATCAACCCAGACTCCATAAAGCCCTTAGGCCTAAAAACTTTGGAATGGCTCACTTTGTACAAGATTAGAAAGAAAATAAATTATGAGTGTAGTATTTTTATGATTTGTATCCATTTTTTAATTTTAATTTTATTTTTTTTATGCCTTTGTTGAATCATCTATTTGTGAGAAATAGTATTTTTATGATTTGTATCTTTTTTTTTTTGAATCATCTATTGAACTATGTCAAAATTATGTGACATACCTTATTGGTCTTATGAAGAAAATGATGTCAATAAATGGTCTCATGTTTCAGGGTATTGTCTAAAAATCCATCTGATGTGAAATTAGAACATGCGAGCTCTCCACCTAGAGGTTGGAATTCCTATGATTCCTTTAGTTGGACCATTTCCGAAGAAGAGTTCTTGCAAAATGCTCAAATCATATCTGAGCGTCTACTCTCTAGTGGATATGAGGTAGGAAGACTGTGGATTCAAAATCCTCTATCCCACTTTTTATGTTTGACTATATATTCCATCAATCAAAACATGCAAAATATTCCCTTTACTTTCCTTTTAGGAGTAAAATACTCGTAGTTTAAAATGAGGGGAAAAAAAATCAGATTTGTATTTGCAGATGTCTATAATTCATTTTCAGGGTATTAAGATTGACATATTGATTAACTAATGAAACTTATTAGTAATGTGTTTTTCCCCCCCTTTTTATCTCTGCAATGTAGTATGTTGTTGTGGATTATCTATGGTATCGGAGAAAGGTGGAAGGTGCTAACGCTGACTCTCTAGGATTTGATGTAATTGACGAATGGGGGAGGGTGGTCCCTGACCCAGATAGGTGGCCTTCCTCTAGAGATGGAAAAGGGTTCACTGAAGTAGCCAAGAAAGTGCATGACATGGGTCTGAAGTTTGGGATTCATGTTATGAGAGGAATAAGTACACAAGCAGTGAATGCAAATACCCCTATATTGGACTTAACCACGGTATTCTCAGAGCATGCTTAATTTAATTATTATAGTTTCTTTATTAATGAACAAAGAAGCACACACGACTTTGAAGCTTAATCCTCAGAATTTTAAACAAATAATGTTATAGTAATATGTAATAAAACTAGCAAAAAAAGTCTCAAGATTGCTTAAGCTTCTGTTTTGATATATTTATTTTTATCAGGGAAAGGCTTATGAAGCGGGTCAGCGAAATTGGACTTCACAAGATATAGGGCTTAAGAAAAGGACATGTTCATGGATGCAAAATGGTTTCATGAGTGTAGATACCACGTTGGGAGCAGGAAATGCCTTTTTGAGGTCACTCTATACACAGTATGCTGAGTGGGGTGTTGATTTGGGTAATTAATTTGACCATTGTTATTGCAAAGTTTTCCTTCTTACTCTATATGCATTGCTACAACATATCAATTAAGACTGTTCTTGACATCCCATGAATTTATGCATCTAGACACTTAACTTTATTCAATCTTTTGATTACAACAGATTCAATTGGACAGTCACATGTTTGGCAGCTCAATCTTTACTTTCCACTTTCTAAGTTTGACATTGATTGCTTATGTTTTCTTGTAGTGAAACTTGATTGTGTATTTGGTGCTGACTTAGATATGTATGAAATAGTCACTGTGGCAGAGGTACAATGCTCTCTCTCTCTCTCTCTCTCTCAGCTGCGATATTTTGGAGAAAATCTAAGCATACAACTTTTGTGCCATAACCCTAATGTGACTGATGAGTGTTAATTAAGAGCAAATAATAAGTACTTGTAATAGTTGTAAATATCCGTTCATAGTTTACCCTGTCAAAGTTTTGATAAAAATTGTGAAACTCGATAATTTGATCAAAATTTGCACGTTTGATTTATTACATAGTTTGCCTTTGCCTAGATTTTGAAGCAACTTGACCAACCCATATTGTATTCGCTGTCTCCTGGAACTGGTGTGACCCCAAAACTGGCCAAGGCTGTGAGTGGATTTGCAAATATGTATCGAATAACTGCGGATGATTGGGATTCATGGGGAGATGTTGCATCTCATTTCGATGTTTCAAGGTGAGAAGACGGTTCTGTTTTGTTCAAGATTTTTGGAGTTAGGTCACACTAATCATTACTATTTCTTTTCCATTTAATGCCTTTTTGATCTATGAATACTGAAAAACACAATTTTATTTATTTATTTTTACTAGGGACTTAGCTGCAGCGAATTTGATAGGAGCTGATGGCTTGCTGGGCAAGTCATGGCCTGACTTGGATATGCTACCACTAGGATGGCTTACCGATCCAGGTTATAAAAATTTTCTTGCTACTTTTCCTTCTAACATAAAATGAATAATTTTCTGTAATTATTTTATTTTCTTGGTCATCTGATTTTTTTTATTAAGCATTATTTAGTTTTCTGTAATTGTTTTTCCTTTTCACATATACGTAGATCGAGTAACTCATTTACTCATTTTTTAGCAAAACATGTAAGAACTATTGTTGAATTTTCTATGTGGATGGAAGATGTCCCACCACAAGTTGCTGATGTAGTTTTAGCCGATTGTGGCTGATTTTAGTTTTATAAAGTTGAAGTTGGTTTTTCAAAAAAAAAAAAAAAAAGAATAATTTTCTTGTTACTTTTTTCTTCTCTCTCTTCTTTCTTTTAAAATTTAATATAATTTTTGACATATATAACACATTAGATTTATTAGCATGAGAACATACAGCTCCAAAAACATTATAAGGAAATATTATTGATAAAAACTTCTTTTCTTTTCTACAAACAAAATCTTTTTTATTTGGTATTTAGAAAGTTTCGGATACACAAATCCATGAATATTCTTTTTTATTAGAAGTAGAGATGCAATGATTTAAAGATTAAAATTTGGAGACATGACCTACTTTGTCATCTATATTTTATAAAGGAAATAAATTTTTATTTATTTATTTGGTACGATCATTAGTATATTTCTCTTATAATACATTGTATACATCAAGATAAACCTAACATTTATTATTTAATTTATTGAAATGAATTATTTTGTATAATTTTATGTTTTCCTATTTTTAATTTTAAATGTGAAATATTTAATTTATTTAATAAAAACATTGATTTATATTGTTTAAAGAATATGGGTTCCAATTAGGGTAATGAGTAAAGTCTTTTGTGGATAAATTAAAGACATGGACTCAAATCTAACCTAAACAAAAAAGAATCTAAATAGTGTCTTAACTGAATGATAAAAAACAATTATTATTTAGCTCACACTATAGGCTTTAAATCCTATTGCATTTATAAAACAATATTTAAATAATATTAATTGTGACTAATATAATTAATTTGTATTATATAAAAGAAAATATTTGTCTTCAATTATATAAAAATGGTTTGATGAAATTTTCTTATATTTGAGAAAAATGATAAGTAGAATAAATCTTTTTTTTTTTTTTTGGTCTCTAGAATAACTTAGTTTAAAGACATGTTTTAAGAGTAAATTATGCATATATGTATATTACTTTTTCTTTTGAAATAATGTGTATTATTTTGTGCATTTATAAATTATTGATGATCAATTTAACTCCAAAATTTTTTTCCTGTCTCCGCTACGCTATGACATAGTACTGTTAGATAAATCAATGAACTTAGGTATACATTTATTGGTTCTTGACGTAGCAGTTTCGAGTGTCAAATAGGTTCAGTCCATGCACTCCAATGTGCATTACTTCAAATTCAATCTTTACAAACAAAGAACTTGCCATTCCAAGTCCGGTGAGTGACTTTTACTAAAACAGAGGTACTGTCTAGACTCCAGACCAAGTGGCATGGCTTCAGAAACAAGTTCTCCAACGTACTTTAGTCTTTACATCAGTGGACAGTTAATTAGATATTTTCAAAAGGCCCAGAATATATATGCTTATATTTGACTGTTTAAGTTAAGCCTAGCCTAGACATATAAAAACCCACAATTAACTTTAATTTTTTCAAATATTTTAGCTGCAAATGAAGGTCCACACAGAGCATCTAACCTTACTGCAGATGAGCAAAGAACTCAGGTATCTATATCAAAACAAAGAAGTTAGTTCTCGATAACCCTTGAAATAACTAAGCACTCTATTTTGACCTTATCTTTCTTATTTCGACAGATTACATTGTGGTCTATGGCTAAGTCTCCTCTCATGTTTGGAGGAGATGTGAGAAACCTTGACAACGCCACATACGACCTCATAACAAATGCTGTTTTGTTGGAGATAAATTCCTTTAGCTCAGGCAACATGGAGGCATGTGTACCCATCTAATCTTTTGTAGTCTTAGGAAATATAAGCTTTGTTTAAATAGCAACGTAACATATAATTTAATTGTTTGTACAGTTTCCTTATATCACTAATGGAACTCGTTCTTGGATTGCAACCGGAAGAAATGGTAAGACTCCCCAACCAACACAGAACTCTAATTAGTAGAGCCGCATAGCTCTGCATTGCCCAAGTTCAAAGATTATTATATTCACATTTTTTAATGATTTTTCATGAATTAAAAAAAAGAAAAGAAAAAGAATAATGCTATTGTTAACACTTTTTAATGATTATTCTTTCATGCTTTCTAGGAGAAATATATCTTGCATTTTTCAATGTAAACACTGATCAGACAGTAATAACTGCAATGGCATCAGACCTGGCTAAGGTACTTCCCAGTAAAAACTTGAATTCCTGTAAGGGCAATGAACTATGGAGTGGAAAAGACTTTGGGGTATTAAATCAGTCTCTATCAACGGTGGTAGAAGGCCATGGCTGTGCACTATTTATCCTGAACTGTAGTTAGTATTGTGGATAAATTAAAACAAACTTAGATGTAAGAAGGCAATGATAATTCTTTGTGAGAAATTTTGTTGGACTCTGTTTCTGATATCATTATGTATGTTGCCATTTAATCTTGGGAATCCCTTGCTTCTATGTTTTAGCGTTTCACAGTTTTTTGTATTAGTTTTCCAAAGTTTAAATATTTAGAAAATATTATGAGAAATCTGTTGGACTCTGCTTTAATTTGATACACCCTAAAATGATGCATATGTATCATTGTGCCTTTCGAGAGTTATCTATGGCCCATCGATATAAAATAAATCTTGGGACATTATGCTGCAATCATGCAATGTTTAAAATCCTTCCCTAAGCATCAAATGTATCTTATCAGTCCCTAAATCATACATGAGTTAATGAAAGAATATATTTGTCTTGAATTATATAAAAATGACTTGATGAATTTTTCTTATATTTGAGCAAAATGATATGTAGAATAAATCTGTTATTTATTTGTTTATAATTTGTCTCTAGAATAAATTATTTTAAAGACATCTTTTAAGTATACATTATACATATACGTATATTACTTTTTTTTTTTAAAAAGAATATGTGTATTATTTTGTGGATTTATAAATTCTTGATCAATTTAATTTCCTCCCAAAAAAAAAAAAAAATTCTAGCTCCACTACTAGGCATGACAGAGTATTGTTAGATAAATCAACGAACATGGTTATCGTTTAAGTGACTTTATTAGAGAGTCAATATTGGAGAAGAAAAAAAAAAGGTTCTGCTGCTTCTATGGTGGATTTGATTAGGACGAGGCTGTGGAGGCTATAAAGGTATCCATGGAATTGCAAGAAATGGTTGATTTGATTAAAACGGTAGATAGGAGAGATGAGTTCAAGATAAAGGTGAGTTGATTTGTGAGAAAATTGCAATATTAGGATCCAGCACGCAACCACAGCCTCTTCTTTTCTCGTCTCTCACACCCATCTCTTTATTTATTGTTTGATGACAAGTATTCTTCCTCGGTAACTTAAGTCATGTGCTTGAGTAACCCAGGGTTTTTCCTAGCAGTGGACTTCGTAATCATGTTTTGAATAGGGTTTTTTTTTTTTTTTTTAAAAAAAAAAAAAAAATTCTAGCTCCACTACTAGGCATGACAGAGTATTGTTAGATAAATCAACGAACATGGTTATCGTTTAAGTGACTTTATTAGAGAGTCAATATTGGAGAAGAAAAAAAAAAGGTTCTGCTGCTTCTATGGTGGATTTGATTAGGACGAGGCTGTGGAGGCTATAAAGGTATCCATGGAATTGCAAGAAATGGTTGATTTGATTAAAACGGTAGATAGGAGAGATGAGTTCAAGATAAAGGTGAGTTGATTTGTGAGAAAATTGCAATATTAGGATCCAGCACGCAACCACAGCCTCTTCTTTTCTCGTCTCTCACACCCATCTCTTTATTTATTGTTTGATGACAAGTATTCTTCCTCGGTAACTTAAGTCATGTGCTTGAGTAACCCAGGGTTTTTCCTAGCAGTGGACTTCGTAATCATGTTTTGAATAGGGTTTTTTTTTTTTTTTTTGGGGGTTGGTTAATTGGTTGTGGATAACTGGATATTATCAACACGGAAAAACGTATGTGTAAACAGACCAAGAAAATTGAGTCAAACTCGAACCCTTCCCTAAAATTTGGATTTTATAATGCTCCTGCTCTGCTGCTGCTTTTCTTTCTCAGCTAATAATTGTAATCTCCACATTTTATTTAGTTAGTGAGTGATATGGTAGTTTCTCATTAAAATAAACAAAATGAAGATTCCAATTAATAAAGTATTGGAGGTAAGCTAAATCCAAAAAAATATATTCGGAGTATTTGGTACTTTTTTTACTATGTTTTGATTCAAATGAAATATGTGGACTGATTCTTTTATAAACAATAATTGGAATATAAATATTAGTTATAGCTAGAGTTTCGTTTGGGATTTATAATTGAAATATGTATGTTAGCTAAAGTTTGGTTTTGGATTTATAATTGAAATATGTGGACTGATGCATGGGATTGTTTTAAATCAAATGTTAACATGTTCAAGTTTAAACATTTCTCAAATTTCAATTATTGAAAGCTAAATTGGCTCTAATATAAGATGAAACATGTAATATTATGAAGTAATATTAAAAATTAGATAAATACAAATATTATGAAGTAATATATTACAACAATCATAATGTGCTCTTACATTTGGTTTAATAAGTATTACAAAAGACCTAGTAAATAGAATAAATATATAATTGTGCTTACATCTTCAAGCTTTATCCAATGCTTTTCAAGAATGTATTTCCTCCCTTTCTTAGGCTCTTCTCTTTTCTCAACTTCTTCAAGCTACTTAATTTTTTGCCAAATTAGTATCAAGTTTAACACCAAATTATAACAATCCATCAAAGATTTACAATGCAAAACCAAACACTCTTAATGTCAATAAATTTCATAATAACCCCACCCCAACTATTGAATTATTAAAAAAGTTCAACATTTCTATAATCTTCATGAAATAAGTATTCCATTGGTTTTCATCATGAATTCAAAAATAAATAACAAAATAGATTATTTTCACACAAAAAAAATTCAATATATCCAAGTTATAAGTAAAATACCAGTACGAATTGTGCTAAGGTGGAAAATGGTACTATTTTTTGCCTTATATAAATACAACATGACCTGAGACCTCAAAAGCTTATGTGAAACATGTTTAAATTGTACTATATGGTTCTATTCAAACATTAAGAATACAAAAGCCAAAAATCTAGATATTTACGACATTTGTTTCAAGTTTATGCCAAACCAAAAATAAAGGCATGTTTGAGTTCAGTTTGCAAAGGCTTAGTGGCTTGGCAGTGTTGTCAAAATTTGTGCACTCTTCCAAAAGAAAAAAAAAAAAAAATCCAAAAGAAAAAAAAAAAAAAGTCAAACCATCTCAAGCAAGGTAGTTCCAACAATTTTCCTGACTTTCTCATTAATCGAGTTGCTAAGATAGGATGGTATTAGACATCCAATTAAATGCGCAAAAAACCAAAATCAGTGTCATTGTCAACATGAATTACCCAGAATTAAAAAACTTGCCAAAAAATTAAGATTATTTAAATAAGTAACTAATTTAGTGATATATTCTAAATGCGTTTCCGCTTATGTTCACTTACAGAGAAATTATAATCAACATTAACCGTTGTAAAGACAAAATAATAAACCAAAACTACATCAAATAGAATGGAATGATGCAAGGAAAGCCACGCGCATAAAATTGAAGAGATAACAGTTAATGATCAAGAGAGAAATCTGCTCCCGTCAGCACCACTTCAAACACAGTTTTTTGAGGCATCAATCAAGAAATTTGCACTTGAGAAAGAACTCCAATTTCTCCTTTCACTTACAAAGTACAATATGTACCTTCCAAAATGTACATAAGGTTATCAACGTGTTACTGAAACAGATGTTGTGAATTCTATGACTACAATATTCAAATAGCCTACTTGTTTGATCTTAATTCTTCCTTTCTTTTTTATCTCCTTCATATCATCAAACAATTTGATTGTGAGAGCAGGCAGCTTACGCTCATTAAAAAAAAAAATTCGAACTCTTCCTATATATGTTATTTTCTTCAAGAATTAAAGAGATTAGCATAAAAATTTCAATGTTTCTATCCAATGAAAAAACAATCACCTGCATCACCATAGTTGCTGCTGTCAGCTAACTTCAACTCATGAGTTCCATAGTGACTAGTAATTTATAGAGGCAAAGGAACCCAGAAATTAAAAGCAAAAGCCTAAACTAAATCCTCTAGTTGATTTAAGAATTCCATTTTGTTTTAGGTAGTTACTTTCAGTTATAGTCTTGCAGCCTTGCAAGTATTTGAATGTATCTTATCTAATCAATGTGTCAACTGCATCATACCTTGCATGTCCATACATTCATGTGTTTGAAGACAAAAAATCTGAACAATATTCAAATTTGAAAAACTAAACAACACTGTGTTCGTAGGCATTTCTAAAATTTTAACAATGTTAAGCTACACTCTATAATTTTCTGTTTGTGTTGAAAAAAGTTTTAAACACTTGGGTCACATGGGCTACAAAAAATCTACCCACACCAATTTCGCTAAGGTAGCATAGCATCCTCAACATATAAAATTTAGATTGTGTTGTGACACACAATCTGAACAATGTAATGAATGTCTAACCTCAACGTACTCCACCAATTTCGCTAAGATTATTAGGAATGTTGTGTGATAAAAGCAAGCTGATAACTCCACCAGGGCCAAAAACGTACTCCACACCAATTTCGCTTAGTTTCTACTAAACAAATTCAAACCCATAGCTCAGTTTCCACCCAAAAAAAAAAAAAAAAAAATTCAAATTGATTATCACCATTGTAATATCTATTTAAAATATTGAAGATGTGAATCACTTCAAAAAATATTATCATCAAAACACACTACTAAACTCAGTTATAGAGTTCCAAACTCAAAGACTTATCTAAGTGTGTGCACAAACTCAATTACAGATACAAAGAGAAACACAGCTAAAACTACAATTCAATCAACATCAAGTCTGACTTACAACTTTCAGCTTCTAAAATTTTAACAATGTTAAGCTACACTCTACAATTTTCTGTTTGTGTTGAAAAAAGTTTTAAACACTTGGGTCACATGGGCTACAAAAAATCTACCCACACCAATTTCACTAAGGTAGCATAGCATCCTCAACATATAAAATTTAGACTGTGTTGCAACACATAATCTGAACAATGTAATGAATATCTAACCTCAACGTAATGAATATCTACAACATGCATAAAAGAAAATACATCTTTTCTAAGCACAACTCAAAAAAAGCTTTAAATCAAGTTTAGTGTAGTTATATCAGTTTTGGCATAAAAGTAAACCACAATCAAGTGAACAAATCAAAAGTTCTCAAAGCTTTAAATCAAGGCAGTTAAAAACTAAAAACAAAGTTCAGAAAATTTCATGTCCCAAATCATTTCATTAAGCAAAACATTGAAGCCAACCACACAAACACAGAAAACTAGTCACGAAATACAAAACCGACAGAACAATATGAAACACATAGCATTAATTTTAGTGAAGCTTAAATACATACATAGTATGTACACATATACACACAAACAGAACACAACTAAACAAATTGAAACCCATAGCTCAGTTTCCACCAAAAAAAAAAAGAATTCAAATTGATTATACTAAACTCAGTTACAGGAGTTCCAAACCCAAAGACTTATCTAAGTGTGTGCACAAACTCAATTACAGATACAAAGAGAAACACAGCTAAAACTACTGAAAATTGAATTGCAAAGAAAGAAAGGTCAACGTGAAACAAATATATGAGCCAAAGATGGTAAATTTGTTAAATAATTTAAATTGGGGAATTTAAAAAATCAAATAAAAACAACCATCGGTACCTTGCCTAAAATAACCCTAATTAAAAAAAGCAAAGGCTTTACAAATCAATGTCAAGCATCTGTTCTTCCTAAATCAAAACCAATTAGACCATAATACCATAACCTAAATCATATTTCCAAATAAAAAAAATGAGAGAGAAATATTTCCTCTGTTTTCATCTTTAAGTAGGCTGCCTTTCCTCTGTTTGATTTCAATTCAAAAACTTAAATTCAGAGAAAAGAGAAAGAGGAAAGCAAGCGTACCTAGGCATTGGGTGTGGAAAGGGTGATATGCTGAAAAGGCAAAAATGGGTACATTGAAAAGGTCTTTATGCTGTTCTGTGATATGCTTATGGCTAATTTCACCATTGACTATATCACAGTTTCATCGTGTTGGGAGCTGTTGAACTTTTGAATAAATCAGGCATTGGGACTCAACTGCATGCCTATATTTCCAAGTTGGGCTTAGATTCAGATGTCTCTGTTGGCAGTTCACTGATGACTATGTACTCCAGATCTGGAAGCGTAGGAGATTGCCACAAAGCATTTGATCACATAGAGAATCCTGATTTGATAGGTTGGACAACCATAATTTTCAGCTATGCTCAACATGGGTGGGAGAATTTGAGTTTTGGGTTTTGATTTTGGGGGAAGGGAAGGGTGAGTTTTAGGTTTAGGGGAAGGTGATGTTAGCATGTGAGAAGAGAAGAGAGATTACGAAGAAGTATCGGTTTTAGGTTTAGGTTTTGAAGAAGTATTGGTTTTGTAATATGTATTTGGTGGGGGAAATAATGAGATTTAATTTGTATTTTTAATAATACTGGTGTGAGTAAATGGGTAGGAAAAAAAAATCAAATTAAAAAAATAAAATAAAATGCTGACGTGGAAAATTGTGGGATTTTCAAAGGCTTCGATTATATACATACACACACACACACACACATATATATATATATATATAGATAGATAAGCTCAAAAGGAGGAAAAACAAAATGTAGAGAGTGTGAAATATGCATGCTTATATTTAAAAAATCAATGGTAGAGAGTGTGAAAAAAATGTAGAGGAAAAACAAAAATCACATCCACAGAAGTATTAAAAAAAGACATATCAATTAAGGAAATAACATAAAGCATGAATTTAGATAGGGGTAGAATACAAGAAAATAATATACATGGTTAATCCTAACTAATTTGTTGAAGATTCATAGTTGACCCCAATATTTTGGGACAAATACCTTGTTTGTTGTTGTTGTATTTATAAAAGCAATACACATGACACAAATTTGATTAAAATTTATATATTAAAATACAAAATTATAATAAGAAGATTAACATAACGAAAATAAATTTTATTTTATTTTTTAAATTTTTGGTAATAAAATTATAGTAGGAGTAGAATTTTAAATTTCTTGAAACTTATATAATATAGTTTTATTTAAAGTGAACTATTTTAATTAATGAGAATTTAAGGATTTGTGGCGAAGAGAAGATAACCACTTGTTTATGGTTGTAATTGTATATGGAGTTATATCTTATATTATTAAACATTTATCATGATTGTATTTGTTCATAGAATTGTATATACTATGTAGTACTATATATTATGCTTGTGTTTGAAAAATGATTTATTAAGACTCTAATCACTACAACAAAATGTACTTTTAGTGACGAAAATTTTCTTCACTAAATGTCCAGTTTTTCAAAGCCGAGGAGCTTTAGCGACGAAATTTGCTTTTTGGTGACGAAATTCATTTTGTCACTAAAGGTTTGATTAGTTAAAAAAAAAAAAAAAAAAAAAAATTTAGCGACGAAAATATTTCGTTGCTAAATTTTTTCCTCGTTAAAAACACTATTCAGTGATGAAAATATTTCATTGCCAAAAACACTTTATTTTATTAAATTATATTTAGTGACAAAAAATTTCATCGCTAAAACTATTTTTTAAGAAAATTCGGGTACATATAGTGATGAAAAAGTTTGTCACTAAAACTATTTTGAAGAAAATTCAGGCACATATAGCGACGAAAATTTTCGTCACTAAAACTATTTCTTAAAAAATTCTGCTACATTTAGCAACAAAATATTTTGTCACTAATTTTTTTTTTTTTGGTTGCTATATTTGGTGACGGAAAAATTTGTCTCTAAACCTAATATTCTGTTTTTAATTTTTTCCTGCCTTTGATATTAACCTGTAACCTGTCATTACATTAATAAAACCTCACATTTGAATAACAAATTTATTTCAACAACACATTTATAAGAAGACGATCCATACATTCCGCAAGTAAAAATAAAACAAGTATCCAATTCAATCCATCCATACAAATTGTTTGCAACACATACAATAACACAAGATATTTTATAACAATACAAAAAGTTTAGCATAATATAATTAGGGCCAAAAGAAGATGTCTTCAAGTAGTGCCAAAAAAAAAAAAGTCCTAAAAGCCACCAATAAGAAATCTGCACAAATATAAAAATAATACTACATTAAAATCGTAAAGTAAAAACATTAAAATCACAACTCCTAATATATAAGTTGTAGAAAGCAAATATAGATTTTCAAGTGTAATGTAATACAATTAGTTTCAAATAATGCATTAAAAGTAGTCACACCATGTAGTGCACAATTGCTAAGATAAAATACTAACCAATAAGTCTTTTAGTTTGAAGACGAACCACCCTCATAGGTAAGAGTGTCATCATAACTCTTGCTCTTCAAAAAGTTAAGGATATTCTTTTGCACCTCTTTCTGCTTAGCTTGCGCCTCAAATAGTGTACCTAAACTATAGTATTGTGGTGAATTTTACTTTAGCAAAATAAGGACAACTCATGCATAATGTATTCTAACATCTAAGTCTATAAGCTACTTAGATAAAGTCATATCCCATTCATGAATACACAAGTCTTTATTAATACTTAAACAAATATACATTGCACAATCAAACACTCCCAATATCAATTTATACCATCATATAATACCATGGAAGCCACCCACTTGCTCCAACACAACAACCCACCACAATACCAATTCTCAACAAAACAATATATAATGCTTACAAGTGTTGAAAACAATTAAATAATATCCATCACATATAATTCAACACTATCCATTTACAATTCTAAAAAATAAGAAACACTCCCAATATGAATTTAATTTACCTTATAACACCATGTAAGCCACCTGCTTGCTCCAATACAACAACCCACCACAATATCAATTCTGAACAAAATAAAATATAATGCTTACAATTATTGAAAACAATTAAGTAATATCCATCACATATAATTCACCAATATCCATTCGCAATTCCCCAAAAAATAAGAAACGCTTTCAATATGAATTTAAACCACCTTATAACACCATGTAAGCCACTTGCTTGCTCCAACACAATAACCCACCACAAAACCAATTGTCAACATTCCAAAATATAATGTTTACAAGAATTTAATAAGAAACTACTTACTATGCTTAAGCCAACACACACATCTACTAAAATTTAAAAAGGTTTTAATTAATAAAGGATATTAGAATCTTTAAGAATAATATTTCCTCTAAATAATAGAGTAAATAGTTCCATATACAAATTGAATACAACTATAATAAATGACTATAAATAATTAAATTAATTATGTGTTTAATAGTTCCATATAAAATACAATCATAATAAATACTTATTCATAATGATCAAATTTTATATTTAATATTATTTTGAAAAATGCTAAAGGTACTACAAACGTTACTCTATAAAACTTACATATTAATATGACAATGAATGTGATTAGTGGGCTTCAACCACCTTATAAATGAATATTTGAATTGCCTATTTATAATTAATAACATATCAATTTATAAATTCAATGTAATAAAATTTGGGAAAATGCTAGAGATACAAACTATTTTACAATAATTTTTACAAACTGCTGAAATCGTGAGTGGTTATGGTAAGTAAAAAAGTTATGTTAGTGGTGAATCCAAATGAGTAGTGGCGAAGCCAAGAATTTGTCTCTGGAGGAGCCGAATAAAAAAGGTGATAATTAAATTGTTGGAGATTTAGAAAAAGCTTTCAAAGTTCCACCATTAACAATCCAAAATGATGTTTTTGGGTTCCACCATTGACTATCCAGAAGGATGCTCTTTGAATTCGACCCGTGGAGATTTAGAAGTACGCTTAGTGAAAGTTGAAGTTTTATGATTAGAACCCAAAATGAAAAGTATATTATTTTCTAAATTACTATTTATTTCTGTTGCATAATGAATCAATTGTTTTTAACTTGCCCACTGACCTAGACTAGTAAATTAAATTATCACCCATTAAGTATTATAACTAAGATAAAAAAAATGCTAATAAATTTTAAAAAAACTAAATAGTAGACAAATCATCATCCAAATTTCAATATATAAAAAAATATAATTAAATACAACCAATTATATAGTTTGTTATGTTCATTTAACAAATAAAGATAAAAAAGAAAAGTCATAAAAGAATTTATGATCCATACAATTGCCTGACCACCTGGGGACTCTAAATTTTGAGACTTGAAGTTTCAACCATACACGTGGTGGAGGTAGGATGGGTAATTGATAAATGTTACTTGGTAAAATAAAAAAAGTCACACTCTTTACTTCATAAAAATGATGGAAGAATCGAAGAAGTAAAGAAAGAAGAACAGGAAGAGAAAAAGAAAAAGGTAGATGAACTAGGATGCTGGAGATTTAAAGGAGATGAGCAAAGAAAAGTGTGAAGATTGCTTATTTAGATAGTGCCTACCCAAATACATCTGCCAGCGAAAGCTAGTGCTATCTGCAACTATATGGTGTTGCAGATTAGGTAAGTTGCTAAAATTATATTAAGCTTTTAGAAGAATCTTAAATGTAATTTTAGAATTTCTTATATAGAAAAAGAAACTAACTGGAGAGGGGGGGGAGGGGGGGGGGGATGGCCCCCTCGACTTCAACGTGGTTCCGCCACTACAAATGAGAACTAGTAAGAATTTTCTACATCAATAATTTGTAAAAATATTGTAAAATAGTTTGTGCCCACATTACTCTAAAATTTGTAGTAAGGGTAGCATTGCCCATTTTAGATTTTTTATTCATTTAATTTTTTAATAGATAAAAATGATAGATAAGGAAAAAAAAAAAAAAAGCTTCGAATATGAAGTTTTAATGAATCCTATTATTTTTGAATGTGTGACATTAATGGTCGTAACACTGCATTAAAATTTTGATTTCATATTATAAATCTCCTTATTTTCATTTTTTCTAGGGATAATAATTTCCTTTCTCACATTTTGGCTCATTGGGCTGCTTTTTGTAACTGAGATGGACTCTCCATTTCTTCACTTCCTTCTTTGGTTTTTTTCTCCATAAAATTGAGATGAGTTGGATCCTTCATTTTTTCTAGGGATATTAATTTCCTTTCTCACATTTTGGCTCGTTGGGTTGCTTTTTGTAATTGAGATGGACCCTCCATTTCTTCACTTTCTCCTTTCGTTTTTTTTTTTTTCTCTATAAAAGTGAGATGAGTTGGGTCCTTCCTTTGCTTTCTTTCTTTATAATTATCCTTATTCATAAAAAAAAAAAAAAATCCTATTTTCCTTGGAATAAAGCAATTTCCTTAAGGTTTCATTTAGAAGTTTATATGTGAATGGAATGAAATGATTATAAAGAAATAAAAAGAAATGGAATGTATTTAAGTAAGGGAAAAGAATGGAAAGAAATGAATGAAATGGAATTAAGTAACTTTGTTTGGATATTTTAAATTAATAAAAAAATAGAAGGTAAGTAAACTTGTTTAGGAGTAACATAAAGGGAAAGGAATGAAATCATTTTATACTAATAGAATTATTAGACCCCTATTTTAAAATAAAGGGCTAAATTTATAGGGGTATTTTGAGAATTTTAGTAAAAAATTTATTAAATCTAATTTCATTCCTTCAAATTCCTCCCAATTTTGGAGGGAATGAAAATTTGAGATTTTGAGGGAATATAGAGGAATGTGTTCTCTCTTGCCCGTTCCTTTCCCTCCCATTTAAACTCTCAAATAAGAATATGAACTTTCCATTCCCTCAATTAAAACTCCTAAACATTGGAAGAGAAGAATATTTTAAAATTATTTTTTTCATTCATTTCCCTCTTCCTAGACGAGTTGTAAAAAAGCACAACATCTAGGCAACAAATTCAGACAGTGACATGTTGACACCCCATTTTGCAACCCGCATTTAAACTCACCTGGAGGGTAAAATGGTAATTCACCTTGGAAATAGACATCTTAATTGTGGCCATGAGATTCTTAATTTCATTTCATCAAAATGACTTTGATATTGTAATGATCAAATCGACTGGTCATAAGCCCTAATCGGACAATCAGATTGAAAGTTATTATTAAATTAAGTTTTAATGGCTGAGATGCGCTATCACAAATTAAGTCCGACTATATGTGATTATGAACAATTAATTCCAATTGGTTATAATTATAATCAATTTGAGATTAATGACATGTCATAATTTGATTGGCTAGGACTACATTTTATGGTAAGGTTGCACATATTTAATTAATTAGATAGTCAAACATTAATTATTTAATGACTAATTTGTGCAATTATCTCTTTAATTAGGGTAAATTTGAAACTAATTAAGTCTGAAATGGAAGTGATTGGAGCCTATTAATGTTAATTGGAAACTAATTTGGGACTTATTAATGCTAATTGTGCTGAAATTATTTTCTAACAAATGACATCAGCTCACCATTTCATTGATATCTCTCGAAGTATTTTGAATATGTGAATGAGGTTAATTTTCCCAAAAAATAGGCTAGGGGTGCGGTCTCTCACAGTTGCGAGAGAGATCGCGCCCCTGGCCCTTCTTTTTGGATGTCGAGCCAAACCCACATGAATCGTGTTATTGTCTCTTAAAATGGAGGTTCGACTGATTATATTTTCTCCCTTTAGATTAAGGGTTTTACAATGGAGTCACCACTTATTTAATTATTAGAATAAATAAGAAAATCAAAATTGAAAAATTTCTCATTTTACTGATTTGAAAATAAATTTACATTGATCATAAGAAATTATAGGGGTATCAATTCGTGTTCGCGGGTCGGGTTTGTGTCGTGTCGAGCCATAATTACTCTGCTATATAGTTTGACCCGAACCTGACCTGTTTAGTAAACGTGTCAAGAATCATCAACCCTAACCCGACCTGTTTATTAAACAGGTTGACCCAACCCGACACGTTAACCTGTTTAATTAATAAGTCATGTAAAAATTAATACTAATAACCTGTTTGATTAATAGGTCATACATGATCTAAATAATCTATTATTAATTTCTATATATCTAAAATTAAAATACAATTACAACCATAAATATAATAATAAATATATAATTACAACAACAAAAATTAAGCAATAATAACAAAATTTAATACCTTTATTACCTAAACGGGTCAAACAGGTCAAACGGATTCACATGTTAAACACGAACATGACCCGTTTATTAAACGGGTCAGTCGTGTCGACCCGAATATGACCCGAACCCATTTAGCCTCAACCCATGACCTGTTTATAAACAGGTTAGTTGTGTCGGGTTTGCGGGTCGTGTCAAATTTTGCCACCCCTAAGAAATTACATGGTTTTGATCCTAGATACAATCTAAGATAAAGTACATGGCTTTTTTTTCCCAGTTACAATCTAGAAATTGAAAATTACATGGATAAGCATTGATCTATCAACCCTAAATCTAAGTTCGGAGGCTATGTTACAAGATAGGAACGTGTTAGGCACCCATCTTGCCTGGTGAAACTGGTCTTCTAGATTATGGTGGCCAACATTCATATCATATCATCCAATATGTCAATCAATTTGCATGTTGAATTTAATGTGTGTGCATGTGATAAAATCTAATTCAATTTATTAAGCATTGCATTTGGATTGAAAAATAAATTCTAGTGAATGTGTGTGGATGGTGACATCCTAGATTCAAGGATTTGAAAGAATTATGAAACAAAAATATTTTTCATATTTTTGATGAACTCTCTTTTAGATGAATCTTGTATTCCTCTTGGCATGATGAATTTTGGGCTCTTCAAACTAGATGCACACTTTTTTTTTTCTTTCACATTGATGGAATTTCATTTATCTCTCCTTGATTGAGTAAAACCTCATTTTTCTTTGATGATCTCTTATCTTTGGCTTAATGTATTCTCTACTTATCTTTCATGTCGTCTAAGAGAGCTTTATCAATTAGCTTTAAAGCTACAAGGTCGACTACTCCTCAACATGAGATTTAAGCATGCATACTTTGATTTTTCCCACCCTAGGTTTAGATTTTAGTGGGTTCATGCGAAAAGAGGCTAAGTGTTTAAAGGCTTAAATGGGCTAGCAATGGATAATGATCATTCTAGGTATTAAGGTATAATCTTGTTTTACCAAAGATGGCCTCTTATCCCTAGCAATGCTTGCTTGTAGGCGTAGTGACTTGAGCTCTCTTAATAAATTCCTCCTAAAAGAATAAGTATGAATGCTCTATTTGAGACACAAAAGTTTTCAGAAATTTGGAATGAATGCATGAGCTTTTTGAATTTTTTGATGGATAGATTTTCTTTGATTTCCTTTTAAGATCATTTCTTCTTTTATTCAAAGTAATTTAGCAAAAGTGTTTACACGGGTCAAATGAAATTAATCATTTCTCAGTACAAGTTGATTGTTCAAGCCTTTAAACATCACAATTTATAAAAGTTTTCGTCCAAGGGATCCTCATGTATCATTTTGAAAAGAAGACTTTAAAGAATCTTGAAATATTTGAAAGAAAAAAATGAGCATTTTTTGAAAAAGTCACTAGGAAGTCCAATGCCCCTAGTTCAAAGATTTTTTTTTTTTAAATGACTTAACGGCCTAACGACCCTAGTCCAAAGACTTTTTTCATTTGAAAAATTTTCTCTTTTTTGGGGAAAGATTTGGAAATCTTGAATTTTTTTTAAATATATATACACGAACAAAGCACATTAAATGCTATATGAAATTTTTGAATTCAAAGAAACATAGAAACATGGAATAAACAAACAAACTTTAAGCTTAACCATGATATTGCAAACCTAATGTGAAGTGAGGCAAATTTGGGCCGCTTGCTTCTTCTTGGTCCATTTAGGATGCTTGAGACTTGGTATGCTTGAACCTTGATTATGATGAAATGGCTTAGGCTTGCACTTGGAAGGCTTGAACCTTGATTATGATCTTTTGGGGATTTGCTTGAAATGACTTGACCTTACACTTGGAAGGCATGCATCTAGTGAGCTTTTGGCCTTTGATGTTGATCATGCATATACACCTTTGATAGGCTTAAGTGTTGGGCTTTGAATCATTCAAGAAACAAATTTGGGCTTTCATGCCAAGTAGAGTTGAACCATAGGATTTTAGGCTTGAGTTCATTCATAGCATACAAGGTTCAAACAATTATGATGGGCTCAAGAATTGGACTTGGGCTCATCATAGTTCAAACAACGGCCAAACAAATTCATAATGCAATGCAATTTCCATGGACCATCCTAAATTTAGGTTCTATAGGTCATTACAACATAGGTAGAAGGTAGGTTAAAGGTCCTCACAAGCTAGGACGTCATACCTCCCAACTTGTGATGCCGGGAGCACCGCGTTTGTCCAAACAATACAGTTTGTCCCTATAAACCACCATGGTATAACCATGATGATCCTTGTCGCAGTGGGTGGTAGGTTCATCGCTGGGTACGTGAGTCTTAGGAAGACCACAATCTAGGGCTAATACTACCAGGCTTCCGGGCTAGCACACAAATAAAATAAATTTCATTCAAGCAAATGATGCATGACATGCAATATAATGACACATTAGACATATTATATATAAAAAGCAATAAACAAACAATGACATGGTTGGCCATCTTAACCTAATTGAAGCTTAGCCCTCAATATCCCCAACAGAGTCGCCACTATGAGAAACCATACCCCCAACCCCCTTTTTCGGTGTTGGGCCAAACCCACGTGAATTGGTGGAGTCGTGTTATTGCCTTTCAAAATGGAGATTCGACTGATTATATTTTCCCCTTTAGATTAAGAGTTTTACAATGGAGTTGTCATTTATTTAATTATTGGAATAAATAAGAAAACCAATTGTGAGAGACTACAAAAGGTGCCTCTCAAAAAAGAGATTTGGATGCTTTTAAGGGCATCTCTCTTTTTGCATAAGTGGTGTGGAGTCGCCAGTTATTTTTTATACAAAAAATAAGAAAAACTAAATATAAATACATGACTAAATTGTTTCCTTTCATTGATTGGAAAAAAAAAAAACATATTCAAAAATTTGAAAAATTACATGGCTTTGGGTCCTAGTTACAAACTACCAAATAATTACATGGCTTTTTTTCCTAGTTGCAAACTACCCAAAATAAAACAAAGATAAGGCTAGATCTACCTATCCAAAAGACCTAAATTCATAGACTATGTTACGGAATGGGAAGGTGTTAGGCACCCATTCCGCCCAGACAGAGTTTGGTCTTCTTGACTCTTGTGACCTATGTACCCCTTTCATGCATGCTATGAATGATATGTTGTACATGTGAACAAAACTAAATCACACAAATTTATTTATGAATGCATCCTTTTCTTTGTTTCTGTTGTTGTGAGTAAAAGAATTTGATTTCAGTTTATATAAAAAAATTAGATTTGTTTTGTTGTGTAAAAAAGGTGGTTTTTGGAGAGAAAATTCAGATCTATGTTTATTAAATAAAATAAAGTCTTTTGGTTTTTTAAAAATCAGATCTGTTTTTAAGAACGTAGAAAAAAAATGGTTTTGGTTTATAAAAGATCAGATCCGTTTTTATATGTTCAAAATGTCTAAAAAAGATTGCTGGAGAAGAGAGTTTCATTCATGAAGTAAATTAATGCTACATATATTGAATAAAACAAACACAACCATGCATGATCTTTTTTTCTTTATTTCAAAATTTGCTATGTT
Organism: Quercus suber; assembly: GCF_002906115.3. Taxonomy (NCBI): domain Eukaryota; kingdom Viridiplantae; phylum Streptophyta; class Magnoliopsida; order Fagales; family Fagaceae; genus Quercus; species Quercus suber. The sequence goes on from NW_027069562.1 coordinate 336,461, forward strand.
AAAAAAAAATCAGATCTGTATCTAAGGAAGATACAAATCAACTTTTGATTTAAGAAAAATTTAGATCTACATCTAATGAAGATGTAGTCCAGTTTTTGATTTAATAAAAAAAAAAAAAAATCAGATCTGCATCTAATGAAGATACAAATTCGCTTTATTTTGTGAAAAATTTAGATCTACATCTAAGGAAAATGCAGATCCATTTTCATTTTAAGAAAAATTTAGATCTACATCTAATGACGATGCAGATCCATTTTTATTTTAAGAAAAATTCAGATCTACATCTAATGAAGATGTAGATCCATTGTCGATTTAATAAAAAAATTCAGATTTGCATCTAACGAAGATGCAGACTAGTTTTTGATTTAATAAAAAATTCAGATCTGCATCTAATGAAGATGCAGATTCGTTTTATTATTAGAAAAATTCAGATCTACATCTAATGAAGATGCATATTTGTTTTTCGTTTTAAGAAATAGAATTGATTACATACAAATCTTTGAAATTAAGAAAGAGATCATAACAATTATAAAAGATTCAAGATCATGCTTTAAATAAAACAATAATTCATGATATGAATATTTGAAACAACTAAACTAAAAAAATAAACATGCATCATCACAACAAGAGAAGCATAAGAAAAAGGGTTAAGAAACAACCTCTTGCATGTAGTGCTCTTCTTCTTGAGATGATATTTTAGGGTTCAAAGAAATTTATGCAATTATCTTTGAAACCTAAAAACCCTAGTTTAAGAAAGAATACCAAAAAAGAGGGGTGAGAAATTTGAGAGTGTGAAAAGGTGTCTCTCCTAGAGCGTAAAAGAATGTGCTGAAATTTGGGATCCAATCCCTATTTATAAGGACTGGAATGCTTAAAAAATAAGCAACCATGGGTAGAATGCGAATTGGAGCATGTCTTTCTGTGAAAAAGTCGAAAAGGGTGTGCTTTATCGGCACTTGAGGAGAATTGGGCCTTAGCCCTTAAGGATGCAATTCAGCACTTTTAAAGTGCTGATCGACACTCTTGGGTGCTGATCGCACTTTCGTGTTCGGGTGCGTTTTGGACTCATTTTTTAGGTTTTCTTAAACTGGGCCTTGCACTTAGATGTGTTTTCAATCCGTATTCTAAGATTTTTATCTATTTTCTGGATAATTTGGGTCTTTTTAGGAACAATTATCTTCTAGATAAATACCATAAAATAAATTTTGATAAAGTTTAGATTATCCACAATTTTATTGTTACCCAATTATCCCTTTTATTCCTATGCGAGCAACGAGCAATCTTATTTTAGACACTAATTGTCAACCAATCACAAAATTATTTAATTAATGTTAATTGTTTAGTCAATCAGAATTAATTTAAACTAATCATGCGTGGTCGACTCTACCTAGACTCAATGCATGCTAACCATGCAAACTTGATCATGCAATATCTTTCGATCCGACGGTTTGATTTGAAAATCGAACACACCGTTGTGATTGTTAGAATCTCAAGATCATTTTAATGATATGCAATGAATGAATTAATGCATGTAATGCAATCATGATTTTGGGGGTACATGAATGGTCATTCCAATCATCTTCCTTGATTAAATCATGGGTGCAAAATCGAGTGTCTACATAATGCCCTTCATTGATAGAGCTTGGAAAGCGAATGTCAATGTAAAACAAAGACACTGATTCTAGTAGCCATGATTTAATTGAGGTCAAAATTCCAAATATTTTTCAGCCCTCAAACCTAAAAGTTTGGAACATAGAACTGGTGCCTTACCTTTTGACAAAAAATGAAAATTCTTGACCTAGTTGGTAGTTGATGACTCTGGAAATGATTCTTGACAATTGATGTGACCAAGAGGCTTTTCATTCCTAATCTTGATAATGGAGTTGTCTACGACCATGGGGCTTTTCAACCTTGATGTTGACGAAGGAAGTGTCTGCGACCGCAATCTTGACGAAGAAACTATTTGCGACCTCGATCTTGACGAAAGAAATGTCTGCGACCAAAGGACTTGATCTCGACGAAGGTATTTGACGAAGGCAGTGTCTATGACCAAAGGACTTGATCTTGATGAAGGTAATGACTACGACCAAAGGACTTGATCTTGACGAATGTGATGTCTGCGACCAAAGGAATTGATCTTGACGAAGGTAGTGTTTGCGACCAAAGGACTTGATCTTGATGAAGGTGATGTCTGCGAGCAAAGGACTTGATCTTGAACTTGATCTTGACGAAGGTAGTGTCTGTGACCAAAGGACTTGATCTTGATGAAGGTAATGACTACGACCAAAGGACTTGATCTTGACGAATGTGATGTCTGTGACCAAAGGAATTGATCTTGACGAAGGTAGTGTCTGCGACCAAAGGACTTGATCTTGATGAAGGTGATGTCTGCAAGCAAAGGAATTGATTTTGAACTTGATCTTGACGAAGGTAGTGTCTGTGACCAAAGGACTTGATCTTGATGAAGGTGATGTCTGCAACCACAATCTTGATCTTGACTATGTAAATGTTTGCGACCAATGGATCTGATCTTAACTGAGGAAATGTTTGCGACCACGATCTTGATCTTGACTACGTAAATGTCTGCGACCAATGGATCTGATCTTGACTAAGGAAATGTTTGCGACCACGATCTTGATCTTGAATAAGGAAATCAAGGGCTTCTCATCCTTGAAACCTAGTTATTACCTGCAAAAGTCAAAATTTGGAATTAGTCTTTAACTGATAAGTGTTTTGTTGTTCCCTTGCTTTTTTGAAATGTGTGATTTTCATTTGTCTATTCTTGATTTGAAATTTTATCATTTTCATCAAGAAAACTTTGATTGTTTCTTGATGGTTCTTTGAAAAAGATTTTTTCTTGCTTTGAAAAAGATTTGATTTTTTGAAGCTTGGAATTTGAAGTTTGAAATTTGGAACTTGGAATTCAAGACTTGAACTTTGAAAATTGAAACTTTGAAAACTTGAGATTTTGAAAGATCTAAAACTTGAAATTTTGAAAAATTGAAAGTTGGAATTTTGGAAATCTATGATTTGAAATTTTGAACATGAAATCTGAGGTTTGAAATTTTTGCAACTTGAAATTTTGGGGATTTTGAATTTAAAAATTGGGCATTTAGAATGTGAAATTTTTAAACTTGGGAATGAAAATTTTGAATTGAAAATTTGGGATTTGGAGTTTTATCCTTAATTCATTCCAAGAATTTTTCATCCTCTCGTTTTTTGAAAATTTGATTTTTATTATTATTTTTTTTCTCTTTCCATGATGTGATTTAAATTTTTTTTTTTTCTAGGAATGGAAAAGAAAAGGAAATAAAAAAAAAGAATTTTTTTTTGGGAGTTGACTGAGTTAACTCAGTTTGACTGAGTTGACTCAGCAACTTAGCTGTAACTTTAATGTGGGGGCCGAATTTTGGCCCCCCATTCATCTTGTCTCTCTTTTCTTCTTTTTTGCTTCTTCCTTCATCACATTCTCTTCTTCCATTAACACTATTCACCTTCTTCTTCCATTTGATTTTTCTTCTTCATCTCACCATTTCTTCTATAAAAAAAAAAAAAAAAAAAAAAAAAAAAATTTTTTCTTTGGTTTTTCATTCCCTTTTTTCCCTGCCCTTCGATTTAATTTTTGGAGTTAACCCTGTTTTGTTTGTGTTAAAACCAAAAAAAAAAAAAAAAATAGACTTGTTCCAATAAGTGCAGAGGAAGAACAAATAAAAATACAAAAACATAACA
>NW_027069562.1:341802-355732 GCF_002906115.3 Quercus suber
TGGTTGTGGTGTGTGGCCTTCCCCCCCCCCCCCCCCTCTTTTTTTTGAATCTTTGGTACTTGGTTATGGCTTGGTCTTTTCTTATTCTGGGTTCCTTTGTGATTTTTCAGATGTCTTTAAATCCTTGGGCTAGATGTGAGGGGTATGTAGAGTGTTAGTGGGCTTTGGGGCCGAATGGTCGTTAGGTATTGTTTGAATGTGGGCATGGAAGGTATTGGTATATTGGTGATCAGGTGTTGCCCCAAGTTCAACATGAGTATCCTTCTATAACAATTCCAATTCCTCCTTGTCCCTTCATTCGGTTGGCTTTCTAGTTGATGAAGAGATTGCTTGGGCCTGTGATGGCTATATTGTTGCAGGAGTAGAAAGGGATTATTCTGAATTCATTCAAACTCATCTGCAAGGTTGCTTGGTTGTCATAACGGTACTTCTCTTCCCTTCTGAAGTCAAATTTTCATCTTGCAAATTCTTTTTCCATATTTCTGCTCAGCAACAAAATTTGCATGTTGGATTTTCAGCCTCCATCTTTTGAAGGAGAGGAAGGGGGAGAGGAAGAGGAAGAGGAAGATATTCCCTCTCCTCACCACGCTGGTAGCTCTTCTAGTTTCTTCATGGAGACTTATCCCCATTTTTTGGCATGGCAATATGATGTGATGAATCCTGATGGAACGTATAGTTCCATGCCTTTGAATAGGCCAGAGCACACACCAAACGTTCCTTGGTCCAATCCGGTATGTTCTTGCGTGTTCAGTTCTTTGTCCTTATTTCTTCTTAGCTTATTGAATGGCTCATGATCTAGTAGTTTCATGCTTCAGGTTGATGTTGATCTTGTGGAGGAAAGCATGCGGATGATTGGAGGCTTGCAATCGTTATCTCATACTCAGTCCTCCCAATATGTGCTTAATGAGGCGAGCTGGGTATTCAATTATGTTTTTTGAGTGTCTTTGGCTTAGACTTTTCTTGATGATGAAATTAACATTTGAATTTGCTGACTATTTTAGGCACATCAAATGGAAGCTGCCGATTCCACCAGAAGGACTTTAAAGGAGAGGATTAAGAGCCTTGAACTTGAAATTCGTCAGTATGATCCTTGATTTTTCACAAGTCAAGAAGGAAATATTGCAGGCGGCTACTTTAGAGGTGAGTCAAGGAGATCCTCACATAGGCGGATCCGAAGTCCCAATGATGTTTGACTTGTATTTTTAATTTTTCCTGCAAAACAAAAGGAAGTGTTCCTTAGACAATCTTATATTACATTCCATGTTTAGCGCTTTGTCCTTGGAATCACTTTGGATCATGTAGAAACTTAAACTGAGACAAGTTTAGAATTCACCTGATGAGATCTTGTAGTACCAATTTAAACTTATCTTGATTAACTCTGTTGGAATATGCATTTACTTGAATGAGGCGGATCCGAATGCCCCTAGTTTAAAATGCATGATTTTTTGGAAATCTTGATGATGAATTTGTTTTTGAAAAAAATGATGATGGTGGTCTTTTTTTTTCTTTTTTTTTTTTTTAATTTATTTATTTTTATTTTTTTTCAAATGAATGAGCGATGGGCGAATGCCTCTAGTATGGAGTATGAATTCATGAGTCTTGGAAAAAATCTTGATTTGATCAATTTTTGAAAACAATAATGGAAGTGATGATTTTTGAAAATAAGTGAGTTAGGCATGTTGGAATGCCCCAGTTTGACCTAAAAAAATATTTTTAAGTGTTAAATGATTCTAAACAAAATGTTTGACAACAAAAAATTGCATGGAAGCACGATGGAGGGGCTACGTGCCACTTGGCACATGAGGAGTGCCATTCGGCACTTTTAGAGTGCCAAATGGCACTTGGTCACACCCTGATGCTTACATCATGGTGGGCCGACTCCTCACGCTTTTCCAATGCATGTTTCACGTTTTCGTGTTTTTTGAAAAATATTTTCTTCGTTTGTGATCATGAAACACTCTCCTACTCAGCTACAAACTCTTTGAAACTTATTTAAAACTTGATTAGGAACTGATGTAGCTTATATTGATGATCTCTCTTGTAACATATCTCTGCATCACGGTTAGCAAAACACAATAATCACAACCAAAAGTCATCCAAGGATAGCAATCATAATTTTTCTCATTCAACAATTCATGATATCAACAGATGGGTTTGTTGCTTTGATTTCAGTACCAAGACCAATTTTACAATCTACAAACTAGAGGGAATTAAGGCTTTAAGGAATGTAAAAATCAAGTGGGATTTCCTTCGTGCCGTTGTGAAATTTTGGGATCCTAAATATCATGTGTTCCGGTTTAAAACTGCTAAACTCTGTTCGACAATTGAAGAATTTTATGCTATCTGGGCTATAACCTTAGCAAAAAATCTGTGGTGGTTTCTTGTGATCCCAAGCATAGGGAATCTTTGTCTGATGCTCTTGGTCTTCCTACTTCCATCACTAGTAGTATGGTTAAAGGACATATAGTAAATCTTTGTGCAATTGTTTCGAAGCTGATTGACAAACGCACCTATGGAGTGACCAATAATATGCAGAAAAACTTTGGCTTAGCCCTATGCTTCATGGGAGAATTTTTTGCTTTGCTCTGGAAGGCATGGTTTTGTGGATGTTCGAGCCATAAGTGTTGTGAGTCATATTAAGGATGGTGATAATCTTGTTTCTTTGATCTTGGTAGAAACTCTTCTAGCACTGGATGCTGTACTTCATGGTGGAGAATCTTAAAACTTCCTAGGTAGTCCCTTAACTTTGTAGATATGGCTGATGGAGCGACAATATATGATTGCTAGGCCTACAATTGGTAATTATGGGCCTAGCAGTTTTCTTAGCAGGACTATAATTAAAACTGAATGCCAAACTGAAAGTGACTGGGTGAAGTTCTTGAACAAGAAATCTAATACCTCAATCCAATGGAACTGTTATTGGTGGAAGTGCCCACCCCCTTTACTGCGGTCTTCAGGATCAGATCATATCTTCATTATTGGGTTGCGGAGGGCAACCTTCTAAAAGGCAGATAGACTTTTGAGGCAGTTCCAATATGAGTAAGGAATGCCCGATGGAAAAAGAAGAAGAACTTTCACTCTTCCAGTATGAGTAAGGAATGCCCGATGGAAAAAGAAGAAGAACTTTCACTCTTGTCGACACAAATCCTATTTCTATAAAGAACATGCTCTTGGGCTTGGAGATGGCTGACCGAGTAGACCAGTCTTTTGCCAAGGTCCACTTTCACCAGACAACTATTGAATACTCTAACTGGTTGGTGAACAAGATTATTGACAAGGAAGTTGAGATGGTTGCTATGAGAAAGCAGTTTCTCAGAGATAACCGGGAAAGAATGAAGACAACTATTAGTTCAAAAGAAGGGACAAGAATAATGAAATACCTAACACAGAAGAAATTGGTGATCAACAAAAAGAGAAAAGACTGAAGACAGTGACCTTCTTATTTTTTGGCTTTGAATATGTTTATTTAAAAGTTGAAGTAAAAATCGTTATGTTTAGGAATTATTTAGGATTTGTAGGTTAGGGATTTTGTTTAAAGTGTAGGCTTTTGGGATTTTTTATTTTTATTTTTTATGTTTGGTTTGGTTGCAAGTTTGATTTATGGTTTTGTGTAATTACATGGTTTAATGGAATGGTTGAATTTTTGACAAATTTTGGTTAATGGGCAAATGGTGGTTTTGGGAATTTGTGACTGGACCAATGCATGGTTGCCTACGTACCCCCTTTGTAGAAGGATCAAGTCATCACGTAGTTCATTTATTTTTTATTTGCCTTAACTTTTGCCTAGGTCGCCCTTTCGGGTTTTCAACCAAATAGGCTCTCTCATTGTTTTTTTTTTTTTTTGGGTGCGTAGGTCACCCTTTCAAGTTTTCAACCTACCTTTTTTCCTTTTCTTTTTTTGTTGCTCTAATTTTTGCCTAGGCCACCCTTTCAGGTTTTCAGCCTAGCGAGCTCCCTTTTTTTTTTTGGTCAAGCCTAGGAAGGAAAATAACATAATTTACAACCACTTTAGATGTAGTGCTTTCAAACTACCACCTTAGACGTGGTACTTCTTTAGTTGATCCATGTTGGTTGGCTTAGTTAAAGAGTTTGCATCTAAATCCATCAACCTTACTTCTCCCTTAGAGTATATCTGCTTGATAATGTATAGGTCTACCCAATTTTGCTTGAACTTCTCGTTTGCATCCTAAATCGGGGCTCAGATTTCTTTCAACACTAAATCCTCCAACTTTAAATATCTAATTCTTAATTTCTTGTGAAAAGCTTTCCTAAGCCTCCTTTGGTAACCTTGAATATGATACAAGGCCTTAAATCTCTTTTCATCCAACATGCATAGTTGGTCATATTTGCTTTGCAACCAATCTACTTTAGGGATTTCACTTTCCAATATTGACCTTAGTGAATGGACACCCATCTCAATGGGAAGAATTGCTTCCATCCCATACACCAATGAATAAGGAGTGGTTCCTATGGAAGATCGAATTGATGTTTTGTACCCCCAGAGTGCATAGGGTAATTGTAGGTGCCAATCCTTGTAATTCTTTGTGCTTTTCTTCAAGATTCACCCTATATTTTTATTAGCAGTCTCAACTGCTCCATTGGTTTGAGGACGGTAAGGTGAAGACTTGTGGTGCTAAATATTGAACTGTCATAGTAGTTTCTTTGTTTCTCCCTTGAAATGTTGCCTATTGTCAGAGATAATTTCATGTGGTACCCTATATTTGCAGATGATATAGGTTTGGATGAATTGAGCCATTTTCTTTGAATTCAGAACCTTGTATGAGGTAGCTTCTACCCATTTGGTGAAGTAATCGATGGCTACGAGTATGAATTTATGGCCATTGGATGCTATTGGGTGAATTTTCCTAATAATGTCTATTCCCCATGTAGAGAATGGCTAGGGTGAGGTCATGGTGTGTAATGGCATGGGTGGCATGTGCTTTAGATCTCCATAGACTTGGCATTGATGACATTTTTGAACATGAACCGCACAGTTGGCTTCCATAGTAGTCCAGTAATAGCCTTGTCTCATTATCATCCTTGACAGCATGTGTGCATTCATATGTGGCCCATGACTTATGAACCTCTTCAATTATTTGCTGTGCTTCCTTGGCGGTCACACAAAGGAGATGAATTACATCATATGATCTTCTGTAAAGCCTTTCACCACAAATAATGTAATTAGTAGACAACCTCTGAATGGTTAATTAATCATTCTTGTCTGCAGACTTTGGGTATGTTCCATCCTTAAGGTATTGTAGGATGTCTGAATACCATTTAGCTTCCCCATTCTTTCCCTTATCCTATTCTGTTGTCATGTAGTAGACTGGTTCTTCTTTTTGTTCCAACACTATCGGTCTAGCTTCATCTTCTTTTGGCCCATCCATCATGGATACCATGATTGCTAAAGCATCGGCAATTTGATTTTGTATCCTTAGCACATATTGTATTGGATTTTGCTGAATTTTGATGCCCACTTTTGAAGACATTCATGATAAGCATTAGCCTTTCTTCTTTGATCTTTCATTTATTCTAAATCTGAGAAATTATTAAAGCTGAGTCTCCATACACCTCCAACTCTTTCACTCCTATGCCTAAAGCTGCTTGTAGGCCCATAATGCAAGCTTCATATTCAGTGACATTGTTGGTGGTAGGAAAGTTGAGTCTGCTAGAAAATGGAATGTGTGTCCCTTTTAGAGAAATTAAGAAAACTCCAATTTCACTTCCATTTTGATTTATGGCTCTATCAAAGTACATCTTCCATGATTTTACCTCAATCCCCATGATGTCTTCATCCGGAAAGTCCCCTTGGATCTCTTCAGCTTCTTCTAGTGAATAATGGGCTAAGTGAGCGGCAATTGCCCTCCCTTTCACATATTTCTGTGTCACATAATTAATATCAAATTTTGACAGAAGCAATACCCATTTAGCAGTCTTCCTATGTTGCACAGGTTTTTCCATTAATTACTTCAAAGGATCCATTCTTGCAATCAACAAAATCTTGTAGGCAAGCATATAATGTTTGGGTTTGTGGGTTGCCTAAACAAGTGCTACGCATGTCTTCTCTAATGGTGAATACTTTTCTTCATAAGGCAACATCTTCTTGTTGATGTATTATATTGCATTCTCCTTTCTAGTTTCCTCTAGGTATTGAGCAAGTAGAGCCCCCATTGCTGTATTTGTAGTGGTGAGATACAACAACAATGGCTTTTTAGGTACCGGTGGAACATGTATTGGTGACTTCATCAGATAGTTCTTGATCTTTTCAAAGGCTTCTTGGAATTGTTCATTCCATATTGTAGGATCTTCCTTCTTAAGCAATCGGAAGATTGGTTCACATGTCATGGTGAGTTGAGCAATGAATCTGTTGATTTATTGTATCCCTCCTAGAAATCCTCAGATCTCCTTTTCAGTTCTTGGAGGCTTCATCTCTACAATTGCCTTGATTTTGTCAAGATCAACTTTTATTCTCCTCTGGCTTACAATAAACCCCAATAGCTTTCTAGATGTTACACCAAAAGTGCAGTTCTTTGGATTCAACCATAACTTGTAGAACCAGATTCTTTTGAAGAACTTCCGTAAAGCTAGCATATGTCCTTTATGGTCTTTGGACTTTACTATCATATCATCGACATAAACCTCTACTTCTTTATGGATCAAGTCATACAACAAAGTAGTGGTTTCACGTTGGTAAGTAGCACCAGCATTTTTAAGGCCAAATGGCATGACCTTGTAGTAATATGTCCCTCGTGGTGTAATAAAGGAGGTTTTCTCCCTATTTTCTAGAGCCATCTTAATTTGATTGAATCCTGAAATTCCATCCATAAATGATAGCAAAGCATGACCAGTTGTATTGTTAACTAGGATGTCAATGTGAGGCAAAGGAAAGTTGTCTTTTGGACTAGCCTTATTCAGATCTCGAAAATCTACACAGATTTTGACCTTCCCATCCTTCTTTGGCATCGGAACCACATTAGCTAACCATTTTGGATAGTTGACCACCTTTAGGAATCCTGCGTTATCCTGTTTCTCCTCTTCTTCCTTGATCTTGAGAGTTCATTTTGGCTTCATTCTTCTCAACTTCTGCTTGACCAGCTTCATGGTTGGATCTGTTGGAATGCAGTGCTGTACTATATCTGTATCTATCCAAGGCATGTCTTCGTATGACCAGGCAAAGACCTCTTTGAACTCTGTCAAGAGTGCTACTAATGTGTCTTTCTCTGAAATGGTTAGAGTATTGCCCACTTGTATCATTTTAGGTTTATCATTAGTTCCCAGGTTAATGGGTTGGGTTTCTTCTTTTATGGGTTCTAGGTGTCCATGTTTTAATTCCTTATTTTTAAGAGTTTCTTTACCAATTTCAGAAATAAAAACATTCAAAGTTAACAAATAAGTAGAATAAAAAATCATATTAAAAGGAAAATATTTCTCAACAGACTTAATATACTTGACAAAATCAGACTTGATTGGAAAACTATCACAAACAAACTTAACAGGAACATAAATACTAGTAGAAATAGACTTAATAGGGATGGAAACAATTTTCTTGGCAGGGGTGACTGGCTTAACTGTCTTGATCTTCTTGGCAAGAGAGACTGACTTGATGGTTTTGATCTTCTTCACAGAGTCCTCCATGGGGTGGGCGGCTCCCTCCTATGCCCAGTTCTTCAAATGAGTTGTGGCTTCAATGATGGCAAGTGGCTCCCAGTAAGTCCCTTCTTCCCTCAGTGTTAGCACTGTGGGATCTTCATCCATGTAATTAGTGGCTTCATCGTCAACCTCCATATTTGTAGGCTTGTTAGTCTCCAAATGTGGGGGGTTTGAAGTGTCTCCCTCTCATGTGATGTGGACAATTTTCGTTCGGTCATTTAGGTTGATGTCTTGGGGTTTGAAATGTCTCCCCCCATTTATGGATGTTAGGCCATTTGATTGGGGTTTGAAGTGTCTCCCCCCATTTGTAGGTGTTGGGTTGTTTGATTGGGGTTCGAAGTATCTCCCCCCATTTATGGGTATTTGGTTGTTTACTTGGGGTTTAAAGTGTTTCCCCCCATTTGTAGGTGTTGGATAACTTGATTGGGGTTCAAAGTGTCTCCCCCCATTTGAGTAGTTTTTGGGTTCTGGTACTTCTTCATTCCATATATCATATCCTGTGGTGGTAGTAGATGTCCTATCCATTAATTCTTCCCATGTCATCATAAAACATTCAGATAGGTCATAGATTAGCTCAGATAGGTCTTCTTTACTTTCTTCTTCAGTCATCAGGCAATTTATCCTTGGTCCTTTCCCAAAATTGTGATTGGGCAAGGGATTATTAATGATGCTAGGCCTTATAGGCGGCGTAATCACCTTGTTGTCTATTAGGTCCTGAATTGCATGACGAAGGCCAAAACAATAGTCAGTATCATGGCCAGGGCCTTGGTGGTAAGCACATCTCTTATTCACATCAAACTTTGAGGGTAGGGGGTTTGGAAATGGTCTTGGTGCTAAGGGTTGCAATAACCCTTTTGCTTTTAGCTTGTTAAACACTTGGCTTATAGGCATATACAACTTATGTAATTCCCCTCTAGGCCCTTGTGGTACTTGCACAGGTGCAATGGGTGCAATCAATTGATAATGATCATTTTTATGGATATTAGAAATTTTTGCAGCCTTAGAATGAGATCCTACATTCTTTTTAAACCTCGGTGGGTCATCATTCTTTATAGTGCCATTGTTTATTGCATCCTCAATTTGGGTTCCAGCAGCAATCAAAGCTTTAAAATTGGGAAAGTATTGTGCAAACAAGCACTTATGGTATACAGGTAATAAATTCTTTACAACCATAGCTAATTTCTCTTCTTCAGTTGGCCTATTCATCATCTATGCTACCTTTGCTCTCCATTTGGTAATGAAAGTAGAGAACGATTCTTTCAGCTCTCGCTTTGCGGTCTTGAGATCTCTCCTTGTGATGTCCACTTCTATATTGTACTTGTATTGCTTGTGAAACTCTTGGCAAGTGTCCTTCCAACTTCTAGCTCTTACATCATCTAGGTTGAGGAAACACCTAAGAGTGGCTCCAGTCAGTATGTTTGGAACATTTGAGCAAGTACTTCTTCGGTCGCACCTAAATGCTACATAGCCCTCATATACATCTTCGGATGAGACTTTGGGCAATCGGTCCCATCAAACTTGTCCAAGGGTTGGTATCTTCAATTTGGGAGGCAGTCTCATAGTAGGGAAAAGTGAGTGGGAGTTGTAGTCCTTAAGGTCCTCCATCTTATGGGCTCTTTTAATCATCTCTTCCATTTTATTCATTCTCTCGTTGATCTTCTTCTCATTCTCTATGGTTGGTGGATCAAGATCATCATTGTTCTCCTCTTGGCTACTCTTTAGGTTTTGAAATTGTTGCACCATATGGTTCATGTCTTCTCCCAGCTGGATTTGACTAGCTACCATGGTAATGAGTAGCTCTTGAGTGTTCATAGGTTCCTTGGTGTTTGAGTGTTCTCCCTCTTCTGCCATAGTGCTAGGAGCTTCAGACTTCTTGTGGCTTGAGCTATCTTGTAAATCAAAGATGGGGTTGTGGTGTTGCAGCAGCAGAGTTTCTTCTATGCTTAAGGGCTTCAATATCGTAATGGGAGTAATGGGCTTGGAACTAGAGCTATTGGCTTGAGTGTCAGGCTTAGGTTCTCTTTGCAGCCTTCCTTCAGATCTTGACTAAATTCTCCCCTAATGACAGGCTTGGTTAGGTTAATCAAAGCTAAGACCCCATCCACATCAATCAATCAACCAAACAAACACACATAACATGCAATGCAATTTTAACCGGGACCGACCTAAGGGTAGGTTCTAAGTCATCATGTTGTAGGGTAGGTTTGTTATTTTATTGTTTCCCATAGCTAGGTCATTGCACCTCCCAACTTATAATGTAATCAACATTGTTGTTAGGACATATATGTTTTAACTTGATTAAAAACATATGTCACTTATTTATGTAAATTGGCTAATCCTTTGACAAAACGCACTCTACTTGTAATTGGGTAGTTCTAGGTGTTTTTAATACTTCAAGAAACAATGTTTCAAGGTCAAGTGTTGAAGTCATCAAGTCTGTCTAAGAAAAAGCAAGCTGAAGTGCAAAGTTTTTAAATCTCGACACCTTCTCAATAGCTACCTCGACACCTGCTATCTGTCGAGATTTAAAATTTCAGATTTCTAATATGATTTTCTTGGGATCCGTGAATATGTTTTTGGGCCTTCTTTTCTTCTAACCCTAAACATATAAAAGGATTGTTTTAAGAGCCGTCAAGTGTGACACAAGTTGCATAATCATTGAGCAATCTCTGTTCAAGCAAATTGTGATCAAAAGACAAAGTTCTTGACTTAGTTCATCTTCCATCAAGAAGTTGCTGTGTATTTGCACCGTAGGGTTTTGTAACCAAGCATCTTCTGCTATTCATCATAAAGGATGAATTGAAGAACTTTGTAGCCAACCATTCTTCCTTAGTTGGTGTTCTGAAGTCGCATACTTGGATCTGCGCATTGGTTAGTCACGTACTTAGGAGCCGTGCATCAAAGGTGGGAACTGTCACTACAGATCAAGTCCAATTGGGTATTGGGGTAAGGGTTCAACTGTAGGTTGGTAAGGTACTTGAGATTCCTTTACTTGTAACCGCTTAATTTGATAATAGTGGAGTTTCGGGAGTGGTGACCTGAAAATCACTCGGTGGGGTTTTTGCCGTTAGGGTTTTCCCCATTCGTGAACAAATCACCGTGTTATTTATTTTCCGCTGCATATTTAGTTTTTGGTGATTTGTTTGTGCTTCCATAAAATTGCATGATTAATTGATTAATTAATAAACTTGGCTAATTTAATTAATTAGGGTTATTCACTAGGGGTCATTCAGATTGTGACCTATCAAGTGGTATCAGAGCAGGCATACTCTGATTAGGGTTTAATCTTTGCTGTGTTGATCTATTGACCCCTGTTGTCGTGACTATAACTGTTTTGAGAAGATCCTTGTTTTCAAATACATCTTGTTTTTCTAATCACTATTTGTTTGAGTATCTCAGAAAACACAAATCTAAAAGTTATTTGAATTCCTTTATAATGAATAATGGAAAGGATCTCAGTTTGGCTAAAAGGAAACTAGACTGCCTCAGAGTAAAAATGTGCAAAGGAGTTCGTCTGAGAAGAGTAAAAGTTAAAGGCTTAGCTCATCAAAGGCAGTTGAGTGAAAGAACCATTCCCTCTGATCTATCATCCAAGCATGAAGTGTGTTTTATGATGAAGTCTGCTTTCAAAGTAATGGATACATGTCTATGGTATCTTGACAGTGGTTGCTCAAGACATATGACTGGTGACCGATCTCTCTTCAAGATCTTTGAGCCTAAAAAGGGTGGCAATGTGACTTTTGGTGATGGAAGCAGGTCACAAATTAAAGGGAAAGGAATCATATCTTTACTAGGACTGCCAAACATCGCGAATGTTCTCTATGTAGAAGGTCTAAGGGTTAACCTATTGAGCATAAGTCAGATATGTGATCAAGACTTCATGGTGTTGTTCTCAAAGGGAAAGTGTCTTGTCATGAATGAGTATGGAAAGAAGCTTATTAGTGGGGTTCGCACTTTGGACAACTGCTATGGATTGGTTCCTGATGCCGATATAGTGTGCAATAGCATTCGTTTGCCTAATGAAGAACTATGGCATCAACGAATGGGACATGCTAGTTACAAGCGTCTATCCATTGTATCTAAGCATGAATCTGTCTTGGGGATACCAAAGCTTAGCAGAATGAACAATCTGGTGTGTGAACCATGTCAACTTGGGGAACAGACAAAAGCTAAGCATCCGAGCACTCAGATTTCAGCTACCTCCAGACCATTGGAGCTTTTACATTTAGATCTTATGGGTCCAACTAGAACCGAGTCTCTTGTTGGAAAAAGGTACATCATGGTTGTGGTAGACAACTTCACTAGATACACTTGGGTCATCTTACTCCGATCCAAGTCTGATGCTCCTGAGCACATTAAGGCTTTGTGCACAAGACTGCAGAATGAGAAGAGCTTAAAGATTGATCGAATTCGAAGTGACCATGGTAAAGAATTCGAGAACTTATACATGGAGTCTTTTTGCACAAGATCAGGTATATCTTAAGAGTTCTCTGCTCCTATTACTCCTCAGCAGAATGGTGTGGTAGAAAGAAAGAATAGAGTTATTCAAGAGATGGCTAGAGCCATGTTGCATAACAAAAATGTGGCTCGAAACTTATGGGGAGAAGCCGTAAACACTGCCTGTCATACGGTTAATAGGGTGTACTTCAGACCCGGTACCAAAAAGACTCCCTTTGAGTTATGGAAAGGAAGAAAGCCAAATGTGAAGTATTTCAGGATATTTGGAAGCACTTGCCTCATTCTTAAGGATAGAGAGAATGTGGGAAAATTTGACTCTCGAAGTGATGAAGGCATATTTCTAGGATACTCATCCACAAGCAAGGCTTATCGGGTATTCAACAAGAGAACTCTAAAAGTAATGGAAACAGTAAATGTGGTCATTGACGAGTCTTCAGATTCCAGCACTGAGAAAGGCATTGAGGAACTCTCTAAAGAAATTCTTCCTCCTGAGCCTAAGGAAGTTCAAGACATTGTTGAACCAGAACCTGTGTCTCCAAGTACTCCTAGTATTGTGGAAAACTCTGCAGATGCTTCTACTTCACCAGATTCTATGTCTCATGAAGAAAAAGGACCCTCCTCTAGAATCAAATTAAATCATCCTCCTGAAGATATTGTGGGAAACATGAATGAACTCACATTAAGGAAACGTACAGTTGACAAATGCGCCGCTAACTTTGTGTCTTATTCCTGTTATTTGTTACAGGTTCAACCCAAGAAAGTTGAGGAAGCACTACAAGATGAAAGTTGGGTCGAAGTAATGCATGATGAACTACTCCAGTTTCAGAGGAATGATGTTTGGACACTAGTACCTAGACCAGAAGGTGAGCACATCATCGGTACAAAATGGATATTCCGTAACAAGACTGATGAAGAAGGCAATGTGATTCGCAACAAGGCCCGACTTGTAGCTCAAGGATACTCGCAAATGGAGAGAGTAGACTATGATGAAACATTTGCCCCAGTTGCCCGAATAGAGTCAATCAGAATTCTGCTTGCCCTAGCATGTCAGCTGAATTTCAAACTATATCAGATGGATGTAAAGACTGCCTTCTTGAATGGGTTACTCAAAGAGGATGTCTATGTGGCTCAACCAAAAGGATTCATTGATCCACACTTCCCGGATCATGTGCTATACCTTAAAAAAGCATTTTATGGGTTGAAGCAAGCTCCAAGAGCTTGGTATGATAGACTCACACAATATGTGGTGTCACATGGGTTCACAAGAGGAAAGGCTGATCAAACTCTCTTCATCAAAAGGGAAGATGATGAGTTGATAGTTGCTCAAGTCTATGTTAATGATATCATCTTTGGGTCGACTAAGGATGAATTTGCACATGGCTTCTCAAAACTCATGCAAGCCGAGTTCGAGATGAGCATGATTGGAGAACTGACTCACTTCCTAGGATTACAGATCCGCCGACAAGATTTAGGTATATTTCTTTCTCAATCTAAATATGCTAAAAATCTTGTGAAAAAGTTTGGTTTGGAATCTGCTAGTTCTGTTAGAACCCCTATGAGCCCAAATGTTAAACTCACTGTAGACTTGTTAGGTAAGAGTGTTGACCCCTCTCTTTATAGAGGAATGATAGGTAGTCTTCTTTACCTTACTGCTAGTAGACCTGACATTAGTTACAGTGTTGGAGTGTGTGCTAGATATCAAGCTAACCCCAAGGAATCCCACATGACCGCTTTAAAAAGAATTATAAAGTATGTCAATACCACTGCTGAGTTTGGTGTGTGGTATAGCAAGGACACTAATGGTGTCTTAGCTGGGTACTCT
>NW_027069562.1:368151-464752 GCF_002906115.3 Quercus suber
TTTAACATCTAGACTTGTACAAAATTTTGATCAAAAAAAAAAAAAAAAAAAAAGCTTTTAGGCTGTGGTCTATGAAGCATGGGTGCGTTTTGGGACTCAAGTGCGGGTGTGGGAGTCGGCAATTTTTGAAAAAGTTGGGTACGGTTGTGGCGGGGTGCGGTGATTAAAAAATTATTAAAAATATTTTTATTTATATTTTAATATATTGCTAAGCATACTTTTTCACATTATATAAGCATATACCAAATTTAAGAGCAATAGTAGATAATAACTAAAACATGATGTTCATAAATTAAATACAACCCACAAGATTGAAACTAAAACATTCCGTGATGTTCAAAAATTAGAATACGACTCACAAGTTTGAAACTAAAACAATATAAAAGGTAATCAACAAGATAATCAAACACCAACATCATCATCATCACGATCAATAGCTTCACTTCGAACTTCACTTTCACTAGTAGTAACACTAGTGATAGCATTCCCAATAACCATGGCCTCCAACTCTAGCTCATCAAGTGTAAGGGCTGCATTCTCAAGAATTCCAACTCCTCCATGTATGTCGCTCTCATTCCAAGAGCCTCCTGCAGTATCCCACATCTTTGTTGCTGTATTTATGTACTCCTCATTGCTCCTTGACAAGAGTCGAAGATTAGAATGCACATATACCAAATCCTCAGCGCATGTAGAAGCCATTTTGTTTCTTTTTAAGGAATGAATGAATTTGTATGTGCTCCAATTCCTCTCAGCACATGAGGATAAACAAGGTTGTCCAAGAGGTTTAAGGGCAAGGGTTTAAGGAGCTGGAAATGCGGAGCCACGGTATTGCCACCAAACCAAAGGTTGTAAGGCCCACCTATCTGTTAAGGCATCTGGTGAAGGAAACCTCCCTCTTAAAAATGCAGTAAACTCAAACTTCATCACCTTTAATTCATTCTCATCTTCAAAGTATCGATCAAAAAACTTGCTCCTTTCCATAGAAATTTCATAATCCCAATATGAAGAGATGCATTTTGGATTTTCTGACAGCCATTCAATGGAGTAATACTTAGTTAAATATTAAAAAACAAATATAGATGAAACGTGTGTTTTACTAGAAGGGAGAACTAAGGAAAATAGAAAATAAATATACTTACTTAGGATTTAAGGAATTAGCCAAGCAATGTAGTGGTGTACAATTTTTAGTCCATCGATCAATGAGTATATCATACACCACACTCCAAAATGAGCTATACTGATCATCTTCCAAGCCTTCATGTCGATAAATTGCTGCCTTCACCTTCTCTATCATTGAATCCCACATCTTATACACAAGATGAAGACAAGACTTATTTGTATCGGCTACTTGTAGCATATCATAAATAGTGCTGTGAATTCAAGGATATAATCAACATTATCCCACCAAAGATCACTTAGAATCATATCTTTCACCTTTTGAGCTTTTCCAACATCATCCTCCCCATAAGAAGCCCATTGGTCACTAATAGCCATGGCTTGAAGGCATCTTTTTATCAATTTCAACCTTTTTAGCATTACAACAATCGAAGCAAATCTAATATCAGCAACTTGGAGCAGTTTTAATGGACAAAATTCATTAAACATTGCCAACCTCATTGAATGGTTCATTATAAAAACACGTATGAAGGATGTATCATCAGCAATACGTGTAATCCAACTACATTCCTCATATGTAACTTCATTCTTTTCAGTGTTTTTTGATGCACAAATATTCTTCAAAACTAGATTGAGAGTGTGGACAACATAGGGTGTCCAAAATATTTTTGGATACTCACCTTCAATAAGAGCTCTAGCAGACTTCATCGCACTAGCATTATCAGTGATGACTTCGACAACTTTTTCATGTCCAATCCCTTTTATAGCATCCTTCAAGACCCCAACAATATAATGTTTGTCTTTGAACTCACCTAACCAATCAATTGCCTTTATAAACATTAGACCCCCATCTGATATGGCCATAATATTAATAAGAGGCCTCTTTTGTGGATTTGACCATCCATCAGAAACTATACATACACCATTTTCAAGGCAAAAGTCCTTAATTGGTTTAAAAAGTCTTTCAACATGAGCTCTTTCTTTTTGCAAAAGTGCTGTTCTCAAGGCATTGTATCCAAGAGGAACATAACCCGGAATGCTATGGGTAGCAGCATATGCATAGAAAGTACGATAATATGGGTTCTGTTAGGTTCTAAGTACTTAGGAACTAATGTATTAGAACTCTAATTTGTATTGTTGGCAAACCATGATCAAAACAGATGTTAGTCTTGTTTTTACTTGCTCAAAGTATAGGTCTTTTATGCAAAGTTGGAATCAAGCTGTTGCAGAATTCATTGTGCAATTCGGTTTGGCTCGATCGATTGAAAATTAGACTCGATCAATCGAAAGTCGGCCAGATTGTTTTTTCTATAGAATTTCCAACTCAGCCCTAAGCCTATATGACGTGTAGGGTTTTATGTTTTGCCTTAGGTATAAAAGGCAAATCCTAGCCACGTTTTAGAGGTTGCTCTATTTGTTGTGTGTGTGAATCTCTTGTGAGATCTGAGAGGTGGTTGCCTTCACATATGCTTAGGATTATCAAGAAGGACATTTCATTGATAGCTTGATGATCATTCAGTTGCTGCACTAAGGAGCTTAAAGATATGCAAGCAATGCTTGTACTTGCTGGAGAATCCAAGAAAGAAGGAGTCTGTGGTCTCGGAACTTACACGTGGTCGTGTCAGTAAGTTTTCTACTAGTGGGTAGCAATAGGATGTTAGTGGTTTAAGTCACTATTGTAAAACTTCGATTCTTTCATAGTGGATTCAGGTTTACCTTGAGGATAGCTAGGTTAAATTCTCCCCAAGTTTTTTACCAGTTTGGTTGTCCAGCGTGATCATATCTTTGTGTTCTTTATATTCCGCACTTTACATTGATATGATTACATGATTGTGTTAACCTAGATCTGAAATTTGGACTAAGTAATAACTTGGCTAATTAACTAGGTTAATTCGGCTATGTTTTAAGGGGTCTAAAAACAAATAAGTGGTATCAAAGCAGGTTGCTCTCTTATTGTAGATCTTTTGATCTTTGAGCTGATCCTTGACCCCTGTTGTCATGGAACACGGACACTCTCTAGTTATTCCATCTCACTTTGATGAGAATAATTATGCTTATTGGAAAGTAAGGATGAAAGCATTCCTGAAATTTATTGATGAGAGAGTTTGGAACTTTGTTGAGTACGGATGGGAGAAGCCCACTACTCCTGTGAGTGAGTGGCAAACTTCTTAAAAAGAAGCAGCTGCGTTCAATAGCAAAGCTATGAATGCTATTTTTAATACTATTTCTATGGAGGAATTTAAGAGAATCTCTAGTGTTGAGATTGCTCACACTGCTTGAAATATCCTTTAGACTGTGTACGAAGGCACAAAGGCTATCAACATTAATAAGTTGCAGCAATTAACGTCTAAATTTGAGAGCATTAGGATGTCTGATGATGAATCATTTGATGAATTTTATGCTAAACTAAATGAAATTGTTAATTCTGCATACAACTTGGGTGAAATCTATGATCAACCTAAAATTGTTAGGAAGATTCTTAGATCTTTAATTGGAGATTTTAGACCCAAAGTGACTGTCATCACTAAGAGCAAGGATGTAGACTCCATCCCTGTTGATAAACTTGTAAGATCTCTTCAGTCCTATGAGTTGGACCTACCCAAAACTAGCAAATCCAAATCAATGGCTCTTAAGTCAGTTGATGATGTTGAGGTTGGTAGATTTGATGATGAACTCTCTGCTATAAAGATTGCTTACCTTGCCAAGAACCTTAGGAATTTCTTTAGAAATAGCAATAGAAGGCTAAGAGGTAAGAACACTGTTGAACTAGAAATTTTAGGAAGAATGATCATACTAAGGTTAGCAACACTGAAAAACCTAGAGAAAAAGTAGGTTCTAATAATTCTATGGGTTCTCAATATTTTGGATGTCAACGGTATGGTCACATGAAATCTTAATGTTCTACATACTTGAGGTCTAAGGGCAAGGCTGGCTATAACCTTTAGTGATAATGAAGTTTTCGATGATGAGTCTGGTTCTAACGAGGATTGAAACTTTATTGCTTTCACTGCTACAGCTGTAGTTAATGAAAGCGTGTCTGTTGAAGAGAATCCTTCTGATGGGGAACTCTCTGAGGATGTAGATCTTCTAGAAGCCTACAATAAACGTTGCAAAGTTGTTGCAAAGGATGTTATGAACTTGGCTTGAAGAAAATTGTATCTCTTGAACTTGATAATAAAAATTTGCTTGTGAAACTGTTTGATGCTAATGAACTTTTGAACAATGTGAAAATTGAGAATATCCTTTTGCTTGATAAAGTTAAAAATTTGGAACTTGAACTATCTATTGCTAAAGAACAATCTAGTAAGCTTGCAAGCTCCAAACTTGATCACATCCTGAGTGTTCAAAAGTCTCCCTCTGATAAAACTGGCTTAGGTTTTGTAGAAAGCATCTCTGTGTCTGCACCCCATTCCATAAACTTTGTTCCTTCTTCTTCCTCTGAACCCCCTGTGAGTGAGACTGTTAAACCTATAAAGGTCAGACCTCTTAGGAAGATTAGGGTTGATCTAAAAGAGTCTAAACCTAAAGAGTCTATCCTTTCTAAGGACAAGTCGCATGGTAAGCCTGATTGGGTTTGTCATTTTTATGGAAAGTTTGAGCACATTTGTCCAAACCATTTTAAGCTACAAGCTGCTATACGAGCAAATAAACCAAAAGTGCCTGTGCCACAAGCACAAGATCCTATGGTACTTATTAGTGAATTGGTAAAGGACCTCAACCTTTATTCCAATCCTGGAGTTGGAAATCACTCTAATGTGAATAAGAACTCTAATGCTCGAGGTGCATCTAAAAAGTTTTGGATGCAAAAGCCTCGATCTAATTGAGTCTTTCTAACATGGTCCTTGTGCTTCATTACTCTACTCTTTGTTACCATTGTTCTTTGATTTTTTGTTTTTTGTTTTTTTTGTTTTTTGGTTTCTAGGACTTGCATTGCATAACATTCATGCATTTCATTCTAGGACTGTTTTTGTTTCTTCTTTTCAATTAAAAAAAAAAAAAAAGGAGGAAAAGGGAAGCAAACTGTGTTTTGTATTTATTTTTTTGGTTTTGAAAACAAGGTTGGTCGATTAATTTTTACATAACATGTTTTTCTACCTTGTTTAGTTTTGATGAGCTTATTTATTACACTTTACTAGTTGAAGCTTTGTAGTACATGTTGTGTGGGAAAGATGTTTATGGTTTTTGATCACTTTGTCTTGATCTTGAAGTCACATGTCTTTGACTGTTGGACTTGAACCTTTTGAGAAAGGCATAAATAACCATCTCATCACTATTCACTAGACAATCATGAACACTTTAGTGCATATCGTAAGATTTTGTACTCGCGAAAGTATAGCACATGCACAAAAAGAGCATAAGGTGTAGCCTTGGTTTAAATGCTTAAAATTCGTGTGTACATTATTGGACTTAAAGTTAAATCAAACAACTAAAATTGGTGTGTACAATATGAGGCAAATTAAGAAACTTACATGATTGCAAGCTTATGATCTAGGAGATGTGGGAGTTATATGATGTAACTCTTTAGGTGACAGTCCCTTTCAAATTCTATGTGATGAATTTTGTAGACTTTGTGTTTGATTTCTATTCACAAATCACCTCATATGTATCTCAAGTTTTTGCTAGTTGCACACACTACACAAGTTACTCTTTGCTAAACTTTGTACATGTTATTGTGTGTGTTTTTGGTTTGACGAACCAAGTTTGAAAATTCCTTGAGTTTTATGCAAAACATATTTGATGCTTGAGAATTTAAGAGAATGGATGGAAAATCTTAATTTTGGGGAAAACTAGGTTTAAAACTTGTGTTTTTGAAAGACATTTCATCTCATACTCATGCATTCTATTTTTAAAAATTCAATGCTTTGAGGAGTTTCTGCATAAAAATCCTATGTTTTTCAAAAATTTATTTTTATTACAATTTCGATCGATTGAACCTGTTCTTCGTTCAATCGAAATTGCGATTAAAAGTTCTAGTCAGCCTCTATTTGTTTCGATCAATTGAATCTAAATTTCGATCAATCGAAAATCATATTGAGAGTTTTTTTTAAAGATTGATTTTGACGTGTTCAAACCACTTTTTCAAAAAGTTTTCAAAGCTCTTTCTCTCCATACGACTCGGTCAAGGCTCCAATCCCCCTTTTTTTGTAGTTTTCAATCATTCTTTTTGAAAGGTTTCTCTCTCCAAAGGCCGGTAAGACACTTATACCTTTCCTTTTGAGTTTATTTTCAAGTTTCATGCATTTTTCATGCATTTTAATTGGGAGATTTCGAACCTATGCATATTTGGGTTTTTTGTTGATTCAAGCCAAATTTGTTGAAATTGATCAATGGGTTTTTGTTGGGGGATGATATAAACATGATCTATAAGGTTTAATTTGATCAATTTGTTGAATTGTGAGAAATTGAATTTTCTAGGGCTTGAATATATCCGAATTGGGGATTTTGTTTAAATTGAGTTTAATTGATAAAATTGGCTTGTTAGATTGATTAATTTGATCATAATAAACTTTTTTCTAGCTTGTGTGTTGATCAATTGGTCAATTTGGTACAAATTGAACAAGTGGTTTTTCAAAATTTTGGGGTTTTTGTTCTAAATTCTATGCTCAAGCCAATTTTGTGATTCTAAACTCAAATTGAACTTGTTATCATTGCATTAGAGCATGCATCATGACATTTATCTATTCATGCATCATATAGATTGTTATTTCTATATTTTTTTGGTGCTAACTTGCAATCTGCCCTTGGTTTTTCTCTTTGTTCTTTTTGGCTTTGTCCTTGTGTCTTGTCCTTAGCCTAACACTATGCCTAAGAAGACTAGAGCCCATAGGTTTGCCCCCTCACCTTCTCCTCCTCCTTTTGATCGTGAGAAGTTTCCGAATGAGAAAAATCAAGAGATCTTTGAGACACTGAAAGTTAAGAGAAAATTTTGGTTTGAGCGGAAAGTTTTGTTTGATGAGCTTGATCCAACCATTAGGGCTAACTTTAAGCGTAGGGGTTGGCTACCTTTGATGGATATTAGTCCTCCACCACCAACTACCCTGATTAGATAGTTCTACTCGAACATCTCTGATGGAAATTTAGACCCCTTAACACACAATCAGATTGAGTAGCCTAGTTAATTAGCCAAGTTGTTATTTAGTCAAATTAAGCAATTCTAGGTTAAAACAATCAAACAATCATATCAAGAAAATATAGCAGCGGAATAATAAATAACACATGATATGATTACCCAGGAAAACCAAACCGATAAAAAACCTTGGGAGGATTTTACCCACCGATCCTCAAGGCAAAACTGAATTCACTATGAAAGAATCGAAGTTCATACAAAAGGACATACAAGCTCCCCGCTCGACTTCCTAATGCTACCTACCAGTAGAACTTACTGACACGACCCCGTGCAAGCTCCGAATCCACGGACTCCTTCTTTCTTGAATTCTTCAATCAGCTACAAGCACCCATGCTTGATATTCTTTAATCTTCAATGGTAGCAACCAAGTTGATCATCAAGATGTTGAAGTAATCACAATCTTGAAAACCCTAAGCTTTGTGTAAAGGAAAGCTACTCTAGATCTCACAAGAGATTTACACAAAACAGCAATGTATGAGCAATAATACAACTGGAGCAACTCTCAAAACATGGCTAGGGTTTTGCCTTATATACCTAGGGCAAAAACATAAAACCCTAAACGTTTTACTAAGTTAGGGCTGAGTTGGAAAACTGCAGAAAAACGCAATCTGATCGATTTTCGATCGATCGAATCTATTCTTCGATCGATCGAGCCAGACCGAAATGCCCCAATGCATCTATAGTCTCTCGATTCCAACTTTACAATAATTAATCAACTTTGAGCACACTATAACAAGACTAAACATATTGTTTTGATCATGGTTTGCCAATATTACAAATTAGAGTTCTAAATACATAAATTCCTAAACCTTTAGAACCTAACAAACTCCGCCTTTGGCAATCCCTGACAAAACCCTAATTAAAAGCTCAAAGTTTACAAGTAAAAAGCCCTTTACAAAAATAATGCTCAAAAACTCAAATTCAACCCTAACTACTATCCATCGGTTGCAAGTGTAGACAGCAGCTTTGTTGAATCAACCTGTATATTCCTGAAATACTCAACAAACGCATAAATGCATGTGTGACAGAAAAGAGTAAAACAACAGGTATAACATTCTTGTAAGATTCACACAACACAAAATAAAGACATATATGAATGAACAACTCATAAATATAAATCAATAAGCAGTGAATCACAAAGTAACAAGAATCAATGAATATAACATGTATATCAATCAATGTTACTCCCCTTAACATGAATATCCCCAAAAATGATATACAAAGTGAAGCACCTAGATACAATCTAAAAACTCCACAAGCTCCTTAAAAAACAAAACATCTCCCCCTAACTACAAAAACTCCTCTACAAGTCAAAAACTCCACTCCCCCTTTTTGTGACGGAATGCTAAAGGGCAATCACAAGTCGCCATCAAAAGGAGGTGGAGAGGGTGAATGAAGACGTGCCAAGTCGGCTCGCAAAGCACGAATCTCATCTAGCAAGTTCACCAAAATATGACTATGAGCTGCCCGAACAGTCATGACAGTCTCCAGGGTACGACGAACATCAAAGTCAGTCGAAGGAGGTGGAGGAACATCAGCAGCAGCAGCATCATCACCAACTGGATCAGGAACATCCTCACCAACAAGACCTGTAGAAGAAGAATGAGGAGGTGCGCTACCAAACGGCTCAGACCTAGGGTGTTTAGAACCAGCTTGAAGATGAGCGGCCCTCTGTCTAAGAAAAGACGCACCTATGGGAGCTATCACATGAACAGGCTCAGAGGAAGGGAAGCCACTAAGATCAAGATAGAGCAAAATCCTATGAATAAAAATAGGATGCACAAGAGCATGAGTAGTGGATGAACTCCTATAAACATCGTTCAAAGAACGAAGAAAGAGATGAGGAAAACTAATAGGAGCATCAGTAACCAGAGCGTACAAAAATACACACCTCTCAAGAGGAATGGTGTGAACATGAGAGATGGGCCAGATAGAATGATAGGCTATCCTAAAGAACAGATAGTGCAACCCGGAGAGCTCAGCAGAAGTGATCCTAGGATCAGAACCCCACTGGACAGAAGTCCCAGTGATGTAAGACAAGACATCACTCAACTCGGGAGACTCAGCATAAGGATAGACAGGATTCTGGACCAAGGGTACCCCTAGAGCATCAGCCACTACCCGGGGAGTAATGGTGTACTCTACGCCTCGTATCCAACTCTTTACCAAAGTGTTGGAATCATAGATGCAGATAGAGATGTTCGAAAAGAACTCTCTAATCAAGGCAAAAGGTGGAGGAGGATCAGAAATATCCACCAAGGGTAACCAGCCCCGACGCTCAAAGTTTGCCCTAATGGCAGGATCAAGTTCATCTAAGAGAACAGAACGCTCAGCCCAAATCTTCCTCTTAAGGTTTAGCTTCTTAAAAAGCTCTTGGTTTTTCTCACTCGAAAACCTCTCACAGTCAAAAGAAGGAGGGGATGGAGAAGAGGAGGGAATAGTCCTATGGGCTCTAGTCTTCCTAAGCATGATGCTAAGGAAAGGACAGAGACACAAAGAGAAAACCAAAAAGAGCAGAATAAAACAAAACCAATGGCAGACTGCAAGTTGGCACAATAAAAACATAAAAAAAATCTATATGATGCATGAACAATAACAATGTTGTGATGCATGAACTAATGCAGTAAACACAGTTCTAATTAGGTTCAATTTCACAAAATTAGCTTAAACATAGAGTTTCTAACAAAAACCCTAAAAAATTTGAAAAACCACCTAATAATTTTGAAACAAATTGATGAATTGATCATCACACATTGTTGAAAACAGATTAGTATAACCAATTTCATCAAAACAACAAGCCAATTTCATCAATTAAACCCAATTGAAAAAAAATCCCCAATTCGGATCAATTACAAACCCTAGAATTTTCAATTTCTCACAAAACCCAAAATTGATCAAATTAAACCATTAAGAACATGTTTATAGTATGTCCCCACAAAAACCCATTGATCAATTACACAAAATTAGGCTTAAATCATCAAAAAACCCAAAAAGAAAAAGGTCTAAAATTTTAAGCAAAAATGCATGAAAAATGCATGAAATATGTAAATAAAGTCAAAAAGGAAGGACAAAACAGACTTACCGGCATGAGGAAAGAGAAATTTTGCAAAAGATTCAGAGGAAAACGACAAAAATTTGACTGTGGAGCCTTGCCTCGTCGGAGAGAGAAAGAAAGTTAAAAAAAACTTTTGAAAAAGTGTTTGAAAAAGTCAAGAACAGTGTTTTTTAAAAACTTGATTCGCGACTTTCGATTGATCGAAAAATACATTCGATCGATCGAATGAAACAGTCATTTTTAAACAAATTAAAACACTTTTTCGATCGATCAAAATCAGAATGGATCGATCGAACTGGGCAGAGGCTCACAAAAGTTTTGAGAGAAATCATAGTTTTGAAAAACACAAATCTCATTTTGAAAAACAACTCCTCAAAGCATTAAATAATGAAAACAAAATGCATGAGTATGAGATGGAATGATTTTTCAAAAACCTAAATTTAATCCCAGTTTCTCCAAAGAAAATTTCAGCCATTCTCTTTTTATAAATTCTCAAGCAAAAAAAATTGTTTTGCATAATTCTCAAAGTATTTTCAAACTTGGTTGGTCAGACCAAAAACACACACAATAACATGTACAAAGTTTAACAAAGAGTAACTTGTGTAGTGTGTGCAACTAGCAAAAACTTTAAGAAACATGTGAGGTGATATGTGAATAGCAATCAATCACAAAGTCTACACAATCCATCACATAGAATTTAAAAGAGACTATCACCTAAAGAGTTACATCATATAACTCCCACATCTCCTAGAACAACAGCTTGCAATCATGTAAGTTTCTTGTATTTTTGCCTTATTATTATTATTTTTTTTGTGAGATGGCATCAAGCCTAATAGTACACACCAATTTTATTTATGTGAGATGACATCAAACCTAATAGTACACACCAATTTTATCATTAAGCAATTAAGCCGAGGCAACATCTTATGTTCTTTTTGTGCATGTGCTACACTTTCTCAAGCACAGAATCTTATGATATGCACTAAGGTGTTCATGATTGGCTAGTGAACAGTGGTGAGATGGTTATTTATGCATTTCTCAAAAGGTTCAAGTCCGACAGTCAAATAACATGTGACTTCAAGATCAAGACAAAGTGATAAACACCATAAACATCTTTCCCATACAACATGCACTACAAAACTTCAACTAGTCAAGTGCAATAAATAAGCTCATCAAAGCTAAACAAGGTACATAGGACATGATATGTGTAAATAAATTGACCAACCTTGTTTTCAAAAACCAAGAAAATAATGTCAAACACATTTTTGCTTTCTCCTTTTCTCCTTTTTTTGTTGTTGTTGTTGTTGTTGTTGTTGTTGTTATTATTATTTTTTTTTAAAAGAGAAAACAAATAAATCCTAGAATGAAATGCATGAATGTAATGCAATGCAAATCCTAGAAACAAAACAAAAGAAACACAAAAAAAATCAAAGAACAATGGTCACAGAGGAATGAGCAATGAAGCACAAGGACCATGTCAGAAAGACTCAATTAGGTCGAGTTTTTTGCATCCAAAACCTTTTAGATGCACCATGAGCATTGGAGTTCTTAGTCACATTCGAGTGATTTCCAACTCCAAGATTGGAATAAAGGTTCAAGGCCTTTACTAATTCACAAATAAGTGCCACAGGATCTTGTGCTTGAGGCACAGGCACCTTTGGTTTAGTTGCTCTCTTAGCAGCTTGAAGCTTGTAACAGTTAGGACAAATGTGTCCAGACTTTCCACAATAATGACAAACCTACACAGGTTTACCATGCATCTTGTCCTTAGAAAGAGTAGATTTAGTTTCTCTCAGATCAACCCTAATCTTCTTAGGAGGTGAAACTTCTACAGGTTTGACTACCTCACTCACAGGTGGTTTGACAGTTTCACTCACAACCTCACTCACAGAAGGTTCAGAAGAAGATGAAGGAACAAAGTTCGTGGAATGTGGAGTAGACACAGAGATGCTTTCAACATATCCTATCCTAGATTTATCAGAAGGATACTTTTGAACATTCAGCATGTGATTAAGTTTAGAACTAGCAGTTCTAGCTACAGATAAATCATGTTCTAAAGTTTTAATTTTATTAAGTAAAAGCATTTTCTCAGATTTCACATGGTTCAAAAGATCATTAGCATCAAATAATTTAACAAGCAAATTTTTCTTTTCAACCTCAAGAGAATCAATTTTCTTCAGGCCAAGTTCAACATTTATAGCATCCTTTGCAGTAACTTTGCAAAGTTTATTATAGGCCTCTTGAAGATCTGCATTCTCAGAGAGTTCCCCATCAGAAGGGTTCTCCTCAATAGATATTCTTTCATTGACTACTGCAGTAGCAGTGAAAGCAATGAAGTTTCCATCCTTGTCACATTCAGACTCATCATCAGAAACCTCATTATCACTAAGGGTTACAGCCATAGCTTTACCCTTATTTTTCAAGAATGTAGGACATTTAGATTTAACATGACCATACCCTTGACAACCAAAACACTGTGCACCCAAAGAATTGTTTGAAGATTGACCTACTTTTTCTCTAGGTTTTTCAAAGTTATTAACCTTAGTGGGATCATTCTTCCTAAAGTTTCTAGGTTCAGCAGTGTTTGTACCTCTTGCCATTCTATTTGTATTTCTCAGAAAATTTCTAAAATTCTTGGCAAGGTAAGCTATCTCTGTAGCAGAGAGCTCATCATCAAATCTACCAGCCTCAACATCATCAACAGACTTAAGAGCCATTGATTTGAATTTATTTGTTTTGGGTAAGTCAGACTCATAGGACTGAAGAGATCCTACAAGCTCATCAACAAGGATGGAGTTCACATCCTTGCTCTCAGTAATGGCAATCACTTTGGGTCTAAAGTCTTCAGTTAACGATCTAAGTATCTTCCTAACAATTTTAGGTTGATCATAGATTTCACCGAAATTAAAAGCAGAATTAACAATATCATTCAGTTTGGCATAAAATTCATCAAAGGATTCATCATCAGACATTCTAATGCTCTCAAACCTAGAAGTTAATTGCTGCAGTTTGTTTATCTTAACTGCCTTTGTGCCTTCATGCACAGTTTGGAGGATTTTCCAAGCAGTATGAGCAACCTCAACATTAGAGATCCTCTTAAATTCCTCCATAGAAACAGCATTGAAGATGGCATTCATAACTTTGCTATTGAAGCCTGCTGCTTCTTTTTCAGAAGTTTGCCACTCACTCACAGGAGTAGTGGGCTTCTCCCATTCGTACTCAACGGAATTCCAAACTCTCTCATCAATGGATTTCAGGAATGCTTTCATCCTTACTTTCCAACAAGCATAGTTATTCCCATCAAAGTGAGAAGGAACAACAAGAGAGTGTCCATGCTCCATGACAACAGGGGTCAAGGATTAGCTCAGAGATCAAAAATCTCAGACAAAAGAGCTACCTGCTCTGATACCACTTGATGGAAATTTAGACCCCTTAACACACAACCAGATTGAGTAGCCTAGTTAATTAGCCAAGTTGTTACTTAGTCAAATTAAGCAATTCTAGGTTAAAACAATCAAACAATCATATCAAGAAAATATAGCAGCGGAATAATAAATAACACATGATATGATCACCTAGGAAAACCAAACCAGTAAAAAACCTAGGGAGGATTTTACCCACCGATCCTCAAGGCAAAACTGAATTCACTATGAAAGAATCGAAGTTCATACAAAAGGACTTACAAGCTCCCCGCTCGACTTCCTAATGCTACCTACCAGTAGAACTTACTGACACGACCCCGTGCAAGCTCCGAATCCACAGACTCTTTCTTTCTTGAATTCTTCAATCAGCTACAAGCACCCACGCTTGATATTCTTTAATCTTCAATGGTAGCAACCAAGTTGATCATCAAGATGTTGAAGTAATCACAATCTTGAAAACCCTAAGCTTTGTGTAAAGGAAAGCTCCTCTAGATCTCACAAGAGATTTACACAAAACAGCAATGTATAAGCAACAATACAATTGGAGCAACTCTCAAAATGTGGCTAGGGCTTTGCCTTATATACCTAGGGCAAAAATATAAAACCCTAAACGTTTTAATGAGTTAGGGCTGAGTTGGAAAACTGCAGAAAAACGCAATCTGATCGATTTTCGATCGAACGAATCTATTCTTCGATCGATCGAGCCAGACTGAAATGCCCCAATGCATCTACAGTCTTTCGATTCCAACTTTACAATAATTAATCAACTTTGAGCACACTATAACAAGATTAAACATATTGTTTTGATCATGGTTTGCCAATATTACAAATTAGAGTTCTAAATATATAAATTCCTAAACCTTTAGAACCTAACAATCTCTATCCGCGTCTATGATTCCAACACTTTAGTAAAGAGTTGGATACGAGGTGTAGAGTTCACCATTACTCCTAGAGTAGTGGTTGATGCTCTTGGGGTACCGTTGGTCGAGCACCCTGTCTATCCCTATGATGAGTCCCCTCCCTTGGACCACATCATGTCTTACATCACTGGGTCTTCTATCCAGTGGGGTTCTGATCCTCAGATCACAACTGTTGAGCTTACTAAGTTACACTATCTTTTCTTTAGGATAGCGTGTCATTCTTTGTGGCCTATCACTCATCTGCACACCATTCCTTTGGAGCGATGTGCATTTTTGTTCACTCTTGTTACAGATGCTCTTATTAGTTTTCCCCATCTGTTTCTTCATTCTTTGAACGAAGTTTATAGGAGTTCTTCTATCGCTTATGCTCTCTTTCGTCCTATTTTCATTCATAGGATTTTGTTGTATCTTAGTTTAAATGACTTCCCTGCTTTTGAGTCCGTACACATAGTTGCTCCCATAGTGCCTCCTTTCTTAGGCAGAGGGCTACTCATATGAGAGAGACCTCTAAATGCCCTCGTGTTAAGTCTTCTGGTACCGCACCCCCTCATTCTTCTATAGGTACTACTACTGGTGAGGCATCTGCTGATCGTGCTGCTGCTGCTATTGCTGTTCCTCTGCCATCTACTTCGGATG
This sequence comes from Quercus suber, assembly GCF_002906115.3. Lineage (NCBI taxonomy): Eukaryota > Viridiplantae > Streptophyta > Magnoliopsida > Fagales > Fagaceae > Quercus > Quercus suber. The sequence goes on from NW_027069562.1 coordinate 383,428, forward strand.
ACTTTGACATTCGTCGTACGTTGGAGACTGTCATGACCGTTCAGGCGGCTTATGGTTAGATTTTGATGGACATGCTTGATAAGCTTCGTGCTTTGCAAGCAGACTTGGCGCATCTTTGACATTCGCCTTCGCCACCTCGTTTTAATGATGGACTCTGATTTCTCTTTGGCATTCCATCACAAAAAGGGGGAGTACATTTTGGATACTTGTAGAGGATTTTTGTAGTTAGGGGGAGATTTTTGTTAGTTGGAGCTTGTGGAGTTGTTTAGTTTGTATCTAGGTGCTTCACTGTGTATGTGTCATTTTTGGCTCTTGATATATTGTTTTTATGTTGTTCATTATAAGGGGAGATACATTGTTATATATGTTTCTTGTTTCACTGCCTTTTGATTTATATTTATGAGTTTTTCATGATATATGTCTTTGTTTTGTGTTTTGTGAAATCAAGAATTTATTTTTGTTTTACTTGTATTTTTCACACATGCGTTTATGTGTTTGTTGAGTATTTTAGGAAATACAGGTTGATTCTGTCGTGCTACTGTCTACACTTGCAACTGATGGATAGTAGTTAGGTTGGATTATTTTGTAAAGGGCTTTTACTTGTAACTTTGAGCATTGTGTTTATGTTTTGTCACGGATTGCCAAAGGGGGAGTTTGTTAGGTTCTAAGTACTTAGGAACTAATGTATTAGAACTCTAATTTGTATTGTTGGCAAACAATGATCAAAACAGATGTTAGTCTTGTTTTTACTTGCTCAAAGTATAGGTCTTTTATGTAAAGTTGGAATCGAACTATTGCAGAATTCATTGTGCAATTCAAACTAGCTCGATCGATCGAAAATTAGACTCGATCGACCGAAAGTCAGCCAGATTGTTTTTTCTGCAGCATTTTTAACTTAGCCCTATGCCCATATGACGTGGAGGATTTTATGTTTTGCCCTAGGTATAAAAGGCAAACCCTAACCACAATTTAGAGGTTGCTCTATTTGCTGTGTGTGTGAATCTCTTGTGAGATCTGAGAGGTGGTTGCCTTCACACATGCTTAGGATTATCAAGAAGAAGATTTCATTAATAGTTTGATGATCATTCAGTTGCTGCACTAAGAAGCTTAAAGATACGCAAGCAATGCTTGTACTTGCTGGAGAATCCAAGAAAGAAGGAGTTCGTGGTCTCGAAGCTTGCACGTGGTCATGTTAGTAAGTTTTCTACTGGTGGGTAGCAATAGGATGTTAGTGGTCTAAGTCACTATTGTAAAACTTTGATTCTTTCATAGTGGATTCAAGTTTACCTTGAGGATAGCTAGGTTAAATCCTCCCCAGGTTTTTTACCGGTTTGGTTTTCCTGGGTGATCACATCTTTGTGTTCTTTATATTCCACACTTTACATTGATATGATTATATGATTGTGTTAACCTAGATCTAAAATTTGGACTAAGTAATAACTTCGCTAATTAACTAAGTTCATCCGGTTGTGTTTTAAGGGGTCTAAAAACAAACAGGTTGCTTGCAAAGGTAAACGGAAGCCCACTGGTGTAAAACATCCTAGCAATTCTACTATCCAATTCATGTCTAGCATTATTCTGGAATGCTCTCTTCGAAGGAGAATTCACAGTCACCTTCCTCCTCTTACCATCAATCGGATTTGTACTACCACTCCCTTCCTGTCTTCGAAATGGAGAAATAGGTATAGGCCCATGGCCTGGGGGAGGTGGGGGTAAGGGAATTTGACTTCTCCATTCTCTTTCTAATTTATCATTCTTGACTTGATCATGCATTCATTGCATTTCCAGCCTATGGCTCTATGTCACCTTAGGGCATGCTTTAATACCTTTATTAGGAATTTTTGATAAATGAGCCTTAACCCTAGAATAGGATCCCAAATAAACTACACCACAATAGTTGCACTTAAAGTAAGTGTTTCCACCTGATTTAATAGTAGAACCAGGTGGTTTTTCTACTTTATTCACATACTGCCAAAGAGGAGCTTCATCATTTGGTACTTCTTGATTAGATGAAGGTAAGTTTCTATGCTAGTAACTTCATCCATTGCAAATTCAATAGATTTAATTTAACCTAAAAATAATAACTGTTAACTAAATAAATTAATAATAAATCAAACCCAAGTTCACAGACTCACAAATCACAATGAGTAATAACTATTAACTAAATAAAAAATCAAACCCAAGTCACAATATTATTACATTACAGCTTATATAAAAAAGTAATTAATTTTTTTAAAAAAAAACAAAATTAGATCAGGTGAGGTGAGCTTCAAACTAAAAAAATCAAATCAGCTTGAGCTTAAAAAAATTGAAAAAATAAGATTGAAATCTTTAGTTTGATACTTGAGTTAAGACTCTTGAGAGTGGGTTGAGCTTGAGATTGAGAGTTGAGAGCTTGAGATTGAGAGTAGGTCAGTGAGGTTGTGAGTGAGTTGAGAGTGAGATTATGTGTGTGTGAGAGTGAGTTGAGAGTGAGATTGTGTGTGTGGTTGAGTGGTTGAGGCCTAAGTGTCTCACAAGGGAGACGGAGAGTGGAGAATAGAGAGGCAGAGAGCACAGAGAGACGAGTGAGAGAGAGCTAAAGTTTGAATGAAGTGAGAATGTGTGAGAGACGTTAGGCCCTTTAGAGTTTGTTATTAAGTTCAAATGGTGCATTTAACACCTTTTTTTTTTTTTTTTTTAATGAATTTCAACCTGAACCGGCCGTTTTGGCAATTTTGCCTAATACGGCCCGAGTTGGTGCGAATTAGCCCGATTCAGTGCGAATCAGCTCGAGTCTGAGCCGCGTTAACGCGAGTCGGAGTAAGTCGTGAAAAAAAAAATTTGGATGCGGCACCGACACGCGGGCAATGGCGTCCCTCACACATTGCTGCATCGAGCAGCATTGGACGCGGGTGCGGCTCCTCTAGTGCCGCGTCCGTGCTTCCTAGGCTATGGTTGAATTTAATTGACAACTTTATTCACCTAATCCTCATCAACAAATGAACTAGATTGAGATATGCTCAAGTTGCCAAAATCCTCCACTAGGCTTTCTTCCTCATAATCATGTATAGCTGAAAAAGGAAAGCAAAACATTCATTAGTACATCAAAAATAGATTAATGAATACTTCCGTCAAAATATAATTAAGGATTAAAAATTATGATATACCTGGAACTCCATATAAGTATAACCTACTTATATGGAGTACCAGGTATATCATAATTACTTATAAAAAAAAAAAAAAAAAAAAACCCAATGACGATCACATAACAAAGCTTCTGCAATTTGTGGCAAAAGATAACTGCAAAACTTATCAAGAATGTGGCCACCAATATTTTAGTCTGAACTCTTCATATTTCAGAATAAAATATTCAATGCCTATCCTAAACTACATACAATCCATTGAACCACTACTCCTGTATACAACTAGGAGAGTGAGGATTTTGTTGGCAGTTATCTTTTGAAAGCAAAAGCACTAGACAATATAGTCTACCAAAATATTGCATTAAACTTAAGCCTTTAGACTTTTATCTTTTTCTTATATAGGAAGCACAAAGATGCTGACAATAAATTTGATAAATAATATTCACTCCTTCTCCCTCCTTTCCACATTGTTGTTCAACCATCGAACAATGTGAGTAAAATAATCTAGAATGAAGAATTTACTACAAAATAAAGTTTATGAGACTTAAATTACTCTTCAAGGCTCAAGGGCCACAACATAAAAGGACAAAAGGATCCAGATTGTAAGGTGCAACCCTTTTCAGACTTTGAAATGGTGGCAATGGAAATACAAATTCTTCTTGCTTTATATTCTAAATCCTTATTTATCAACCACAATTTACACAATTAACAAAAACCCTAAAAATAAAAAAGCAATCAAATATATTGCCTAAATTTATTTACAAATAAAATTACTTAAAACAAAAGAAATTTTTTATTAAAAAAAAAAAGGAGTAGAATAGAGTACTTACAAAAATTCAAAAAGCGTAGCAAAAATCTGGATGCTCCTCCAATATTCATTTTCTGAAACCCTAAAATTCAAATTGAAAAGAAAATTATTAAAACCAAACGAAAAGGAGACATCTGAATCAAATTTAAAATCAATATGAATCACAGCAAATAAATAAATAAATAAAATTATCACTGGTGACGGTGGTAGGTTATCTGAAGGTGGTGGATGGTGAGTGGTGGTAGTCGCACTCTCATTCATCCCCTTGGCCTTTTTTTTTTTTTTTTTTTACCTTACCCATTCTTCCAATAATAGGTTTACTATTAAACTCAAGTAAACGGCTAGGATTAAAACAATAAAAATAAAAGGCTAAGATTTGGGTGGGTACGGTACCCACTTAAAAAATAGGTGGGTACTATAGAATGACCCTATATACATCAAGACATTTAAAAGTAACATTTATTATTTAATTTATTGAAATTAATTGATTTGTAAGCATTTATGATTTCCTATTTTTAATTTTCAATGTGTAATATTTAATTTATTTAATAAAAACGTTGATTTATAATGTTTAAAGAATGTGAGTTTTTTTTTTTTTTTTTTTTGAAACTAAAGAATGTGAGTTCTAGTTAGGCATAATGATTAAAATCTCTTGTGGTTAAATTAAAGACCTAGGTTAAAATCCAACCTAAACAAAAAAGAAACTAATTAGTGTTTTGCCCTAATGATAAAGAACAATAATTATGGAATGGACCTTATAGATTTTATATCCTATCATATCTATTAAAATATGTTTAAAGAATAGTAATTGAGATTAATATAATTGGAAGTGTAGGGACTCAGTTTGGATTGACCCTGAGTGCGAATGGGTTTTCAGCCCAATCAAGCCCAAACAATAAATTTATAGAGAGTGTGTTAAAGGTTTAGGCGCTGGCCGCCGTTCACCAAACATGAACTCTCTTTTATGAAAGAAAACACTTAGAGTTTATTTACAACTGGGGGGATGCTCCTCGGCCCGTGGCCGAGGAGACCCTTTTCTTCTCTTTTTTTTCCCCCCACCTCTTTACTTTACTTGCTTTTCTTATATAGTCTTCATCTTCCTATCTCCTTCTTCCATCTGTTGATCATCCATTCGCCTCCCTTCTGGCCATCCATCCCATCAGAGACCTTATCAGTACTCAAGTGGTTCACTCTGATCAACGTTGCCCTACTAAGGGGTTATATCCCCATTAATGCGGCCAAAGGCGTTAGGTGAATGCATTAAGTGCGAAGGTGACAGTTTGCTCTAGGCTTGTCCCCTCCAAAAATTATCCTTAGTATGCCGAGGACGGAGAGGTCCTCGGCGTGGGTCAAAAAAAGGGCTTTGTCTGACTTAGCCTTGGCTGGTCAGTCCTCCTCGGCGCTGGCCTTGGGCCTACTACGCGATGGGCTGTGGCTGTCAGGCCCACGGGCCCTACAATAGCCCCTCAAAACCCTGCTGCACGTTCCCTCTGACGGGGAGGAGGGTTTTGATACCTACGGGCCCTCTTAGGCGAATCACCTCACTTTGGCTTGTGCTAATGCTGGCGACTTTTCGACTGCTCGATGTGCGTTTTTTACGTTTCAAGACTTAATGCGTGCCCACATTAAATTTTGGCGGCACCATGTTTCCCACGTTCAACGGCGTGATGGTAATTGTTCGGTGGGGATCTCCTGCTTTTATGTGCAAGCAGTTACACTTGGGGAACCTAAGGGGGAGTATAAGTACCTGTTTAAACCGCCTGGTTTCCTCATTTTTGCGCTTACAACCATTGATGCGTATGACTTGCGTCTAGTTCAACTTGCACTCTTCCTGAAGAGAATCGCCATATTTCTGTAAGTCTTCTTCTTCTAGTGACCCCCAAATTTCCTTGATTTTACTCCTCATTTTCTTCTTCTGGAACTTTTAGTCGTCTTTGGGGAATGGGTAAGTTTAAGAAGTTGGTTGATTCCGACGAGATGATGAACAAATTCATTGTCGACTATGGGATACCCAATAATGTGAGTTTGAAGTACTGTGAAGAAGGGGAGTGGTACCTTAAGAGGAGAGAGGGTGAAGTCGTAATCCCGATAGTCGCTTTCGTAGAGGGAGGGATGAGAATCCCTATGAGGCCAGTGACCCTCAATTATCTTAGGCATTTTCGCCTGGCTCCTACCCAGTGTGCCGTGAATGTATTTAGGATATTAGGATGTGTAGATATCTTGAATGAGAAAATGGGGCTGAGACTGACTCACCACGATGTGAATTGGTGCTATAACCTTCATCACCTGAGGGGTAAGACGTACTATATGAAGACAAGGGACGATAGGATTCGTCTCATCCAGTGTCTTCCTGATTCCAATAAGGGGTTGACTCAAGATTTCCTCATAGTGTCGGGGGAGTGGCACAACGGCTTTCATTGCCCAACAGTAGAGGGGGAGCCAGGTAGGATATCCGAAGTAGGAGACAATCTAGGTTTCAGTATTTTTATCTTTATAACCATATATCCGCTTTGGCTTATTAACCATAGGAGTTTCATTTTCCTTTTCGCAGATCCGCACGCCTTTGCACGTCATTTCCACCTGGTTAACAAAGCGGATTTGGAAACCGTTCTCAGGTCGGACCTTTTCCTGAACGAACCTGATAACCAGGTCAGAGCCGCTCATCAAATCCTCGGATGCGACCCAGCTCAGAAATCATTCCCAATCCCGAAGCACGTAATTAGAGCTCGTGACCCTCGGCTTACGCAGATCACCGTGGTGGAGGACGGTTTTGCATTTTCCGAGGGGTCTTATATACCTGAAGGCATTCCACTAGCAGGTCCCTCCTCATCCCAACAAGTAACGGTGGCCGAGGAAGGACTATCTAAGAAGGCAAGGGAGGTGGTTGAACTGAGTTCTTCCGAGGACGAATATAGTGTGTTCGACCTAGCTGATCAGTCCGAGGATCCCTCTGGTGACCTAGGAGACCCTCATTTGTCCGAAGCCGATCTCCAGTCCCTAAGAGTTGGTACTCAGGCCGAGATGGGTTTAAAAAGACAGCCCCAAACCAATCTTCTTGACTTGCTCGAAGGCGGTTCCAAGAAGGGTGGACCAGAAGAGTCACAGCCCCAGCCTCCTGCACCTCCGCCCCAGATTTTAACTGTGCAAACCAGGTCGTCCTCTGTCCCCATAGTATCAGACCCCCAGACCGAGTCTCCTGACCCGAAAAGGAAGAGACTTTCCAAGGGTAAAGAGCCAATGGATGGGAGCAAGTCACATTCCCCGCCCGAGGAGGGTAGATTTCGCAGGCCTCCAAAGCAACTGAAGCTCGGTGATCAACGGAAAGGTAAGAAGGCCATCCAGCAGTCCGAGGCTCAAACCTGGCTGCCCGCTGCCATGCTCCACGATCAGCCCTTGATGGATAACGCCTCGATGCGGGAATCTCAAGGAGCCGAGGGAGCTCTCGTAGCCGATGCCCTGGAGAAATCTCTTCTTCTTCCTACTGACATGGCCGAGCTGAGAAATATGAGTGGGTCAGAGGTTGTCCTTGATCTTAAGAAATACCTAGGCATGGTGGGTCCTTTGGCACCTATTTACTTTATTCGACTTTTGTCGCTTAGTACCTTCCTTTCTTTTTACGGAGTTACTTGTTTTCATTGGCAGGCTATCCAGGCTCTTTTCAGGTTAGATGAGGAGATCGATGGCCAGGGCAATGCCTTAGCGCAAGAGCGTGACAAGTTCTTGGAAGCTGCTAATACCCTCAAGAGATCTGAGGCCGACCTAAAAAAGGCGACCGAGGATCTGGAGGAGATGACGAAGGCCAGGGACGCTGCTGCCTCCGACCTAGCCGTGGCCAGGAAGCAAGCTGAGGATCAAACTAATCGCTTGCAAGACGTTGAGGGTCAACTACAGACTGCCAAAGGGGACATTGCCTATATGAAGGAAAAGTTGACCGTGGCAATCCATGAGAAAGGTGTTGCCGAGTATGCCAGGGACGAGGCTGTGAGAGCCAAAGACGAGGCGGTATTTGCAAAAATAGACGCTGAGCGCTCTGTAGAACAGGCAGAGGAGGAGGCTTTCGCAGATGGGGTGGCTAAGACTGAAGCCACCCTTCGGGCTCAAGTTCCTGCAGTGTGCAGGCATTACTGTTCTCAGACCTGGCATGAAGCCCTCAACCAAGCAGGGGTTGATGCCTCATCTGACCTTAGGAGGGAGGACAGGGTATATTACCCTATTGCAATTCGCGAGACTACCCCTGCTGCTCCCGAGGAGGGGTCCTCATTACCAGCGGTTGAGAGTCACGATAAGACCGCCGAGGATATATCTTTAACTGACCAACCATCCGAGGAGGTTGAGCCCCAGAGAACGTTGGGGGGAGTTATAACCGAGGGTCAGGAAATACCACAAGACGTGGCGAGGCCTCCGGCGGACCCTTCGAGACAAAGCCCTTAGGCCTTGGCTAAAGCCTTTTGATTTGCTTATCGAATTAATTTGCCTACTGAGTTTGGGAAACTGGTATATGACATAGGATAATTTTGTTTATTTTCTCTTTTATCTTCTCTTTTATCTCATTTTGTTTCTTGCCTCAGTGGCGTTGTAAGGAAGTTGTATACTTTCCGTTTGAACTGAATGCTTAATACTTTGCTTCCAACTAATGATATTTTCTTTTATTTGCTTTACTATAATATTCTGCTCGATATTCGTATTCTATTCTAGAGTTAGCCTCATGAAACCATCTGTTATCCTTCAAATATAAATCTAAAGACCGTATTATAGCTTGACTCTAGGTAACGCTTTGGTTTTTCTCCAGATAGTTATTTTCTCCATGGGTTCGAGTCCGAGGACCATGCAATACCCTGGTTATGTCTAGTACTTCTATTTTTCTATAAGTATCTAGTTTTCCATAGGTTTGGGTCCGAGGACCATGCAATACCTTGGTTCTGTCTACCACTTCTATTTTTTTGTAAGTAGAGGTTTGTCCTCGGATCACTTTACTAGAGGTGATTCCTCCTTGGGTCGGATTATGATCTTTACACGTGGCGTTGATCTCGCCTCCAGCTCAAGGCCTCATCTTTTTCATTTATGAAGTGCCCTTTGTCTGTTCGTGTTCCGCGCTTGACGCTTCGGTGCGCGAAACGCGCCTTCATTAATGTCCTCGTGAATTAACACAAGTCCAACGGTCTACGGCCTCCTTGGAAATTGGTGGCTTCATTATTAGCCCAGCTGATAATTCTCTTTTCGAACTCTGCATGAATTAATTCTCACCAACCCCCATCCCCTATATAAGGTGGGGAGATGGTTTCTCCACAACCCATGGACCTCTTAACACAAACAGAAAAAAACACATTCTTCCAACTTCCCAAGCCCTTTTAACAACCCCGCCGGAATTGTGACTGGAACTGGCAAAAGTCGGTATGGCCGCAGCCCCCACTGGGCTTTTGGTGCGGCAGAATCTAGGCGTAACCTCGATGGCGCCCTACAAGGTGGCCTAGAGGGATGTTGTTAGAGTACCTAACGTCTCTCCTCGGAGCGCACCCCCGACGAAGAAGACGTGCGAGTTCATCTCATGGGCGGTGCTCGAGTGTTGCCGTCTCCAACGGCCAACACTCGTGAGGATCGGAGAGAATCAAGGGAACATCATGGGGGAGGGTATCCCGGAGCCCCTGCATCTGCTCCTCTCTTTGTTCCAGCTCCGCCGCGCCGAGGAGAGAGTTGTCGGTGGCCTGCAAACATGATGGCCCTCCCCCATCCCGGCCTTTTGTGTCAAGCTCTCCCATTCTCTTTATACCAATAAAGGGACGGCTTGACACTTCCCACCGGCTAGCTTTTTTAGGGCGGCTCCACCTGGGCCTCTGATTGTAGAAATAGCTGATAGGATTAGCTTGTAAATTTGTGTGTGAAACACACCTGCCTGAGCCTCTGATTGTAATTTGTACTGTTTCTATTTATGAAATAATAACATCAAGATTTCTCTTTTCGCTGTCGAATCTTCTATTTTTTTTTTTCTGTGTTGTTTTTTTTTACAACGACCACTTAGAACAATTGCCTGGTGCGCCGGCCAGCACCCTAATCCTTCCCACAGACGGCGCCAGTTGTAGGGACTCAGTTTGGATTGACCCTGAGTGCGAATGGGTTTTCAGCCCAATCAAGCCCAAACAATAAATTTATAGAGAGTGGGTTAAAGGTTTAGGTGCTGGCCGCCGTTCACCAAGCATGAACTCTCTTTTATGAAAGAAAACACTTAGAGTTTATTTACAACTTGGGGGATGCTCCTCGGCCCGTGGCCGAGGAGACCCTTTTCTTCTCTTTTTTTTTCCCCCCACCTCTTTACTTTACTTGCTTTTCTTATATAGTCTTCATCTTCCTATCTCCTTCTTCCATCTGTTGATCATCCATTCGCCTCCCTTCTGGCCATTCGTCCCATCAGAGGCCTTATCAGTACTCAAGTGGTTCACTCTGATCAACATTGCCCTGCTAAGGGGTTATATCCCCATTAATGCGGCCAGAGGGGTTAGGTGAATGCATTAAGTGCGAAGGTGACAGTTTGCTCTGGGCTTGTCCCCTCCAAAAATTATCCTTAGTATGCCGAGGACAGAGAGGTCCTCGGCGTGGGTCAAAAAAAGGGCTTTGTCTGACTTAGCCTTGGCTGGTCAGTCCTCCTCGGCACTGGCCTTGGGCCTACTACGCGATGGGCTGTGGCTGTCAGGCCCACGGGCCCCATAGGAAGCATATTATAGAAAAATGATAGAAAATATTTGTCTTCAATTATATAAAATTGACTTGATGAAATTTTCTTATATTTGAGAAAAATGATATGTAGAGTAAATCTTTTTTTTTTTTTTTTGGTGTGACATCTAGAATAAATTATTTTAAAGACATGTTTTTAGTATAAATTATACATGTATGTATATTAATTCTTTTGATAAAAAGAATATATGTGTATTATTTTGTGGATTTATAAATTATTAACTCCACAAACAAATTTTCTGGCTTTGCTACTATAGACTACTATAGGTGTGGAAATATTAAACACGACATGCGAACACGATACGACATGACACGAAGTTAGCGGATTATGGGTTGAAGCTTAATGAGTTTATGTCATATTTGGGTTGATACGATTGACCTGTTTAACATGTTTGTGTTAAATTCACAGAACCCCTTTGACCCATCTAACTAGTTTAACTAAATATCATTTTATCAATATACCCTTCAAACTTTAGGTATATAAACTTATTGGTTATTATGTTTATTTTGTTTGACATATTGTTATTGATTTATTTTTTATATTGAGATATGCTTTAGTTTTGATTGATTATTTAAGATAAAGTTACTCATTAGTTCTGAATTTTATATTAAAAAATCTAGTTGTTTGTTTTCATAATTTAGATCAATTGGGTTGATTTTAAATTTTGTATTTTTTTCGCTTTATAAAATTTGATAAATAATTCGACACGATTGACTTGTTTAATAAACTAGTCATGCTAGGGTAAAGGAATCTTAACTCGTTAATAAACATGTCGGGTTAGTGTCGACCCACATAATCAAAAACTCATAAGTCGACACGAACCCATCACGCAAACATGAATTGCCACCCTTAGAGTACTATTAGATATATCAATTAACTTAGTTATTGTTTAAATGATTTTGTTGTCACATTTAGGGAAAGCTCTTGACCTAGCAGTTTTGAGTGTCAAATAGGTCCATTAGTTGAACTCAAATAATGTGCATCACTTCAAATTCAATCTTTACAAACAAAGAACTTGTCATTCAGTTTGCTGAGTGACTTCTACTAAAACAGAAATATGTCCGTCTAGACCAAGTGGCATGGCTTCAAAAACAAGTTCTCCAATCTACTTCTTTACTTGAAACATGTTATATATCTACGACAGATCATTGGATAGTTGATTAGAGATTTTCAAAAGTCCCAGAATACAAATGCATACATTTGACTGTTTAAGTTGAGCCTAGCCTAGACATACAACAAACTACAATTAACTTTTTTTTTTCCCAATATTTTAGATTCAAATGAAGGTCCACACCTTGCTCAGAAAAAAAAAAAAAAAAAAATGAAGGTCCACATAGAACATCTAACCTTACTGCAGATGAGCAAAGAACTCAGGTATCTATAGAAAAACTGTTAGTGTATAGTTTAGACTAGATTAGTCCATTGGGCTTAGCTCAGTATACTGTACTTGTAGTTTACTCATATTACTTGTACTGCACATATACCTAGCCTATATAAGGCTCTCTATTGTACATTATTATTTACACAGAATACATAGACTATTCAGTCTCTCTCTCACTTTATATTCTTAACATGGTATCAGAGCCAATGCACTGAATTTTTGGCACTTGTGGTCTTCTCCGGCGTCTTTCCATTGCCCTTGCCTTCATCTAGTGCCCATTATCAAAAGCAAGTTACCGCTGTCAGACCCACAACACTAAAAACTTTTGGATTTAGTCTTTCTATCCATCACCCTGCTAAACTGAAAGCATAGATTGATAAATCGCACAATTCCGAGAAAAACCCAACCTGAATCAACTCCATCCAGCTTTTCACGCGCTCCCACACGCCACCAGAAGGTTCAGTCTCATAGTAACATGAGCCCACACGTCTACACGTGCCACCGCCCAATCTCATGCACTCTCACGCGCCATAATGCGCCCCATGTGCCATTCACTACCGCATTAGCCCTATGACGCCAGCCCTAGTGATGTCAACATCTGTTGACTTTGCCCCTGCCATTGACTTTGATCACCACCGTTGACCTTGACCGCCGCAGCTGCCGTTGACCGAGGTCAAAATTTTTTGAAGGGGCCTATCTTGTTCAATTTTTCACGTAGATTCCGTTTTTGGGTTCATTTTCTTCGTTTGAGGTCCCTAAATCCATCTTTTTTGGTCATTTTCTTAATTATTGCTCAACAGAATGAACGATATATCATACATCCTATCACCATTATATTGGATGGTCCTACTAGCTATCATGTATAGTCTCAAAATATGATTTTCTTTCTCAAGGGTTATAAATTGTGAAGATATGTGATTGGTTCAATTCCTAAGCCAGTACCAAAACCTACATCCAAAGCCATAGCTGCTGAAGATGCCTCCAAGACTGCTATTACAGTGGATGATTATGAAGAACACCTAGAGAAATGGGAGAGTATTCAGAGTAAGATCTTGTCTTGGTTTATCAATACCTCTATTCCCTCCATTCATAATCTCCTTCCTTGTCTTGAGACGGCTTGGAAATTTCTGGCCGATCGCTAAAATTGCACTAATGATTCAAGCCTAGAGTTCCACATTGAATCAAAGCTTTATCAAATGTGTCAAGAGACAGGCCAGTCTATTTCTAATTTTTATTCTCAGACTTCTACTATATGGGAACAACGCTTTGTTGTAGATCCTCTACTAGTGTGTTCTAAGGATATTAAGCTCTTTGTCAAATATCAGGATCTCCGTAAATTTATGCACTTCATGATGAGTTTACGTGAGGATTTTGAGCCTACTAGGGCTTCTCTGCTTAGTCGGTCTCCTACTCCTTCTCTTGATGCTATAGTCAAGGAGCTCATTTCTAAGGAGAACCATTAGCCTACTTATCGCATGTCATCATCTAATCATGTATTCGCTACACCATCTCCATAGCCCCCAATTGCTGCATTCATTGCTCCTCCACGAATAAACTCTGGGCATCCCACCTCTTAGTCTTCCAAAGGTACTCATTGCGAGTTTTGCCATGCCAAAGGCCATGACATCTCAGTTTGTCGCAAACTACATAAATTTATGCAAGAGCAGAATAAAGCTTCTCTTCCTCAGGTAGTTGTTGTATGTCCTTCAGATCCATCAGTTCCTACAGGTCCATCTTTGGCTTCGTCACTTACTATGGCTGATATTGAGGCAGTAATTCAACAGCATTTATCCTGAACTTCCACTGCCCTTTTTATCACCTCAGGTAAACAACCTTGGTTTTTTGATACTGCATGTTGTAACCATATGACTCCTGATGAATCCCAATTTTCTAATAAGGCCCCCTTAGAATACTCCATCACCATTTACACTGCTGATGGAACTCCTATGCCTGTTAGTCATAAAGGAACAATCTCTTCTCTTTGTTTATCCCTTAGTGACACTTTTCATATCCCAAAGTTATCCCTCAATTTGCTTTTTGTTGGTCAACTTTATAAATTAGGCATAGATCTTCTATTTACTAATCATGGTGTGGATATGCAAGATCCCTGGACTGGATAAGTGCTTGGGGTAGGCCTTAAGGTTGGTCGCATGTTTAAGGTTTGTGACTTGAAGATTCCTTCACAAGTTGTTTTTGCAACTACTACCATTGCCACCCCCTCACCTGATCTATGGCATGCTCGTCTTGGTCATCCATCCTTATCTCGTCTTTAGTTGTTAGCTTCTCAAGGTCATTTAGGTTCAGTTCAGTTTCAAAAATTTGATTGTACTTCCTATCATTTTGGCAAACAAACAAAATTGTCCTTTAATAATAGTGACTCCTTTTCTTATGCACCTTTTGATCTTATACATTCTGATATTTGGGGTCCTGCACCAGTTCCCATTGTAGGGGGATCTAGATATTTTGTCATATTTGTGGATGATTTTTCTCGATATACTTAGATTTATTTGCTTCACCATAGGTCCGAACTTGTGTCTATTTACCAAGCATTTCATAAAATGATTAAAACACAGTTCAATCGCATTGTCAAAGTCTTTTGATCAAATAATGCTCAAGAATATAATGATAAATCTTTCCTATCCTTTTTAGACAGTTATGGTACCTTTCCTCAGCGGTATTGTCTTTACATCTCTCAACAAAATGGTCGTGCAGAACAAAAACATCATCACATTCTTGATGTTGTCTGCACCCATTTCATTTCTGCCTCTCTTCTTGAGCACTTTTGGGGTGAGGCAGCATTTACTGCTGTGTACACCATTAATCGTATTCCTTCACCAACTACATAACAAATCACCATTCAAGCTTCTTTATGGTCAAACTCCTGACTACTGCTCTCCTCAGGTTTTTGGTTGTGCTTGCTTTATCTCTCTTCCTCCTCATAAACAAACAAAGCTCCAACCTCATGCTCCTTTCTGTTGTTTCCTTGGTTATGGTGTATCTTAGAAGGGGTTTCGCTGCTATGATCCCATTTTTCATCGCCTTTGTGTCTCTTGTCATGTTGAGTTTTAGGAACATCGTCCTTTCATGAGTCTTCAACGGTTTCTTGCGTCCTCTTCCTCAGAGTCTCCTATTTTTACCGATCTTTTCCTTCTTTCTATCCTGAATTATGGAGGATTCTTCAACATCGATTGCCTCTCTAGATGACTTATCTCCGGTTCTATCCCCGGCATATGACCGGCTTGTCTTGAGATCCTGTGGCACCAACCTCTCCTGAGTCTCTTGTTAGTCCTGAACTTTGTCGTTCCACCCGGGTAAGCATTCATCCCCCTAATCTCACTGATTATCACTGCTCTTTTGCTCTTGCCACCTTCTATGAACCTCACACCTATCGTGAGGCCCATACTGAACCTTTTTGGCGGCAAGCTATAAACGAAGAACTAGATGCCCTTCATAAGAATCACACTTAGGATATGGTTGATTTGCCTCTTGGCTAGTCTGTAGTAGGTTGTAGGTTGGTTTACAAGATCAAAACCAAGGCTGATGGATCTGTTGAACGATACAAGGCTCGTCTCGTTGCCAAGGGCTTTACTCAAGAGTATGGCATTGACTATAAGGAAACATTTGCTCCTGTTGCTCGCCTTAAATCTATTAGATGTCTCATTGCTGTGGAAGCTGTTTTCCGTTGGCCTCTTTATCAAATGGATGTGAAGAATGCTTTCCTTAATGGAGACCTTCAAGAAGAAGTGTACATGTAACCACCCTTTGGCTATCCACACACAAGCAGTCAAGTTTGTTGCCTTTGTCATGCTCTTTATGGCCTCAAGTAGGCTCTTTGAGCTTGGTTTGAAAAGTTTAGCTTAGTTGTTGCTCAGCAAGGTTTCACTTCGAGTCCTCATGACACTGCTCTCTTTGTCCAAAGATCCTCTATTGGTATTACTCTTATTCTTATTTATGTTGATGATATGATTATTACTGGAGATGATTCTGTAGGTATCCGCTCTCTTCAGCACTTCCTTAGTCAACATTTTGAGATGAATGATCTAGGCACTCTCAGCTATTTTCTTGGGTTTGAGGTTACCACATCCTCTGATGGATACTATCTTTCCCAAGCTAAATATGCTTTTGATCTTCTCTCCAAAGCTAGTATCAATGACAACAAGACTATTTCCACTCCTTTGGAATACAATGCAAAGCTCACACCCTTGAATGGTGAACCTATATCTAATGCTACTCGCTATCATCAGTTGGTTGGTAGTCCAACCTATCTCACTGTTACTTGCCCGAATATTTCACACTCCGTGGGTATGGTTAGTAAGTTTATGGATGCCTCTCGTTCTGTACACTATACTGCCGATCTTCGGATTCTCTGATATTTCAAGGGCACACTTTATCATGGTCTCCACTACTCCTCTCGGTCTTCTCTTGAGCTTCATGCTTATTCAGATGCGGACTGGGCAGGTGATTTAACTAATCGATGCTCTATCACAGGTTTCTGTTTTTTGTTGGGTACTTCTCCTGTCTTGTGGCGTAGCAAGAAGTAGGATGTGGTTTCTCATTCCAATACTAAGGCTGAGTATCGTGCCCTTGCTGACATCACCTGCGAGCTTGTCTGGCTTCATTGGCTCTTGGCTGACATGGTTGCTCCATAGCCCACTACCACTTCTGTTTAATGATGTCTTCCATGAATGCACCAAGCACATTGAGATCGACTGCCACATCACTCGCTAGCATCTCAAGAAAAGTAATCTCAAGTTGTTCTCCATCTCCTCTGTTGACCAGCCTGCTGATATCTTCACCAAGACTCACCCGCCTGGTCATCATTGAGATCTCATATCCAAACTCCAGTTGGCTTCCTCCTTGCCACCTCGAGTTTGAGAGGGGATGTTAGTGTATAGCTTAGACTAGATTAGCTCATTGGGCTTAGCTCAGTATACCATACTTGTAGTTTACTCATACTATTTGTATTACACACATACCTAGCCTATATAAGGCTCTCTATTGTACATTATTATTTACATAGAATTTACAGACTATTCAGTCTTTCTCTCTCACTTTATATTCTTAACAAAAACAAATCAGTTAGTTCTCTATATCCCTTAAAATAACTAAGCACTCTATTTTGACCTAATCTTTCTTATTTTCACAGGTGAGTTTTTGGTCTATGGCTAAGTACTCTCTCCACTCATGTTTGGAGGAGATGTGAGAAACATAGACAACGACACATTCTTATTTTTCTGGTTGATAATTTGATAGTTGGAGGTGAGAGATTTGAACTCTGGATGTCTCCATTAAAAACACTAGAGGTATCCACTAGTTGAAATTCAAGATTCTTGGCAAGTTAACCATTTTTTGGAACTTCGGAGTGGTAATAATAAAGGCTTTGGAAAGGGTTTTGGTGGGACTCTTTCTGTGTTTGCTATTTGCTAAATTTTGTGCTATAGATGCAATGGTGGCTCCAGAATTTTTTTTTTCTCTCTCTTGTGTGTGTGTATGGTTTTGTTTCTTAAAAAAAAAAAAAAATCCCTGGAAACAGATGTTGGAGTCATTACCTACACATATATTCCTTAGCCTACATTCATTACAAAAAAAGTTGCCTATAGCAGCGTTTTTTATAGTGGCATTTGTAAAAAACACCACTATAGTTACCCTATAGTGAGATCACTGTCTTCAATGAGACAATGATCTCATATGCCCAACACATGTGAGATTTTTTCTAAGAATCATCAATGTATCTTAGGATCAATCAATATATACACGCGCTTATTATTTGTTTTTTTTTTCATACAAAATATATTCTTTAATTTATAAGCCAAAACTAAGGAAATATTATTAGATCAATTGGGGGATTTTTGAAGCAATCCTTCAAAAAAAAAAAAAAAAAACTCAGGTTATATCACATTTGAATAACTGACAATGTTTTATTGGTTGGGAGGACTAAAAATGACCACTTTGATAATCTTCAGACTTATTTTACTTCATATTGCATAATTGCACGTATATAAATCAGTTTTTAGTTTGGTTCCAATGCAAAGAAAGAGGAAAGCATATTTTCTTCTTCAGGAAGTGGCGGAACCACATGTAGACAGGGAGGGTCATGGTCACTTATGGACTCTAGAAAAAGAATAATGCTAGGGATACATAAATTGGCACAACTTTGTGCTACTACTCACCACATGGCGAGTTGTGATCGGTAAAAGTGTGTCTCCATATGGCCCATCATCACACTTTTCTCAATCACAACTCGCCACCAGGCGAGTTGTGGCACAAAATTGTTAAGTTATTATCAATGGAAGCATATTTCTAGAGAATACCCAAGCAAACTACATCATTTTGATGAATAAACAAATTACATCATAGTCCTCCCAAAATATATTCCAGTGATATATACATTGCTTGTAGTTTTGTTTCTTTTAGAAATAGAGTGATTAGATATAATTTATAAAATATTATATATGTATAAAGATTAAGGTTAATTGCAGCTCCCTAAAGAGAATTGATTTTTACTCTCTCACTGCACTCAGGTACAATTTGTTACAAATATTTGTGAGCCTGAATTAGGTAGGTATAGCCTTAGAGTACAACAATAAGTTTTTGCTGGGTGATGCAGTACAACAATAATAAGTTCTCCATTGATGCATCTCACCAAACAATACTTTACTTTTGAATTCATTCCTTTATTATAGCTATTTATAATAACAAGATTATTGGTTAATTTTTTATATAAAATTGTTACAAGGATATTTGAAATTGGATATAATTGATAATTCTTCTTAAAAAGACCAATCAATATATACCACTAAACTAAAATACTCGAAGACTACGTCACTACAGTCCACAAATGGGAAGGAAGGAACCACTCTAGTGTAAAATGTACAAGTTAGGAATTCAAGTTCAAGGAACACGGCACATTTATAAAAAAATGGTCCTACTTGTTAAGAAGTTCATCGATTTTTGGGATACCACTATCCTCAAACTTTTTTTGGGTGTAAATGCACTTTTAGTCTCTACATTTTGTATTTTTTCCATTTTAGTCTCTACATTTTATTTTTACCACTTTTAGTTCCTAAACCAATTAATGCGTGACATTTAAGTTCTTACTGTCAACTAATGGGAAAAGCTGAGGTAGCAGACATAACACCCAATTAACTGACATGGCGCTAACGTGGTGATTAAAATATTATTAAAAAAAATATTATTTGGCATTTTTATATGCCATGTCAACATTTTAATTTTTTTTATTAAAAGCCATGTCAGACAATTTAAACCAAAAAAGAAAATAAATCAAAAAACAAAACTTAATTTTTTTTTTTTTTTACTTTCATTATTTTTTGTAAGAATTGTTCTTCGTGTTCTTCCTAAATCCATGAAATAAACCAATCTCCAGCAAACCCTAAATACAAATCTAACAACCAAATCTACTCCATTAAATCCAGAAAAATCCTAATTTCAAATCCAGACATATATTTTAGAAGAAGTGTACGTGTAACCACCCCTTGGCTATTCACAATGAGGCAGTCAAGTTTGTTGCCTTTGTCATGCTCTTTATGGCCTCAAGTAGGCTCTTTGAGCTTGGTTTGAAAAGTTTAGCTTAGTTGTTGCTCAGCAGGGTTTCACTTCGAGTCCTCATGACACTGCTCTCTTTGTCCAAAGATCCTCTATTGGTATTACTCTTATTCTTATTTATGTTGATGATATGATTATTACTGGAGATGATCTGTAGGTATCCGCTCTCTTCAGCACTTCCTTAGTCAGCATTTTGAGATGAAAGATCTGGGCACTCTCGGCTATTTTCTTGGGTTTGAGGTTACCACATCCTCTGATGGATACTATCTTTCCTAAGCTAAGTATGCTTTTGATCTTCTCTCCAAAGCCGGTATCAACGACAACAAGACTATTTCCACTCCTTTGGAATACAATGCAAAGCTCACACCCTTGAATGGTGAGCCTATATCTAATGTTACTCGCTATCATCAGTTGGTTGGTAGTCTGATCTACCTCATTATTACTTGTTCGAATATTTCACATGCCGTGGATATGGTTAGTAAGTTTATGGATGCCTCTCGTTTTGTACACTATGCTGCCTTTCTTCGAATTCTCCAATATGTCAAGGGCACACTTTATATGGTCTCCACTACTCCTCTCGATCTTATCTCGAGCTTCATGCTTATTCAGATGCAGACTGGGCATGTGATTTAACTAATCAATGCTCTATCACAGGTTTCTGTTTCCTGTTGGGTACTTCTCTTGTCTCGTGGCATAGCAAGAAGTAGGATGTGGTTTTTTGTTCCAGTACTAAGGTTAAGTATCGTGCCCCTGCTGGCATCACCTGCGAGCTTGTCTGGCTTCGTTGGCTCTTGGCTGACATGGTTGCTCCACAGCCCACTGCCACTTTTCTTTATTGTGACAATCTTAGTGCTATCTACATTCCTCATAATGATGTCTTCCATGAACGCACCAAGCACATTGAGATCGACTGCCACATCACTCGCTAGCATCTCAAGAAAGGCAATCTCAAGTTGTTCTCCATCTCCTTTGTTGACCAGCCTGCTGATATCTTCACCAAGACTCACCCACTTGGTCGTCTTTGAGATCTTATATTCAAACTCCAGTTGGCTTCCTCCTTGCCACCTCGAGTTTTAGGGGGGATGTTAGTGTATAGCTTAGACTAGATCAGCTCATTAGGCTTAGCCCAGTATACTGTACTTGTAGTTTACTCATATTATTTGTATTGCACACATACCTAGCCTATATGAGGCTCTCTATTGTACATTATTATTTACATAGAATATACAAACTATTCAGTCTTTCTCTCTCACTTTATATTCTTAACAAAAACAAATCAATTAGTTCTCTATATCCCTTAAAATAACTAAGCACTCTATTTTGACCTAATCTTTCTTATTTTCACAGGTGAGTTTTTGGTCTATGGCTAAGTACTCTCTCCACTCATGTTCGGAGGAGATGTGAGAAACCTAGACAACGACACATTCTACCTCATAACAAATGAGATTGTGTTGGAGATAAATTCCTTTGGCCATCTAATCTTTTGTAGTCTCAAGAAAAATAAGCATTGTCTAAATAGCAACATAACATATTATTTAATTGTTTGTATAGTTTCCCTATGTTACTAACGGAGGTCGTTCTTGGATTTCAACTGGAAGAGATAGTACGATTCCCCAACCAACAAAGAACTCTAATTAGTAGAGCCTCATAGCTCTGCATTGCCCAAGTGCAAAAATTATTTATTTTTTTTAAAAGTGCATAATTCTATTCTTCACATTTTTTAATGATTTTTCATGAATGAAAAAAGAAAAAGAAAAATGCTAATTAAAGGGCAAGGTTGTTTAGTTTATTGAGCTTAATATTTTTAGTTTTATTATTGGTAATTTTTGTTGTTGAGCTTCTTTCTTTCTTTCTTTCTTTCAAAAAAAAAAAAAAAAAAAATTTGGGCTTGTATATTTTATTTTGAATTTTAGATCTATAAATTTTTTATGGTCACTGAAATGAGGAAAATGCTAGAGCTATAAAATTTTTTTTTTTTTATAAATTACTGGTGTGATAAGTGGTTAGCGGTAAGTAAAAAAATGATGTGAGTAGTGGGCCCATATAGGAACCAATAAGAATTTGCTACCAAAACAGTTTGTAAAAATGTTGTAAAAAAGCTTGTGAATATAGTATTAGTCTTAAAAGAATCAATGATATTGTTTAAGGAAAACAAAATGTAATTTTATAGAACAAAATTGCTAAAATTAGTACACATACACAATAATATTTATTAAAAAAAAAAAAAAAAAATCGGGGGGAGGGGTGGGGGTGGGGCATTGCTCCCCTTGTCTCATGATGGCTCTGCCCATGCTCCACAGACTCTTCTATCTTGGATGTGCTAAACTCCCACGTTTGTGACTTTGAGATCCCACTCAAATGTTTTAGATCATTAGTAGTTGTTGATCTTGTAGCAGCAACTTTAGATTTACCTGTTCTAATGGTATGTGAATGATTTCCAGTAGTGACTTTGAAAGGGGAAAGCACAATACCTTTTAGATCTCAGAAGAGCACCTCCAAAGTCATAACAAAATGCGTCTTATGGTTTTCTTTAAATACTATGTGAAATAGATCTGAAATCCTAATCACTTAATGGGATTAACGCGCTATTGGGCCGAAATTAAATTCTGAAGAACTTGTCTTTCAATCAGTCGAATCTGTTCTCTCAATTGGTCGAACTTGGCACGTTTCGAATTTCTGAACCTATTGCTTCCTTTTTTTTTTTTTTTTTATATTCTGACTTGCAACACCTTAAGCATTGTCTAATAAATCCTATAGACTCTAAGATTTATATCTAAACAAGTTCGTGCTCATGGTTTACCAATTTTTCTAAACTTTTAGAACCTAATAGAAGTAACATTTGAAGAAGGAGAAAATAAGGAATGACAAGATGATGTTGCAACTACTGCTTGAATGTAGTTGCCCTCAATCGTAAATTACTTATTTTCCTCTCTAATACTTAGTCATATGTCAAACAACCACTTTCGCAATGATTCAAGAAAGTCAATCAAAATGACTAATCCAATAGTTTCTAGAGGGAAAAAAAATTACAGAATGAAGATATATCTATTCCTCAATTATAAATGACGTAAAGAGCAAATGATAACAGATGGTGGCAAAACCAACAATCTAATCCCATCCACAACTTGCAAAAATGTGCAATAAAGGTAAGTGACTAAAACACCAAGAGTTTATAAATAATTATGGTAGTTATTTAATAAATTTTATTATAATTGAATTTGTATATAGAAACTTCTATTCTAAAATTAATTACGCATTTATTGTTTCTAAAAAAAAAATAGTATTAGGCATTTATTATTGTTGTGCTTGTATATGAAAGTATAGAATCTACTATTTAAAAAAAGGGTTTGGCTTACCTCTGTAAAGTTGTAATTTACAACTACGTGTTTTTTTGGCTTTTATTCCGTGACAAATTTGACTGTAATTTTATTCAATCTTTTATACCCTGTATTTATTGTGGGATTTAATTGTAAGGGTTGTGTGATAGAAAGAGAGAGTGTGAAGACTCAAGCAATTGAAGACTAAAGAGTTTTTTGCGGGTAGCTCGTGACTTAGCATCCCGTGAAGTGATCCATGTGACCTGCACATGTTGGAATGCGAAGAGTCAGGACAGGATGGAGACAGCTGTGTTTAACGAGTAGCTCGCAGGTAAGGCCTTCCCGCAAGACACCCGCGAAACATTCTGTTTTGCCAGACTGTCATTTCTAATACACACCTTCTGTACCCACGCTATTTATACTCACAAATGTTGAGGAGTGCTTCTGAGAAAAAACCCTAACCTCAAACCTTGAGAGTTAGAGATTGTTATTACATTTCTCTTTACAATTGCTTGTGGATTTTCCTTAACTCCTACCTCTCCATTTCCATACCATTGAGAGGTTGATAGCCCAAACACTTACCAAATCCTTTGAAAGTGTTAAGTGGGGTTTTGATGCTGCTGGAAAGTATTGGAAGAAGCCAAGGATGGCAGATGTAACATGGAGTTTGTTGTGGGATCTAGAGAGCTAGATAAGACACAGTTCTGAAAAGCCTTGTTGGAGTAGGAGCTTGAACGGCTTAAGTACATCGGGTAGATTAGGTTTAGAGGGTCTCTTGCTAACCTATGTTTCCCAACTGATTGTCTAGTGGATCGATTACTGCTTGAAGGGCAGCAGAAAGGTTTTTCGCTGTGTTCTTCGGTGTCCTCTTCGATAACACATCGGTGTGTTATCTTGTGTTTGCATCTCTCTTCCCTACTCTTTTACATTTCATTTTATTGCTGTATTGTCATGATTATGGATTAGAGTAGTTTGTTTGTTTATCCGCTCGCATTTACACTATTCCGCACTTAGTATTAAGTTAGTTTAAAATTTATCGAGCCATAACTTTAATTTGGGGGTCTAAACAGCTCTTGTGTCTAAAAAAATTATCTATCACCCACTAATTAAATAAAAGGTGGATATTAAAACTCACTACCACTTACCATTGTGTATTTAAAAAAAAAAAAAAAAAAAAAAAAAGGACCTCCAGTTAAAAAAATACAGGAGGTAAACCAAACCCTTAAAAAAATATGAATTGTTAAGATTTTAATGTAGGGTTAAAAAATAGAATAGAATTCAAAACCAATTAAAAAGTTATAATAGAATAATGATGTCCAAAATTATAAGCTCTCAAAAGCTTATATGACAAAATATTGTGACGTCAACCAAAAGTCAAATTGTAATAAAAGAGAGATTATAATAGATCGTGTGATTGGTTCCTTAAATAGCTCTAATAACTGTTCCTTAAAAAAAATTAGCTCTAATAATTACGGCAAAGATCAAATTTGGTATCAGGGGCGTAATTACTTGGAGGATATTGTGAGATTGTTTACCTAGAAGATGGTTGACTATAGCAAGATAGAGTAATAATGGGAATTGCTGGGTTTTGTATTTTGCCTTGATTTGGCTAATATCCAAAAGACTTGCTGTAAGACCTATGATGATAGAAAAAAATCCGCAGTTAAGTTCCTCGTCAACATAGATGGACGATAATTTTGGATTCATCTCTGATGAATACCTTCAATAAGACTCAAGTTAAGAAAATATACACCGGTTAGTGTGTTACAGACGGGTGCTTTGGTGTACACAGCTTCTTTGTTACCATTACTCCATCCATTACTCTTTGTCATAAATGCTTGTAATGAATGCGTGACACATTTTAGGCTTGTCAATGTTCTAGTGACGGTTCATTATTTTTTGGACTCATCAACCTATATTTAGATTTTATTTAATTATATCTTCTTTATTATTCTATATTTAAAATTTGTATAGTTTAGATTTTTTTTATTCATTTAATTTTTTTAACTGTTAAGGATGATAATTAAGGAAAATTATCTGTTCCAAATACAGATACTTTTGAGCTGTGAAACTATTTGATCACTCCAAATATTATCGTCAAATGTGTGACATTAAAGATCAACACCATTGATGTCCCAAGTTCCAACTCCCAATTAGCAGGTATTCAATTCATGTAGAAGTAGTATTATTTATAATTTTATATAACACATTGCTCTCCTCTGCTTTGCGGCTGAAAACTTAAAACCATCCATTATGATGAAGATCATTGTTAACGTCTTCGCCTCTCTCTATTTTCTATTCATTCTTCTAAATACAACAAGGTGCTTCTTCTTTTTCTTCTTCTACCTCTATTCTATTATTCTATTATATTATTATCTTTCCTAATACTCCCATTATTGCATTGCATTCGCATTTAATTATAATGATCAACTGCCCAACGTTGAAGATAAAGATAACATGCGATTTTATAACTGTCTAAACTGATTAATCATTTTCTCCTACATGTTTCTCCTAAATTAATGACTAGAGTAAGTTTAACTATTTTTTTGGTTGATAATTTGATAGTTAGAGATGAGAGATTTGAATTCTGGATGTCTCTATTAAAAACACTAGAGGTATCCACTAGTTGAAATTCAAGATTCTTGGCTAGTGAACCATTTTTTGGAACTTCGGAGCAGTAATAATAAAGGCTTTGGAAAGGGTTTTGGTGGGACTCTTTCTGTGTTTGCTATTTGCTAAATTTTGTGCTATAGATGCAATGGTAGCTCCAGAAATTTTTTTTCTCTCTCTTGTGTGTGTGTATGTTTTTGTTTCTTAAAAAAAAAAAATCCCTGGAAATAGATGTTGGAATCATTATCTACACATATATTCCTTAGCCTACATTCATTACAAAAAAAGCTGCCTATAACAACGTTTTTTTTAGTGGCATTTGTAAAAAACACCACTATAGTTACCCTATAGTGAGATCACTGTCTTCAATGAGACAGTGATCTCATATGCCCAACACATGTGAGATTTTTTCTAAGAATCATCAATGTGTCTTAGGATCAATCAATATATACACGCACTTGTTATTTGTTTTTTTTTTTTTTTTCATATAAAATATATTCTTTAATTTATAAGCCAAAAGTAAGGAAATATTATTAGATCTATTGGAGGATTTTTGAAGCAATCCTTCCAACTAATGAAACAATGTTAAAATTGCATTTGTGTGAGATAGCTTCAAAAAAAAAAAAAAAAAAAAAAAACTCAAGTTATATCACATTTGAATAACTGACAATGTTTTATTGGTTGGGAGGACTAAAAATGACCACTTTGATAATCTTCAGACTTATTTTACTTCATATTGCATAATTGCACATATATAAATCAGTTTTTAGTTTGGTTCCAATGCAAAGAAAGAGGAAAGCATATTTTCTTCTTCAGGAAGTGGCGGAACCACATGTAGACAGGGAGGGTCATGGTCACTTACGGACTCTAGAAAAAGAATAATGCTAAGGATACATAAATTGGCACAACTTTGTGCTACAACTCACCACATGGCGAGTTGTGATCGGTAAAAGTGTGTCCCCACATGGCCCACCATCACACTTTTCTCAATCACAACTCGCAACCAGGCGAGTTGTGGCACAAAATTGTTAAGTTATTATCAATGGAAGCATATTTCTAGAGAATACCCAAGCAAACTACATCATTTTGATGAATAAACAAATTACATCATAGTCCTCCCAAAATATATTCCAGTGATATATACATTGCTCGTAGTTTTGTTTCTTTTAGAAATAGAGTGATTAGATATAATTTATAAAATATTATATATGTATAAAGATTAAGGTTAATTGCAGCTCCCTAAAGAGAATTGATTTTTACTCTCTCACTGCACTCAGGTACAATTTGTTACAAATATTTGTGAACCTGAATTAGGTAGGTATAGCCTTAGAGTACAACAATAAGTTTTTGCTGGGTCATACAGTACAACAATAATAAGTTCTCCATTAATGCATCTCACCAAACAATACTTCACTTTTGAATTCATTCCTGTATTATAGCTATTTATAATAACAAGATTATTGGTTAATTTTTTATATAAAATTGTTACAAGGATATTTGAAATTGGATATAATTGATAATTCTTCTTAAAAAGACCAATCAATATATACCACTAAACTAAAATACTCGAAGACTACGTCACTACAGTCCACAAATGGGAAGGAAGGAACCACTCTAGTGTAAAATGTACAAGTTAGGAATTCAAGTTCAAGGACCACGGCACATTTATAAAAAATGGTCCTACTTGTTAAGAAGTTCATCAATTTTTGGGATACCACTATTCTCAAACTTTTTTTGGCGTAAATGCGCTTTTAGTCTCTACATTTTGTATTTTTTCCATTTTAGTCTCTACATTTTATTTTTACCACTTTTAGCTCCTAAATCAATTAATGCGTAACATTTAAGTTCTTACCATCAGCCAACTAATGGGAAAAACTAAGGTAGCAAACATAACACCCAATTAACTGACATGGCGCTAACATGGTGATTAAAATATTATTTTAAAAAAATATTATTTGGCATTTTTATATGCCATGTCAGCATTTTATTTTATTTTATTTTTATAAAAAGCCGTGTTAGACAATTTAAACCAAAAAACAAAATAAATCAAAAAACAAAAGCTTTTTTTTTTTTTTTTTACTTTCATTATTTTTCTTAAGAACTGTTCTTCGTGTTCTTTCTAAATCCATGAAATAAACCAATCTCCAGCAAACCCTAAATACAAATCTAGCAACCAAATCTACTCCATTAAATCCAGAAAAATCCCAATTTCAAATCCAGACATATATTTCAAGACTTCTCAAACCCCAATTTCAAATCCAGACATATATTTCAAAACTTCTCAAACCCAAAAAAATTAAACTCAAATCAACCACTCCACAGATCTCAATCCCAAGACCCACAGCAAGTTGCTACCCACGACCCCACGATCCTAGGTCCACCCATAGCACCACGACCCCATGCTAATGTCCACTGTGACAACCCAAAATCTCAAATCGACTGACACCAAGACCCAAATCGCATCCTACACATCACACTCCTCAAAACCCAGACCCAAATCAGCCTTGCTCCTCCATAAATCAAAACGCAAACCCATGGATTGGCTTCACTAACGACAGATCGGAGATGTTGGAGGAGGGTATGGCTTCGCCAGCGTGAGGGAGATTTTTTCCTTGGTGGATCAGGTACATGTAGAGCTCGAAGTGGGTGGAGGTGAGAGAAGAGAAGAAAAAGGAGAAAACTCACCAAGCTAGCGTCGGAGTGTGGGTGGATGTCAGACCTTCAATGGAGTGTGGGGTGGAGCTACGTCTCTTTGTCGTCGATGTGTAGGGGTGGAGCTGAGGTGAGCTTGAGGATGAGTTTTGGGGTGTGTGAGGAGTGACCAATCCGGAAATCTATTGAAGGTAAAATGAAAAGGGAAATTCATGTTTCTTAAAAAAAATTTAAGTTTTGTTTTTTAATTTATTTTCTTTTTTGGTTTAAATTGTCTGACATGACTTTTTATAAAAAAATTAAAATGCTAACGTGACATATAAAAATGCCAAATAATTTTTTTTTTTAATAATATCTTAATCACCACGTCAGCTAATAGTGTGTTCCGTCTGCCACTTCAGCTTTTCCCGTTAATTGGTTGACAGTAAGGATTTAAATGTCACGCGTTAATTGGTTTAGGGACTAAAAATGGTAAAAATAAAATGTAGGAACTAAAATAGAAAAAGTACAAAGTAAGGACCAAAGGTGCATTTACACTTCCTTTTTTTTTTTGGGAGGGGGGAATCAGTCATCACTTGGTAGATAATTGAGACATGGCAGAAGCTGCAGTCAGCTAAGTTTTAGGAGAATTTGAATTTGTCAAAAATTATTCTTTCATGAAGCCTTTTTCGATGATAAATAAAATGTTAAAATCCGATTAAGTTACATACACAAGCCTTTTTATTATATAAATATTAATAGTCAACCTGGGTGTGGGTGAACTAAGCAATGAGTACTGCAATCGAATTAATTGAATAAATCCGGTAGCTTGTGGGACTAACATTTTAAGATTCCTTTTAGCTTTGCTAAAACATATTGCATGATAATAATATAAATCATTATTTAGCGAGTGAAAAAGAAGCTTAGGGGCTTAACACCATATACTTCATACACTATGTATTATTATATAATAGAAGCAGTTGACTTTTAAAAATTATAGTTACTCCTATTCTTTTTAATTAAATACTTTAGTCAATTACATAACGTCCATGTAGTTTGGAATTATTTCATATTAAATCCTAATTTTTTTTTCATTAAAACCATAACCTTTTGAATTATTTTAATTTGCACTCTTATCAAGTCTTTATTAATTAAAAATAACCAAAGTTTTCATAAGTTGTAATAAAAACTATTAGAACACAAAAAGCCTCCAATAATATAAAATTATAACCTTTATGAAAGGCTGTTATTGCATAGTTCGGGACTGTGCTCCCTCTCTCTCACATAGGGTGAGTTTCATTCATCATGGGACCCACCTCTCTATGTGAAAATCAAGAAGTATAGTCCTGAATTATGCAATAATTTTCCTCTATGAAAGCCTACATATAACTAAGGTTGTGTATGCAAGCTCCTCAAGTTGTGTACACAATATTGACATTGAGCACGCACCCTGAGGCAGAACCTATAACCTAGTTCTAACTCAAATCCTAAGGCAAGTTTCTAACCTGAAAAGAGCTATTAAAACGACTAGAACTTATATTAAACTAAACCACTTGGAGCGTATGAAGAACTAAAGTGAAATAAAACTAACATTAAAAAAAAAATTTAAAAAAAAAAAACGAATTTAAAAGAAACAACTCAAACAAGAGCTAAAAAGTACCTCGAACAAGAGCCAAAAACTTGATTCTTGATTGCTTCACTTAGCCAATCTAACAAAACCAAAAAAATCACAAAGGGTTAATAATATTTAACTAGAGAGCCCAAATTTTATAGAGGTCTAGGCCAAGTAAGAAAATTGAATTTATCTACAAAACTCCCTCTTTTAAACATTTTTGAGGCGATTCTTGTGTGTGTTAAAAAGTGTGCCCAAAAAGGTTTTTGACAGTACGAGGTGCAAGGTTATTCCCAGTAGATATGAGATTAGTTTCTCTTCGTTTCTACAAGAAAATTCTCATGTAAAGCTCCAGCAACTTTCGTCTATGTACACAAGCTTGATACCAGGTGCACGCAATATCAAGGGTGCATACGCGGGAATCCAAAGCTGCATGTGCAAAGCTAGGGTTTCAGTGTATTTTTTTGTCCGTTTTTGAAAGCTTCAAGTTAAATTGTTCTTGGCCATGAACTCTTAGAAATGAGTCCCTTAGACTGTTGTTGTTGAGAAGCAAGAATTTAGGTACTAAGAGCATTCATATTGGAAATGGCACATGCCATATGTAAGATAAATTTAGTGTAAAAGCCCAAAACTTCCCACACATCTGGACTTGTAAAAACCAACTACAGCAAAAAAAATTTACAATAGTGCTACAATGCAATTCTAAAGGTAGAATTGCACTGTAACTCATTTCTAAAATATATATATTTATATATATATTTTATTCACTTACTTTATCAATTCCTCTCCCTCTCTCTCACCGGGTTTTTGGGTTTTGGGTTTTTATTTTTATTTGGGTTTTGGGATATATTAGTTTATTGTGTAAAAATATTATTTTAATGTGTTGTATTGTAAAATAAAAGTTAATAAAGTAGTTTTTTGAAATAATAAAATAAGATGAAATAGAATTTTGAGATTTGAATACTCTAAGGGACACAAAATAGTGTCGGTAGTGTTACACTTGTTGGGCAGCGCAAGGAAGCGCTAGCATAGCCCATTTGAGTCTATATCAGCACTTTTTGAGACTATAACTACGGTTTAAAAACACAGCTATGCTCTCAAATTTTTTTGTAGTGATTGGTCATTTTGGACAATTTTGATAACATTGTTTGTATTTTTAAAAAATACGTGTGGATAAAAATAAAAATTATAAAAATACATGTAATGTTATTTAAAAACTGAAAATTGTTGCTTAAAATTACATACCAAACTGCCCGAGACTCCTAATATCGTGTCGAGTATAAATAATATAGGCAAAATTGTGTAGGGCTCATGATTCAAAACAGTGGACTGTGGCCAGATGAATCAATACATCTGTCCGTGCAGGGTACGAGCTAGGATTAAATCACTAATCGACAACGAGTCTCCCAACATTGTGCAGAGTATAGATAGTATAAAGTCGGTAGACAGAATAGTAATAGTGTGGCTCGTGAGTCAGAACAATGGCTACAAGACGATGAAATCCCTAGTAGAGCTAGAGCAGCACTATTAATGTATGAGAAGTAGATATATATGTCGGGGATTATAAGACAGTTTGTATGAGGATCAGATAATTAAGATCGTCGGCACTTGGTAGGGAAGGGTGCTATTGTTGGGATAGGATGCTGGGATTGAGGCGGTGTGATGCACGTTGGCAAAGTTGCCATGTATGTAAAGGCTTTAATGGAGAGTACACGAGTTGGAGAAAGAAAAAATAGTGCCTAATTTCAAAACCCCAACTCTAATGAAATATTAACACATAAATAAAAAGAAATTAACAAGAATAAAAAGTAATATAAGGTGGAGAGGAAGAAAAAAAAACATAGAAGATTAAGGTGGTTCAATTTATGTGGCTTACATGTACAATATTAGACATGGCAAAACGGGCGGGTCGGGTCGGGTTCGGGTCGGGTCAATCGGGTTACGGGTCAAACGGGTCACGGGTCAAGAACGGGTCACTTTAAGCGGGTCAAAATCGGGTTCGGGTCAATCGGGTTGCGGGTCAGGTCGGGTCGGGTCGGGTCGGGTTGACCCGTATTTTTTACATGAATTTTTTTTATTTAATTTTTATAGAAAAAACAACATGTATCTGTCATTTGGAAAGTTATGCAACAAATTACTCAATGTAAAATGCATTATTTTGAATTCACCACTTATATCAAGAATGAACTCAATTAAACTTATTAATACTTATTCAACAATTTTAAAATTATACAAATCCTAACATTACTATCTAAAACAAAATAACACAAAGATAAGTAAAACAAATACACAAGTTTTATTTCTGCACAATATCAACATTCCAAATATAAAACAAAATTGCAAATGACTTATTGGATAACTCATTTGATAAAGAATAAAAATATATAAGAAATTTACAATCTTGAAAATTAATTTTATAATCTATTATCAGTTGTGGTTGACACTCTATTTCAATTTGAGATATACTTTAAAATTTGATTGCTTACTTATTTATACATGGTTTCTTTTATGAATATCATATTATTGTTAAGCAACACACACTCTAGGATATATCATAATTTATTTTAAAAAGCTATTTATTTTGGACATAAATTATTAAAAAATAGGTCTAAGTATTCATAATTTATGCTAATTTGATACTTTAGCTTCACTATTTTCACACTTGTGAATATTTCTTACATGTTTACAATTTTAAATCTATATTTTTAACTCTACTGTAACCAGATTATCTTGACATGTACTTTACTATTTGTTATCTAAAAATATTCACTCATTACAGAATGTTCAACCATTAATCTTTCAATTAATTTGCATATAGTTATGTAAATGTATCAATTGTTTCCTTAAAGTTCACAATAAACAATTAAACCAATATTGTCTTAATTTTACTATTTTTTTTACCAAAAAAAAAAGTTTTAAAAAAATGGTTCGGGTTCGGGTCGGGTCGCGGGTCGGGTCGGGTTGACCCGCAAAAAACACGGGTCGGGTCACGGGTCAACCCGTTTTTGCTTCGGGTCAAAAAATCGGGTTCGGGTCGGGTATTTTTCGGGTCGGGTCGGGTCGGGTCAGAAAATTCTGACCCGTTTTGCCATGTCTATACAATATAAATCCCCAAATGGCTACATCTTTACTATTTTGTTTTTTGTTTTACAATGTACTCCTCTATATATATAAAAGTGGCTTGCATGTATGTGTGTGAGAGAGAGAGAGAGAGAGGAAATATGATAGGAATATTAGGGCCAGCTCAATGAATTTCGGGACTAAAGGCAAAAACTTTAAGCAAACACTTTTTATATTTAATATTAATTAAAAAATATTTATTTAAATTTTGATATAATTTTTTATTTAAATTTATTTTTCTTGCCATTTGAGATGCAAAACTACTAATTAATTTTTCATATTCAAGTTCCCCTAACAAGATTTATAATAGAAAATTATAACTTAACTAAAATAAAATTTAGTATAGAACAATAGACTTGGTTTATCAAAAGCAATATTGTAACTTTACTAAATGATATAATCACTTTATATTCTAAACTTGTATGAGTAAAAAAATGATTTATCATATAAGTCAATAAATTAAGACTAATACAAAGTAATTATTCTAAATTCATGTTTTTTGTTATTGTAACTTTTACATTGATATTTAGATCTAATTAAAATATCTATTATTATAAAATAAATAAATAAAAAATAAATAAATAAAAAGGCTGGAAAATTTATGAAAACATACACTAAATAAAAAAAAAAAAAAAAAAAAAAAAAAAAAAGAGGTATAAACAATGTAATTGAAGAAGGAAAATGCTAAAATCACAACTTATTGTACAATTCACAACGTGGTGAGATATGAGTGATAAAAAAAAAAAAATAAAATGTGTCCATAACTCCACTATATAGCAAAAGTTGTATAATAAGTTATGATCTTGCTCATTCAAAAAAAACGTGTGGGTTGATAATTTGATGTAATAGGTTTTTAAAGATTGGCGTGATGTGATAATTAAAAGTCAGCAAGCAAGGACAAGTAAATGCAGTGGAGAAACAATAATAGAAGATAAAAAGTATCTTCTTTTTGGTAATAAGTTTTTAAAAATTGATGTGATGTGATAATTAAAAGTCAACAAGCAAGGACAAGTAAATGAAGTCGAGAAATAATAATAGATAGATAAAAGTAATTAAAGAAACGTAGAAAGTTTTTCTTCAAAGTCCAAAAATTGGTGAGTATTATAAATATAAAGAACATGTAATCCAACAGTTAGATCTTTAAAATTTACATCCAATAAAAAAATATAGTAGAAGTTTGAATGATTTTTTAGTTTTTCTCCGAATTAGTTAAAAAAAAAAAAAAACACCTTTATCCTAAAGATAGGATATAAGATGTAAACGTGTTCATCTATTAAAATGCATTCTATTGGCTAATAGAGGGAGTCTTAAAATTATATTTCATTTTTTGAAACAAACTTAAATAAAATATTTAGACAAATAAATTAATATTGTACTAGTTAATGGGGGTTTCTTTTATTAATTTGGTAGCCTTAGGCCATCTCCTAAGTTGCCATATGATTGAGCTGGCCCTAAGGAATATGATAATCCTAAAAAATCACTATAAAACAGTACTATAAATATTGAAGAATATAAGCATACTATTAATAAACTATATCTCATCTCTCATATGATACAAAATCACGCAACAGAATATAAGCATACTATCTATTATAGTAAACTTGTTTTCACTTTATTCCCTTCTAAATAATATAGAAGAATTCATGAAACTTGGAACTATATGCTCAATGCTACAATCGCTTGAAAAGGAATG
Organism: Quercus suber; assembly: GCF_002906115.3. NCBI lineage: Eukaryota > Viridiplantae > Streptophyta > Magnoliopsida > Fagales > Fagaceae > Quercus > Quercus suber. The sequence continues at coordinate 418,015 of NW_027069562.1, forward strand.
CTGCTCTTAATGCTTTGCTATACTGAAAGTCACTTATCCTCGATCCGGTGTACGTAGGTTGGTCCAAAAGGTAAGCCAAAGCAGATGTAAATTGGCCTCTTTAAAGTTTTTCCACTTTTGAGGTTTTAATGTTTAGCTAACTTAAGTTCATAATAAGTAATAACTCTTAAATTTTTTCCACATTTGGGCTGTAAATTTCTGGTTCAAGTTAGGTTCTGTGCATAGATAATATTCACCATGAAAATAGAACTGAATTTAGGTCAACAACCACATTGGGTACATGACATTGATTAAACTTGGCCACCAGCCTCAAAACCCGCGAGAGCGAGGACTGGCTATTCAAATGGCCGTAGCAGTACAGTTATTTTGGTATCCCTGATGTGTACCACATTTACTACGTAGTTGGACGTGGGGTATATCAGTTTGAGCAAAAATCATAACGAGCTTATGTACCTCTCTCTCTCTCTCTCTCTCTCTCTCTCTCTCTCTCTCTCTCTCTCTCTCTATATATATATATATATATATATATATATACATATATAGGTAAAGCTTAGAAAAAATTTAATTAGAAATTGAAATTAGAATTCAATTTTGTGTCATGTGTCTAAATTTATGTGGAGATCATATCATAATTATCCATTTAAGTTTGTGTCATGTGTTCACTTAAGTTTTTTAATCTTTGTGCCAAGTAAGTTAATGAGTGCAAAATACTAAAAATCTAATATTATTGAACTGTAAAATTAAAAAAAAAAATCGTATATACTCAAAAAAAAATCACCACATGTTTTGTTAAGTTATGATTTTTATCATAACATTAGTATTGACTTATTTCATGACAAAAAGTGTTGTAATTGCATAAATTTGTTTCCTTGTATTTTGTGGGATTTTATTGTATTTGGTTTAATATTAAGTTGGTGAAGACTCAAGCTTAATTGAAGAATCAGTAGATTCTACGAGTGTCTCGCTAGAAGCTAACCCACGAAAGATCCATGTGAGAAGCACATGCCAAAAGTTGAAGAGTTATGCCAGCTTGGAAGATTTCACGAGTGTCTCGCGAGTAAGGCCTTCTCGCAAGATACCCACGAAACTCTCTGCTTGGAGGATTTTTAAGTGACTTTCTTACCCTTCACTCATACTATATATACCCCCATTACCTACAAATGTAGAGGAGGTCATTCAAAGAGAAAAACCCTAGATGGGTTTTCTACAACACATACACCCATCTTTTGAGAGAGAGTTACTCATCCTTAATGAGAAATCATTCTAGTCTATTCTCCTTCCCTCTCTCATTATCATACCTTAAGAGCAGATTTATACGCAAACACAACCCACAAATTTTCAGAGTGTAGAAAGTGTTTTGAAACTTAGGAAGCTTTGAGAATTTGCCAAAAGAAGCTAGTGAGGCTTGGCGGATGCAATCAGGTGTATTGCAGGATCTGGAGAGCTAGAGAAAACAAGACTTGGCGAAGTCAGTTGGTAGCAAGAGCTTGGAAGGCTCAAGTACATTGGATAGACTAGGCTTACAGGATCTTTTGTTATTCGTGCACTCCAACTTTATTCTCTAGTGGATTGATTTACCGCTTAGAAGGTGGTGGAGAGGTTTTTCGCCGAGTTCTTCGGTTTCCTCTTCAATAATACATCACGGTGTTATCTTGTAGTTGCATCTCTTTTCTCTTACTCTTGTGCTTTACTTTTATTGTTTGTTGTTCATGTTTATACACTAAAGTAGTATCTGTTCATTGCGCACATTTACTCTTATTTTCGCACTTTGATTAAGTAAAAGTAAAAGCAATCTAGCCGTAATTTTAGTTAGGAGTCTAAACAAGTTCTTGTATTTTTACACAGTTTCGAGCTTTCACATTCTATCTTATTAAAAATTAGGGAAAAAATGATCATAAGTAGTATTAAATTTATGTAAGAATTTTAATATGTGACTAATTATATTTACGTTGAAAATAATAATTTGACTAATTATTTATACTTTTATGATAAAAATTGTGTTTAATTTTAAACGTATCTATATGTATGCATTAATGCATGTGTTACATATTGTTTTTTTATAATAATTTGACTATTTATTTATATTTTTATAATAAAATTGTGTTTAATTTTAAACACGTCCATGCATTTGCATGGGTTATATGCTAGTTATAAAGTAATGATTATTAAAAATATGATTTTATAATTTTAACTAAAATTGTATTTTTATAACACAATTTCAAATGGAGTGTGTATATGGATTGTGCAATAATTGGTCTATAACAAGATTTTTTCATAATTCTATATAGCTGCAAGAAGGGTTTTCTCAATGTTTGTCTGACCAAAATAATGAGAATATGGGCTTTTTTGTATTAAATATTATTTACTTAGGTTTAATTTAGAATTAAGCACGCAAAAGAAGAGGGGGGCAATATATACCATCATTAATCATTAATTATAAGTATAAGAATAAGATGATTATGTTTGGTTGTAGAGAAGACATAGGAAAGAAAATGAAAATATCTAACCCTACATAGTTGTGTAAGCACAACCTTTATTTTTTTAACCTCGTTTCTTTGTCTTATAGGCAACCAAATTTCACAAAAGAGAAGAAAAAAAGAGTAAATAATAGAAAAATCTCAACATACAAAACAGAAGATGGAGAAAAACATTTAAAAGTTAAAAAAAAAAAAGAGTAAAGGCCTAATTAAGGTAGCATAGGCAAGTAGGTGCTCCATGAAGATCAAGGAAAGGAAGGCATGCTACCCTCTCCTCAGTTCCCTCTATTATTCTTGCTCTTTTCTTCTTTGTGGAAATCAAGCAGCGCGGTGCTCTTGCATTTCGGGCATTTTGGATCCACCTCGGATAACATGACGTACATGAGGCATCGAGGACACCCTACGAGCACCATTAATGTGGAATCCGGGCTGCTCGGGCACTGCAAAGTCTCTTCAGGCTCTGATGAAACGCATGAGCCCTCAATTGACATGTCTGAAGAAAAAGATGTTGAAACATTTGGCGACTCATCTGGTGAGTTTGCCCTTGGTGGTGACAAGTTCAGCTTCAAGTCCAGCTCTGGACTATTCGGTCTTCGGCTCATGTTCGTATTTGCCAAAACACCTTTTGCTCCGTCTCCTTCTGCACAATATTTTACCTGAGGTTATGATAATTGTCAAGTAAATCAGCGAAAGTGGAAGTTACGCCTAAAAAAGATTAGCAAAATAGATAAACTAATGGATTATAGTAACTGAGTATACCTTGTATAAGGTCAAGGACTATTGTCTTCAAAATGGAAAGTAACGTGGTAATTAAGCGAAATTTGATGAGAGAATAGAGCTGGAGAGATTGAGAATGTAGAACAACAGGACGAAGCTTTGCTAGTAATGACCTGGCATGTACCTATATCCCACCATCAAAGGTTGGTGTTCACGTTGATTTTGGACCTCTAAGACCATTATATACTAAATTTTAGAGAGAGAGATCTTCAATAGGAAATTAATTATTGGTAGGAATGGAGGGTGAGGAAAATTTAGAGAGAGAAAGAGAAAGAGGTTTGGATTGGATTGAGTTTGAGTTTGAATTTGAGTTGAATAGAAGAAATGGTGGGTAGGCAGTGTGAAATTGTGATTGTTAATGTATTAATTGAGGGAGAGGAAGTACCTAATGTTTTGAGGTAGGAAGAAAATTTTAATGAAGTATGTTGTTTAATTAGTCTTCATTCATGATTGAATCTAGGTGAGTTGTTGATTTTGTAGATATATGCTTTATTGAAAGAAGAAAAAGAGGAAAAAAAAATTTTTGACTACCTTTGGGCTATTTGTTTAATTTAAAATACTACAAATAAAATTTGAATTTCTGCAAAATAGATTTTGATAGAATATATTTTTACTGAAAAATTACTATATCGAATGAAATTATTTTGATTATGATAAAGGATAATTTTTTTTAACCATTACATAATAATAATATACTTTATTAAAATATTTTCTCTTATTATGAATAGAAAATAAAACGTAAAACCTAGCTTTTTTTTTTTTTTAGATTGGTGCGTAGATATTGCGGAAGNGCGGAGGGGGAGGAGTACTTTTTTTTTTTCTTTTTTTTTTTTTTTTTTTTTTTTTTTGAAGTTTATGGTCCAGCCTTCACAGATCAATCACACCATCATTTGTTATATGAAGTTGAATATTGACTTTTATGATATGACTAATTAGCTATTGGAATACTACCGCAGCATATCTTTAGTGCGATGGTCACTCTACAAGTATAAATACTTGTGGAGTATGGGGAGTAAGGGTTGTGGTTCAAGTCTCTAAGAGGAAATTTTACACACATATATATTTAGATTAGATTTTAGTAGAATTTTATCTTATATATATATAATATATAAAATAAATAAGCTATTGGAATGAAAATTCAACCAATATAATTAAATTTAAGATAGTTCAATATATGTATGGTTTCTGAAATTCAAACTTGGGAAGCATTTGACATCTCGAGCTAGAAACTCGTGCAAGCAACAAATAGTGACCACATTTGCTCTAAATATCAATCTTGTCATTAAGGAGTTCTGACTAGTGACTATTGCCCTGTTGGACTATTATTGTCTTGATAACAGATGTCGGTAACTGATTGCTAATAAAATATTTTAGAAGACTCTTATTACCAATTTTATGATAAATATAAAAAATTATCAAAAAAAGTCAATTGTTTGTTTCTTTTTATATAAAAAAATTTTAAAATTATTTTCTAAATTAATACCTTTAGGACAATATGTAACTTTCCTTACATATATAATATATATATATATATAAATTGGTATACGCATGTGTGCGGCCAATTTTTCACCTAGATAATTACAATTTTTTTTTTTACTTATTTGAATTCTTTATATCAAAAAAAAAAAAAAAAGGAAATTCTTTAGGTTGAACTACTGAAATTTCCCTTTCTCAAACAATTTAATTTAAGAGGTGATGCTCCACTTATACCTATTTTAACTATGTATTTACAATATTTTCATAACAATTTTATAACAAAAATTTATGCGATAAATAGTTAAGGATAATTAAAAAAATGTTATATCAGTAATGGGTCTAAATACAAATAACAACTTACCATTTAGGATTTGTTGTAAATATAGCACTAATTCCAAGTATTTTATGCCTTTCATCTTATCCCGGCAATGCAATTGTGGTGTATAAAATTTAACTTTCAAGTTTCTGACACTATCCTCAACTCTTTCTTGATAATCTTTGTACTCTCAATGATGTCACGGAAGCTTAAAGAAAAGCACACACGATGCTCTCTTAATGGAACAGAAACTAAACTGTTAGTTCCTAGTAGTAAACCTCGAATCCACGAGGGGTTTCTCGAATCCACGAGAGGTTCCTTGAATCCACAAGGTGATAAACTGGAATCCACCAGAAAAAGAATTTGACAAAAAGTCTGTACTTTTATTAATCTGAAAACTATGAAAAACGTTTACAAACTTAGAAGCCTATTTAAGGGCTCTTTAAAACTTGACATACAAGAAAATATAATCTAAAATAACTCCTAATTGATACCTAACCATAACAGGAACCAAATTTGACCTAAAAAGCATTAAGTGCACCTAAAAACAAGGAAATAAATCACCTAAACCTAAAATAACGTTTTTTTACATAAAAATACCAAAAATAATAAATTACAATAATTAAATAGTAAATTGTGTCCTACATCAGACCCCTCCACTTGAAACAAACTCGTCCTTGAGTTCATCTTTGAAATCTGGAATCTCCCATGCCAAGAGAACAAATACGTTGAATACTTCATCTTCTTTGTCTTCTTGCCAAACTTGAAAGTCATTAATTGGGCAACTTGAACTTCTTCTCCCTTGATCTTCATGTAATTGACAATATTTACCAAATAAGAGTCAATGATCAAATCAAATCTTTCCACCCCAATAAAATCAATAAACTTTGTTTCGGTGTCTTCCAATAAAATAATAGGAGTTTGAATGTTGCAATCATCTAACTTGATTTCATCGAGATCGTTGACAACTTCCTCTATAATTTCTTCTTTAATGGTCTCTACTATCTCAACCTCAAGATCTTTCTCTATAATGGGGTCCTCATTAATCTCCTCCACAATCTTGATTTTAGGTTCTTCTTCTATAACAAGGCCTTCATTAATTTCCTCAGAAATATCTATATTTTCTTCTTTGACTTCTCCATATTCTTCAANAACCTCAAGATCTTTCTCTATAATGGGGTCCTCATTAATCTCCTCCACAATCTTGATTTTAGGTTCTTCTTCTATAACAAGGCCTTCATTAATTTCCTCAGAAATATCTATATTTTCTTCTTTGACTTCTCCATATTCTTCGAGAACAATATTTTCTTTAACATATAATTCTTCCTTTAACGGTGGAATATTTGGCTCTTCAAAACAATTCAAGTATGAACTTCTTGGCCAATAATAATCTTGTATTGTATACAACAAGATTTCTTCACAATCCAAATGATAAAATTTGATAGCAAGCATCTTTTTCATTCTTGGCCACGATCGAATTTTATCTTTACCTTGTCGAATTCTATCAGATTGTACCTGTTCCCACCAATGTAAGGCATACTTACTAAGTTTATACAAAGCAAGTCCAACTTTTCTCTCATAACAAATATTCGCATAGTCAAATAAATCCTCTAGATCAAGTAACCAATCAAGAAAATCTTCTTTTAAAAATAACCATTAAAACTTGCAATTCTCTTATAAGATCTATATGAAATTTGCTTACCAATAGGTTGCCCGTGAGTTATGTCTCCACTGCAGTTATCCCTATTGTTTCCATTCTTCAACGGCGCCATCCTAGCATAGATATTTGTGAGTGCTTGTTGTACGTCACGTAATACTCGCTAAGTTATTCGTCGTTGTTGTGGTGGTGGTTACCGTCTCGTCGGTTAGCAATCAAACCAGGGTAAGTCAAAGCTCTGATACCAACTGATGTCGCGGAAGCCTAAAGAAAAGCACACACGATGCTCTCTTAATGGAACAGAAACTAAACTGTTAGTTCCTGGTAGTAAACCTCGAATCCACGAAGGTTTCTCGAATCCACGAGAGGTTCCTTGAATCCACAAGGTAATAAACTGGAATCCACCAGAAAAAGAATTTGACAAAAAGTCTATATTTTTATTAATCTGAAAACTATGAAAACGTTTACAGACTTAGAAGCCTATTTAAGGGCTCCTTAAAACTTGACATACAAGAAAATATAATCTAAAATAACTCCTAATTGATACCTAACCATAACAGGAACCAAATTTGACCTAAAAAGCATTAAATGCACCTAAAAACAAGGAAATAAATCACCTAAACCTAAAATAACGTTTTTTACATAAAAATACCAAAAATAATAAATTACAATAATTAAATAGCAAATTGTGTCCTACATCACTCAACTCTTGTAATTTACAAAGACTCTGCCAAAGTACCCTTTAGCCTTGGCCGGAATAACCGCTACATGAAAAATACCAAGCTCACAAGAAGTACAAGTGATTTATCATATAAAAAAAAAATACTTACGGGGAGTGATTTATCAGTCATGCTCGAATCTCTAAATTTTTTTTCCATGTAGATTTTTTGTGTTTTTGGATGAACCCCACGTAGATTTCTTTATCAATTGGCACTGTGTAATTAAATGTGCTATTAAGGAAACCTGATAGGGAAAAAGGTAATAAATTAATAGGTAAATGTGGGCAGTTATATACTCTACATGACATGAGAGGATAGTTATCTAGGTGGCACATCATGTGTTGTGACCAGCATTATATTGATTAAGTATTATGATCACCATTGATTTTCAACAACTACTTTATTAATGCTTTTATTTATATATATATATATAGAGAGAGAGAGAGAGAGAGGGTTGAGTTTAAATTACACCTGACGTAATTCTAAGTAATATTACATCACTCAATATTTTTTAATTGGATGTGAATATTGACAAATCTACCGTCAGATTACATTATCTTTATATATTCTTTATACTTACAAAATTTTAAGGTGATAAAAAATTAATATCTATGTCATCAATCAGTTGTTAAATTCAAATTTTTGTAATTTAAAATAATACATAAAATATAAGTTTATGGATTAAATGGTAAATAGCATCCGATTGATATGAAAATTGGCATGCATGTTAAGAACATATAGAACATGTAATTCAACGATTGGATTTTCAAAATATTAATTCAATAATAAGTTATTGGTTGGTGTAATATTGCTTAGAGTTATACTAGATGTACCTTGAATCCAACTCTCTCACACACACACACACACACACATATATATATATATATAAATTCAAGTTATACCTGGTGTAACTCTACAAAAGTTACACATTTTTTAGACTGTAGATTTCTAAAAGATCTAAAGGTTAAAAAAAAATCATTAAATATGATTGCTTTGGACTTATTACCTAATTAACACTGGCATTCTCTCTTTCACTCTCTCTCTCTTCTTATTTATTACTTTCCAAGAGATAATATTTGTTCAACACAGCCTAAACAAAAAATCTAATTTTTGGTTAGACTACGTTGAAGCAGCAAATAACTTTTTTTTTTTTTTTTAATTTACAGTGAAGATAGTAGTTTATATTTGTGTAAACAAAAAACAAAGAAAAAACTGAGTTTAAACACAAGGGCCATCCCGGTGGGCCATGGCTGCCAAACACCAGTAAACAAAACAAAAGAAAAGTTCCATAAATTATTTTATATAAAAAAAATTCCAATTGGTCCTTAAAAAAAAAAAATAAGTAAATAAAAAATTTGAGCCTATCATACACTAAACAGAATATCACTTTTTTTTTTAATTGAATTCTACAATATCAATGTTTTAATAGATACATATAAACAAAAAACATTTACATAATTAAAATTTTTAACAAACGTACACAATTATTATATTGTGTGATATATGATTTTTTTTTTTTTCCTTCTTTTTGGTAAGACTGTGTTGAAGCAGCAAGTCCAGAAGGTCTACCTTTCAAAATTTCAATTGTTTGGTGATGAAAAGGTGGGAGGTTTGCTTGTTTAGTGTATGATAGGCTCAAAATTGATGTTTTGTTTTTGTTTTTTCAAGAAGCAATTGAAAGTTATTTTTATTTGACTCTTGTTTTTAATTGGTAGTTGTTTTTTATTTGTTTTGTTAGGTTGTGTGAAATAAAATATTATCTAGTGGAAACTAGAAAGCAATAAATAAGGGGAGAGAGAGAGAGAGAGAGAGAGAGAGATAATATTGACTCTTGTCTTTCAATGAAAAAAAAAAAGTGATATTCTATTTAGTGTATGATAGGCTCAGACTTGTTTTGTTTTTGTTTTTTTTGTTTTTTTTTTTTTTAAGGATCAATTGGAATTTTATTTTTTTTTTATTTTATGGAACTTTTCTTTTGTTTTGTTACCTGGTGTTTGGTAGCCATGGCCCACCAGGGTGGCCCTTGTGTTCAAAATCAGTTTTTTCTTTGTTTTTTGTTTACACAAATATATACTTCTATCTTCACCATAATTTTTTTTTTTTTAAGTTATCTAATAAAAAAAAAAAAAGTTATCTGCTGCTTCAACGTAGTCTAACTAGAAAATTAGATTTTTTGTTTAGGTTGTGTTGAACAAAATATTATCGCTGGGAAAGCAATAAATAAGGAGAGAGAGAGAGAGAGAGCTAGTATTAATTAAGTAATAAGGTGGAAGCAATCATATTTAATGATGTTTTTTTTAACCGTTAGATCTTTTAGAAATCTACGGTCTAAAAAAGGTATAACTTTTGTAGAGTTACACCAGGTGTAACTTGAACCCATCTCATATATATATATATATATGAGTTTTACTGATGTATGCCCTTAGAGCATATATTAGTAAACCATTTTAGGAAAATTTTTATGGAAATAAGAAAAAGTTACTAGCTTTTATTTATAGTTTTTTCAATTTCCCATAAAAAGGTTCCCAATTACTGAACTTATGTTTTGATTATTTCCCACACTTCATTTATTAAGATTGAAAGAGTTCCCACAAGACCTATGAAAGCTCAGATTTGTGTGAAAACACAAGAGTTTGTTTAGACCCCAAAATTAAAATTACGGCTAGATTGCTTCTACTCTAACTTAAACTAAGTGCGGAATAAGAGTAAATGAGCACAAACAACCGATAACACGACCCTAAGCTATATTCATCCATTATCAGCAATATAAAGTAAAGCTTAAGAGTAGGGAAGAGAGATGCAAACACAAGATAACACCAAGACGTGTTATCGAAGAGGAAACCAAATAACTTGGCAAAAAACCTCTCCGCCACCCTCTAAGCGGTAATCGATTCACTAGAGAATAAAGTTTGAGTACACAAATAACAAAAGACCCTCCAAACCTAGTTTACCCAATGTACTTGAGCCCTCCAAGCTCATGCTACCCACTAGCTTCTCAAAACTTTATCTTCTCTAGCTTTCCCGGATCCCGCAATACACCCGATTGCATCCGTCAATGATTGGCTCCTGCTACCAACTGGTTTCTCGAAACCTTGTCTTCTCTAGCTTTCCCAGATCCCGCAATACGTCTGATTGCATCCGCTAATGATTGGCTCCTTTCAATGCTTCCCAGCAGTACCAAAACCTCACTTGACACTCAGATTAGGTGTGGTAAGTGTTTAGGCTATCAACCTTTCAAGGATTTAGAGATGGAGAGGTAGGAGTAAAGGAAAACCATAAGGAAATGTGTAGATGATTGTAGGTATAACAATCTCTAACTCTCAAGTGTGTATTCTAGGGTTTTCTCTCTGAAAAACACTCCTTACAATGTGTGGGTAATGAGAGTATATGTAGTGTACATAAAGACTTGATTAAACAAACATGACAAATTAGCCAAACAGAATGTTTCGTGAGTATTTTGTGAGAAGGCTTTACCCGCCAGACACTCGCAAAAACTCCAGGCTGGCATCACTCTTTGCATTCTAGTCATGTGCTTTACACGTGACTACTTCACAGGTTAGCTTCTCGCAAAATCCACTTGTTCTTCACTTTAAGATTGAGTCTTCACACTCTCCCTTACAATAATAATAATAATAAATAAATAAATAAAACCACATAAATACAGGGAAAAATGATTGAATATAATTACAATCAAATTTCGCATAGAATTAAAACCAACACAAAATATTTGTAAATCACAACTTTACAATCTCCCCCTTTGGCTATTCCATGACAAAACCCCTAAATAGACTTTAGACTTAAACGTGAGTTTGGGAACATATGTAAAACTCACCCACACCTACTTCTAGAAACTGTGAAGCACTTGCACCGTATATACCTATATCCTGAAACACTCGCACATAAACAAAAACTTTCATTAAGCTCATGACAAGTTAAACACAAGGTACGTATAGGAGCAAGTAAAATACGATCAAGATATTAAGCAATATATAAGCTATGAAGCGTAACTTGATCAAACATGAACAGTCATTAAGGAATGACTACAATGAACATTTATCTAGTAAATGATCATCCGGACATGCAATGCAATTAAGAGCAATGCTAAAATCAATTGCATGTCCAACAAGCATGATGCATTAAAGAAACTAAAGCTAAAAGCGATAGAAAACAATAAGGATAAAAAAGGCTATAAAAACCAAGATACACAAATAGTACTAAAGATAAACAAAGTTTTAAACTAAAGTACTTTAAAGTTCTAAAGAAAGCAATGTAAATAACCATAAGTTATAAAAACTTTAAAAATTAAACTAGACTAGCCAAATAATGGTTAGACTATCCAAAAGTGTGTGATTATAGGTAAGCTTCCTCCTTTTGAGCTCACAAACTCCCCCTTTCAATATGCACACTTCCTTTCTTGTGATGCTCTTCCCTTAACTATATGCTATAGTCAAAACTATACAGTGAGTTGCACTCTCCCTTTTTGGCACGAATAGCTAAAGGCTCTCCTCTAGCTTGCATTGAATCTCATCCAACTATGTCTCAATGGTTGTTAGATGCATCTGAACCTAGTTGTTGGTGGAGTAGATAACATTAGCAAGGCCTGAAATATGCTCATGCAAACCCTCAACCAAGGTAGTCAACCTATTGGAATGAGAACTAGATGGTCCCAACTGAGTGCTAATAGACTGCGACTTAAGAGTGTGAGGAAATGCATTCTCGAGACACTCGGGGGTTGTGGGAGCAGCTAAACGATGACCGGAAGGAGTGGCATGAGGGGAAGGGTCACTCTTTGGTGTTTTAGAGGGACTTTGCTTTCCCTGTTCAGTAGAAAAGTGACTTTTTCTCATTTAGAGAGACACTAGGGATATTGGGCGTTGACAAAGTAAGGTAGTTCCATCTTTTGGTAGACGAACACCTTTAAGTACCATGATTTTCATGATGAGACTGCAGAATGGAAGACACATCTGTGCCACTAAACGTTTTGCTATTTACCCCATAGTCTGGAAAATGTGAGCACAAATTTCAATTGAAGCACCTGTAATGAGATCACACAAAAACTGTGCTCTTCCAAGATTGATGAATCTAGTGTTGGTTAGTGGAAAAAGGTTGAAGAACATGATCAATGTGAGAGTCTTCAATTCTAGTCCAAATCGTAGTTCCAATGGACATGCCTTTGGCAAAAACCTCATGATCAACTCCTAGAATATCAAGAATATCTTTCACTAGAGCATGTCTGTCATCATATGGAGAGATGTCCACATTGTCCGGATGATTGATGCATAGGATCTTTGCAAGATAGTCTAGAGTGATGATAAAATCCTTTCCTCGAAACCCAACACTTTAGTTCAACTCCTATGAACCTATAGCATCTGAGTAGAACTCCTTAACCAACTTATCAATAGGATCCTCAAAGTTTCCAAACAGGTTTCTCTAATCTTTATCCGCAAAAATCTTAGGGATAAAAGTGGATCCCAGGGTGTTAAACCGCACATTCCTTTCTACCACAGTAGGTGCATTCTTAAAGATGCTAAAGAATGTTTGGGAGTCCAAAAGAGTCTTGAATATCTTTCTGTTAAAGTCATTGAATGAATGTCAGGTCCTCTTTGACATAGGGGATGACGTGAGGTCAATCACTTGTTCTTTATCGCGAGAGGAACGACGATACATCTGCAAAAAGAACAACCACACAACAAAGGAACAAGGACAAAAACAAAACAAAGAAACAAACTTGATTAGATACAAGTTGGTCCATAAACCAAATAAAAAGTCCTAAAAAGAACATAAAAACATAAAACCTAATGTCATCGAATCATGTTTTAAGTGCTAAACATGTAACAATACTTATCTAGCATGAGTAAAGTACAAAACATGTCAAGTGATCAAATGTGTGCATTAAGTGTGCATGTGGTGTACATATGTGATGCATGATCAAGGCATGATAGAGTATGCATGGGTCAAAGTGTGTAAAACACACAACCAATGATCAAAACATGATAAATATGTAAAATCATGGTAAACCCCAAAGTTCGTTACTCATTGGAGTCCAAAACAACAACAAAATGTCATTTGGACATTTCATCAAACTCATAATATGCATACAAACCACTAACATGTAAAACAATGCATGAACATGATGAAACCTTGCCTAAATACATGTTAAAATGCCACTTGGGGCCAACACAAACACAAACAAACAAAATGGGACATATCCCAATCAAGAAAATAAAATAAAATAATTAAAAAAAAAAAATTCAAGAATTTAAGATTTTCCCAACCCTTTCAAAAATATATCCAACCCTAGAAATCCTAGAATCTAAGGGTTAATCTAAGGAATCAAAAATAAAAAGATGTTGAAACATACCTTAGATGAGTCTTAGAAGTGATTGATCTTAAGTTTTGGGTGAGTTTTTGAGAGAAAATGAGTTTTCGGTTGAGAGAGTCTCAGAGGAGGCAAAATACAAATATTTGAAAAACTGTCATTGTTAGGAGCTGATGGCTTGATGGGCAAGTCATGACTTGGATATGCTACCACTAGGATGGCTTACCGATCCAGGTTATAACAACTTTCTTGTTACTTTCCCTTCTAACATAAAATGAATAATTTTTTTGTTACTTTTCCCTTCTCTCTCTTCTTTCTTTTAAAATTTAATATAATTTTTGCCATATATAGCACATTAGATTTATTAGCATCAGAGCATATAGCTCCAAAAACATTATAAGGAAATATTATTAATAAAAACTTCTTTTCTTTTGTACAAACAAAATCTTTTTTATTTGGTATTTATAAAGTTTCGGATACACAAATCCACAAATATTCTTTTTTGTTAGAAGTAGAGATGCAATGATTTAAAGATTAATAAAATTTGGGGACATGACCTACTTTGTCATCTATATTTTATAAACGAAAGAAATTTTTATTTATTTATTTAGTATGGTCATTAATATATTTCTCTTATAATACATTGTATACATCAAGATAAACCTAACATTTATTATTTAATTTATTGAAATGAATTAATTTGTCTGATTCTATGTTTTCCTATTTTTAATTTTAAATGTGTAATTGTCCGTTTTTAAACTCCTTAAAGCACAAGTTGTTTAACATAGTTATTTAGTTAAGTGATTACTTAGATAAATTATTTAGATCTAGGTTAACACAATTAAATCATATCATGTAAGTAATGCGAAAATATAAAGAACACATAATATGATAACCCAGGAAAACCAAACCGGTAAAAAATATAGGGAGGATTTAACCTAGCCATCCTCAAGGTAAAACAGATCCAATATGAAAGAATTGAAATTTGTACAATAAGACTTAGATCACTAACATCTTATTGCTAAGTAGAAAACTTACTACCACAACCCCATGATAGCTCCGAGTCCACGGACTACTTCTTTCTTTGATCCACTGCAATCATAAATACTCCCACTTATGACTTTGAGACTCCACTCAAAGGTTTCAAATCTTCTTGAAGTTCTTTATGCAACAATTGAAGCAATCACCAAGTTCTTGACATGAATCTTAATCTTGATAACCCTAAGTGTGTATAAAGGTAAACACCTCTAGATCTCACAAGAGACTCAACACACAATACATCAAAGACATCTAAAACGAAGCTAGGGTTTTTCTTTTTATACTTGGAGTAAAACATAAAACCCTACACTTCAAACAGGCTTGAACTGAGTTGGAAATTCTGTAGAAAAATTAATATGCACGAGGTTCGATCGATCGAGCCTTGCAGATTTAGACCAATAAATCCTGCAATACTCGATTCCAACCTTACAAATAAATACTCTTTGAGCAAGCCTAAACCTAGGCTCTATATTTTGATCATGGTTTGCCAATATAATGCATAATGAAGTTCTAATACATTTAGTTCCTAAAGTCTTAGAACCTAACAAACTCCTCCTTTGACAATCCGTGACAAAACACATCACAACAGTGAAATGCTCAAAGTTACAAATAGCCCATTCAAATTTAAAATGCCCAAATACAATTCAACCTAACTATTATCTATTAGTTGCTAGTATAGACAGCAACCACAACTAAATTAACCTATAAATTCCTGAAACACTTAACAAACACATAAACGCATGTGTGAAAAATACAAGTAAACCAATATAAATTCTTGATTTCACAAAACATAAAATAAGACATATACCATGAATAACCTCATAATATAAATCAATAACCATAGGTGCATCGGTAACTAGGGCATACAAAAATGCACATTTCTCAATGGGAATAGTTTGAAGATGAGAGGATGGGCCAAATAGAATGACAAGAAATCCGAAAAAAAAAACAAATAATTAAGCTCAGTAAGCTCATAGGAAGTGACACGAGGATCAGTACCCCAACTGATGGTAGTACCGATAATGAAAGACATGATGTTATTAAGAGGAGGGGTCTCAGTGTATGGGTACACAGGCTGCTGTACCAAAGGCACACCAAGAGCAGGGGCCACTACAGTTGGAGTAATGACATACTCTTCACCTCTTATCCAACTCCTCACATACTGAGTGTTGGAATCATCGGAGTGGACAGAGATATTCGAATAAAACTCTCTAATCAAAGCAGCCAGAGGAGGATGCTCTACCTCTAAGAGTGGTAACCATCCCCTACGCTCAAAGTTCCTACGTATCTCTAGATCTAACTCATCTAATATAACCTTACGCTCAGCCTAGACCAACCTAAAGATGTTAAGTTTCTCATAGGTTTCTTGGTTTTTCTCAATTCTAACCTATCACTCTCGAATGCCGGGGTAGAAGGGGTGGTGGTTTTGCTCTAGTCTTTCTAACAATGATGCTAAGGGTTGGAAAGGAATGATAGAAACAGACACCAAAGAAGAAAACAAAAAACCAAGGGTAGACTGTATTAGAGAGGGTTAGAGCACAAAAAAAAAATATAGAAAATAACAATCTATATGATGCACGAAATAAATGTAGAAATGATGCATGCTCTAATGCATTGAAACTTATTCAATTTTTCTTTATAAACCTCAATTGACTTGAACAAAAGTTTTTGTTCAAAAAAAAAAAATTTTGAAAAACCCAATTCCAAAAATTAAACCAAATTAATCAATTAATCATTACACTAGTTAGACAATATTATATAATGACATAATCAATCAATTACACAAGTCAATTTCATCAATTTTAGCCCAATAGAACAAAATCCCCAATTTCACAAAGGTTCAAGCCTTAGAAATTTCAATTTTCCACAAACCACAAAATTAATCAAATTAATGCATGGAAATCATGTTAATAACATCTAAGAACAAAAACCTATTGATTTATTTTGATTAAAAACAACTAAAATCATCTCAAATCCAAAAAAGGGGTGGTTCAAAATTTTCAATGAAAATGCATGATAATGCATGAAAAATGTGATTTTTATTAAAAAGAAAAGGTAAAAGAGACTTACTCAAGCTAGAAGACAAAAACCTTTGAAAGATTTGAGACAGAAAATGACAAAAATGGCTTAAATTGGATCGGTTAAGGAAGAAAAGTGAAAAGAGTGTTTGAAAAGTTTTGAAAACAATGAAGAACACGTGAGAATCTTCTTTTTAAAACAGCCACTGATCGATTTTCGATCGGTCAAAAATTAAATTCGATCAATCGAGCATCGATCAAGCCAAGCAGATTCAAACCAAAATTTTTATCTCATTTTCAATCGGTCGTGAGACAAATTCGATCAATCGAAAAATCTGGAAAACTTAAATTTTTGAAAAATAGAGCAATTTTATGCAGAAACTCCTTAAAGCACAATATTTCATAAATGAAATGCATGAGTATGAGATTAAAAGTTTTTCAAAAACACTTGAATTCAACCCAGATCTTCCAAAAACAAGTTTTTCAATCAATTTGTCCTCAAAACTCAAACATTAAACATATTTTGTATTAAAATCAAGGAACATATAATCTTGGATGGCCACAACAAAATCACACACAATATCATGTACTAAGTTTAGTAAAGAATAACTTGTATAATATGTGCAACTAGTAATAGCTTGAGATACATGTGAGGTGATATGTAGATAGCAATCAATCACAATTTTTACAAAATTCATCACATAAGTTTGAAAGAGACTATCACATAAGTTTGAAAGAGACTATCACTTAAAAAGTTACATCATATAACTCTCACATCTCCTAGAAAACAAGCTTGCAATCATGTAAGTTTCTTATTTTGCCTCATAATATAAATACCAATTTTATTTCAGTGTGGAAGTATTTGATTAGCCAGATAATATACACACCAATTTTATTTCATTATGAATTTATTATAGCCCAATAATGTACACACCAATCTTAGCATTAATCCGAAGCTACACCTTATTTTCTTTTTATGTATGTGCTACACTTTCTAGAGCACAAAATCTTATGATAAGCACTAAGGTGTTCGTGATTGGCTAGTAAATAGTAGTGAGATGGTTATTTATGCATTTCTCATTAAGTTCAAGTCCTAACAATCAAAAGCTTGTGATTTCAAAATCAAGATCAAGTGATGAAAAACTATAAACAACTACCACACAACATGCACTACATAGTTAAAACTAGCAAAGTGCAGTAAAATAAGCTCATCCAACCAAAACAAGGTACACTAGCATGTTATGTAAAGATAATATGACCAGCCTTGATTACAAGTCCAAGAAAAATAATGCAAAACACATTTTTCATCCCTTTGTTTCTTTTTTCTTTTTCTTTTTTTTTTTAAAGGAATAACAAAAACAACCTATCATGAAATGCATGAATGTTATCAATGCAAATTCTAAAAGCTTTTTTTTTTTTTTTTTTTTTTTTTTTTTTTTTTGAATGGACACAAAGAATATTGAGATGAAGCACAAAGACCATGTTAGAAAGACTCAATTAGATTGAGCCTTTTGCATCCAAAACTTTTTAGATGCAAATCTTGCATTGGAGTTATTATTTATATTGGAATGATGAGCAACTCCAGGATTGGTATAAAAGTTTAACGCCTTTACCAACTCACCAATAAGTATCATAGGATATTGTCCTTGAGGCATAGATACTTTTGGCTTATTTGCTCACTTTACAGCTTACAACTTGAAGCAGTTTGGACTAATATGTCAAGTCTTTTCACAAAAATGACAAACTCATAAAGGTTTATCATGCAACTTATCCTTAGTGAGGGTAGGATTCTTAAGCTTAGACTCTTTAAGATCAACCCTAATCTTCCTAAGAGGTGGTGTAACTTCTACTAGTTTGACAATTTCACTCTTGGGGGGCTCCGAAGAAGAAACAAAGTTTGTGGAATAAGTTTCAAACACAAAGATGCTATTTGCAAAACCTAGACCAGTTTTGTCTAAGGGAGACTTTTGAACACTTAACATGTGATCAAGTTTAGAACTAGCAGACCTATTAATTTTTTCTCTAGCAACAGATAGTTCTAGTTCTAAGTTCTTTATCTTATCAAGCAACAACATATTTTTAGTCTTTACCTTATCAATCAATTCATTAGTATCAAATAATTTCACCAATAAATTTTTCTTATCAAGCTGAAGAGAAGCAATTTTCTTTAAATCTAAGTCAATATTCATTGCATCCTTTGCAGTAACCTTGCAAAACTTATTAAAAATTTCTTGCAAATCAACACTCTCAAAGAGTTCCCCATCAGAAAGGTTCTCTTCAACCACAACACTTTCATCAACTATAGCAGTAACTGTGAAAGCAATGAAGTTTCCATCCTCATCACTACCAAACTCGTGATCAGAAACTTCATCATCACTAAGGGTTACAGCCATAGTTTTACCCTTTGATCTCAAGAATGTAGGACATTTTAATTTCACATGACCATACCCTTGACAACCAAAACATTTTTTACCCAAAGAATTATTGGAGGTTTGACCTACTTTCTCTTTAAATTTATCAGTATTGTTCACTTTTGTGGGTTCATTCCTTTTAAAATTCCTAGATTAAGCATTGTTTTTACCTCTTGCCCTTCTGTTGTTGTTCCTAAGAAATTTTCTAAAATTCTTGGCAAGATATGCAATCTATATGGAAGAGAAATCATCATCAAATCCATTCCCATCAACATCATCAACAGACTTAAGAGTCATTGATTTGGATTTGCTTGTCTTAGGTAGGTCTAGCTTATAGGACTAGAGAGATCCTGCAAGCATTTCAATAGGGATGGAATCCATATCCTTGCTTTCAGTAATAGCAGTCGCTTAAAGTCTAAAGTTCTCAGTCAAGGATCTATGTATCTTCCTAATAATCTTAGGTTGATCATAAATTTCACCCAAATTATAAGCAGAGTTAACAATATCATTTAATTTAGCATAAAATTCATCAAAACATTCATCATCAGTCATTCTGATACTTTCAAATGTGGTAGTTAACCGTTGCAATTTATTAATCTTAACTGCCTTTATGTCTTCATGCACAATTTGAAGAATATTCCATGCAGTATGAGCAACCTCAACATTAGAGATTCTCTTAAATTCCTCCATAGAAATAGTATTAAAATAGCATTCATAGCTTTGCTATTAAAAGCGGTTTCTTCTTTTTAAGAAGTTGACCACTCGCTTATAGGAGTAGTCGGTTTCTCCTATCCGTATTCAACAGAATTCCAAACTCTCTCATCAATAAATTTCAGGAATACTTTTATCCTTACTTTCCAATAGGCAGAGTTGTTCCCATCAAAGTGAGGTGGGATCACAAGAGAGTGACCGTGTTCCATGACAACAGGGGTCAAGAATCAACTCTTAGATCAAAAGATCTAAATACAAAAGCTAGCCTGCTCTGATACCACTTGTACGTTTTAAAACCCCTTAAAATACAAGTTATAAAACCTAGTTATTTAGCCAAGTGATTACCTAGATAAATTATCCAGATCTAGGTTAACACAATTAAATCATATCATGTAAGTAATGCAAAAATATAAAGAACACATGATATGATAACCAAGGAAAACCAAACCGATAAAAAACCTGTGGAAGATTTAACCTAGTTATCCTCAAGGTAAAACAGATCCACTATGAAAGAATTGAAGTTTGTACAATAAGACTTAAACCACTAACATCTTATTACTACCTCGAGTAAAAAACTTACAACCATAACCCCATGATAGCTCCGAGTCTACAGACTACTTCTTTCCTTGATCCACTGCAACCACAAGTACCCCTACTTGTGACTTTGAGACTCCGCTCAAAGGTTTTTGATCTTCTTTAAGTTCTTTATGCAGCAACTAAAGTGATCACTAAGTTCTTGACAAGAATCTTGATCTTGATGACCCTAAGTGTGTATGAAAGCAGACACCTCTAGATCTCACAAGAGATTCAACACACAGCACATCAAAGACATCTAAAATGAAGCTAAGGTTTTTCTTTTTATACTTGAAGTAAAATATAAAACCCTACACGTCAAACGAGCTTAGGCTAAGTTGGAAATTCTGCAGAAAAATTAATCTGCACGAGGTTCGATCGATCAAGCCTTGCAGATTTAGACCAATAAATTCTGCAATTACTCGATTTCAACTTTACAAACAAACACTCTTTGGGCAAGCCTAAACCTAGACTCTATGTTTTGATCATAGTTTGCCAACATAATACACAATGAAGTTCTAATACATTTAATTCCTAAAGTCTTAAAACCTAATAGTAATATTTAATTTATTTAATAAAAACATTGATTTATATTGTTTAAAGAATGTGGGTTTTAATTATGGTAATGAGTAAAGTCTCTTGTGGTTAAATTAGAGACATGGACTCAAATCTAACCTAAACAAAAAATAATCTAAATAGTGTCTTAGCCTAATGATAAAAATCAATTATTATTTAGCTCACACTACAGGTTTTAAATCCTATTGCATTTATAAAAAAATATTTAAATAATATTAATTGTGATTAATATTATTTAAAACATATCATATAAAAGAAAATATTTTCCTTCAATTATATAAAAACGACTTGATGAAATTTTCTTACATTTGAGAAAAATGATAAGTAGAATAAATCTTTTTTTTTTCTTTTTTGGCCTTCTGAATAACTTAGTTCAAAGCCATGTTTTAAGTGTAAATTATACATATATGTATATTACTTTTTTCTTTTGAAAAAATGTCTATTATTTTGTGGATTTATAAATTATTGATCAACTTAACTCCAATTTTTTTTTTCTGGCTCCGCTACTAGCCATGACAGAGTACTGTTGAATAAATCAATGAACTTAGTTATACATTTATTGGTTCTTGACGTAGCAGTTTCGAGTGTCAAATAGGTCCATCAGTCCATGCACTCAAATGTGCATTACTTCAAATTCAATCTTTACAAACAAAGAACTTGCCATTCCAAGTCCGCTAAGTGACTTTTACTAAAACAGAGGTACTGTCTAGACTCTAGACCAAGTGGCATGGCTTCAGAAACAAGTTCTCCAACGTACTTCTTTACATCAGTAGATAGTTAATTAGAGATTTTCAAAAGGCCCAGAATATATATGCTTACATTTGACTGTTTAAGTTGGGCCTAGCCTAGACTTATAAAAAACTACAATTAACTTTAATTTTTTCAAATATTTTAGCTGCAAATGAAGGTCCACACAGAACATCTAACCTTACTGCAGATGAGCAAAGAACTCAGGTATCTATATCAAAACAAAGAAGTTAGTTCTCGATAACCCTTGAAATAACTAAGCACTCTATTTTGACCTTATCTTTTTTATTATTTTTTTTTTTTTTACAGATTACATTGTGGTCTATGGCTAAGTCTCCTCTCATGTTTGGAGGAGATGTGAGAAACCTTGACAACGCCACATACGACCTCACAACAAATGCTGTTTTGTTGGAGGTAAATTCCTTTAACTCAGGCAACATGGAGGCATGTGTACCCATCTAATCTTTTGTAGTCTTAGGAAATATAAGCTTTGTCTAAATAGCAACGTAACATATAATTTAATTGTTTGTACAGTTTCCTTATATTACTAATGGAACTCGTTCTTGGATTGCAACTGGAAGAAATGGTAAGACCCCCCAACCAACAAAGAACTCTAATTAGTAGTCTCATAGCTCTGCATTGCCAAAGTGCTAAAATTTTTTTTTTTTTTTTTTGGAAGTGCATAATTCTATTCTTCACATTTTTTAATGATTTTTCATGAATTAAAAAAAAAATAAAAAATAATGCTATTGTTAACACTTTTTAAAGATTATTCTTTCATGCTTTCTAGGAGAAATATATCTTGCATTTTCAAAGTAAACACTGATCAGACAGTAATAACTGCAATGACATCCGACCTAGCTAAGGTACTTCCAATGGAGGCATGTGTACCCATCTAATCTTTTGTAGTCTTAGGAAATATAAGCTTTGTCTAAATAGCAACGTAACATATAATTTAATTGTTTGTACAGTTTCCTTATATTACTAATGGAACTCGTTCTTGGATTGCAACTGGAAGAAATGGTAAGACTCCCCAACCAACAAAGAACTCTAATTAGTAGTCTCATAGCTCTGCATTGCCCAAGTGCTAAAATTATTTATTTTTTTTGGAAGTGCATAATTCTATTCTTCACATTTTTTAATGATTTTTCATGAATTAAAAAATAAATAAAAAATAATGCTATTGTTAACACTTTTTAAAGATTATTCTTTCATGCTTTCTAGGAGAAATATATCTTGCATTTTCAAAGTAAACACTGATCAGACAGTAATAACTGCAATGACATCCGACCTAGCTAAGGTACTTCCCTGGTAAAAACTTGAGTTCCTGTAAGTGCCATGAACTATGGAGTGGAAAAGACTTTGGGGTATTAAATCAGTCTCTATCAACGGCAGTAGAAGGCCATGGAGGTGCACTATTTATCCTGAACTGTAGTTAGCATTGTGGATAATTTAAAACAAAGACGTAAGAAGGCAATGATAATTCTTTGTGAGAAATTTTGTTGGACTCTGTTTTTGATATCATTATGTATGTTGCCATTTAATCTTGGGAATCCCTCGCTTCTATGTTTTAGCGTTTCACTGTCTTTTGTATTAGTTTTCTGAAGTTTAAAATTTTAGAAAATATTGTGAGAAATCTGTTGGACTCTGTTTTTGATACACCCTAAAATGATGCACATGTATCATTGTGCCTTTCCAGAGTTATCTATTGCCCATTGATTGAAAATAAATCTTCGGACATTATGCTGCAATCATGTTGTTAAATAACATTATTATTATTAGCAGCAACGATATGTTATATCATGTTGTATATGCTAGAGTGGATGCGAAAGGAGAAGCATAGAATAGGAACACAAGAATAGGAGGGTTACATGGTTCAGCCTTGTCGGCCTACATCCACGGAGGAATCCCTTAAGGGCTACATCTTTATTATATAAGAATGTAGTATAATAACCTGTGTTACAATGAACCCTAACATGAGTATATATAGGCGACTAAACCCTAGACTACTAGTACGAGCAGGAATGGGCTTGGGCCTATTACATTGGGCTAATATGTCTAATGTATATCTCTGACACCCTCCCTCAAACTCAAGGCGGAAGCTTGATGAAAGCGTGAGGTTGGATAAGCATGAGAAGATCACTTGGAGATGCCTTAAAGAATGCCTTTGAAGAAACCACAATGAAGAATGTACCAATTGGCCAATTTCAGAGTTTCAAATGAAGAAACGGAGTCCAAAATTGGAATCTACGCGAAAAACTGAGCAAGATAGTCCCTTTTGGAAATTTTGACTTTTAGTCAAAGGTCAACGCAAAAAGTCAAGGTCAATGCAAAAAGTCAAAGTCAACGAGTCCTAGTCAAAGTCAACGGTCAGCGCTCACGGTCAGATCCTAGTGGTCTGGGTTGGGTCGGTCCGGGTCAACGGTCAGCTAGGTGACGTGGTGCTGACGAGGCGACACTGCTGACGTGGTTAGCGACGTGGCTGATGACGTGGTGATGACCTAGATTAGGGCTGATATGGCAACGGCATGGGTGGTGCTGACGTGGCAAGATGACATCATCAAATGACGTTAGCAGCAGTCTTCAGGCGCGTGTGGTGTGTGCGGGTATTCCACCAGCGCGTGTGGTGCGTGCGGGTATTCCACCGTCACGTGCTGGAACTCCGGAAGGCACGTGCGAGCGCGTGTGAGGGAGATTAATGCTCAGACTTCGGGGGTTTGGCAGATCGGCGAGCTACGAGGCCGTCATGGCAGCGCGGGTATTCCACCAGCGCGTGTGGTGCGTGCGGGTATTCCACCGACGCGTGCTGGAACTCTGGAAGGCGCGTGGGAGCGCGTGTGAGGGAGATTAATGCTCAGACTTCGAGGGTTTGGCAGATCGGCGAGCTACGAGGCCGTCATGGTAGCACGTGTGGCCGAAGGAGGATATGCTCTTTAGGAATTCGAGGCAGTGCGTGGATAACTACGCCAAAATAAGGGAAGCGCGTGGGGGCGCGTGAGCTGTTTTGGAAAGACCAGCTTCCTGGGTTTTGATTGCGAGAGGCCGTGGAGCACGTCTGTATGGTTGGTTTCATCAGGTGAAGCCTCGATTTGCACAAATTTGATATTAATGTCACGGGTATGCTTGAGTTTGTGGATCTTAGACACAGCACTGAGCCACGGCAGCTATGAGATGCCGTGGAGTCTAAATCCAACAGATAAGTATGTTTGACTTCTGGTGGTGGTGTGCACGTGATAATCTTCTTTGCTTGCTAGAAATGTTTGTTTAATGCCAAGAACGAAGTTTGGCTTTGATACCATGTTAAATAACATTATTATTATTAGCAGCAACGATGTGTTATATCATGTTGTATATGCTAGAGTGGATGCGAAAGGAGAAGTATAGAATAGGAACACCGAGAACACGAGGGTTACATGGTTCAACCTTGTCGGCCTACATCCAGGGAGGAATCCCTTAAGGGCTACATCTTTATTGTATAAGAGTGTAGTACAATAACCTGTGTTACAATGAACCCTAACATTAGTATATATAGGCGACTAAACCCTAGACTACTAGTACAAGCAGAAATGGGCTTGGGCCTATTACATTGGGCTAATATGTCTAATATATATCTCTAACACATGTAATATTATAAAATCCTTCCCTAAGCATCAAATGTATCTTATCAGTCCCTAAATTCATTTTCTTCAATTTTTGGCAAACAATAACAATTGTGGAAGTATTTATGCAATTATCGTTGCTATTAAAGAGAAGCTCCTGATTCCTTATTTCAATTCAGGGGTTCCCCACACCTTCGAAATTTCACTTGGAAGGAGTAGGGATATTTTCTGTATATTACATGACACTTGCTTCTTTATCCTCACCGCTCCTAAGATACCAATCACTACTAAAATCAACAACAATGTCATATCAAAAAGTGCAATATACCCACACAACAATGAGTGTAAAGGAAATTGATCGTGAAAGAATACATATTTAGCATCAAGATTAGGCTCAACTTCCACTTAAAATTGGAACTTGCCACAAACTCTATTATCAAGAATTTCATAATCTCATAAAGACCAATACCAATTAACCAAACCTATTGATAGTAGAGAACCGAATTTAAGGTATATAAGTTATCCTTAAGTTATATTATCACTATTTGATAATCCCTTCAAATCTTTAATGGGGATCCTAATTCTCTATTATTGAATGCTTGAAAATGTGTTAAAAACACAAGAGCTGTTTAGACCCCCAATTAAAAGATTACGGCTCAATTAATTTTACTCTAACTTATCTAAGTGCAGAAACAAGAGTAAATGAAGCACAAACAACCAAAACTACTCTAGGCATAAACATGAACAACCAACAAAAAAAGTAAAGCACAAGAGTAAGGGAAGAGAGAATGAAAACACAAGATAACAAGCCGATGTGTTATCGAAGAGGAAACCGAAGAACTCGGCGAAAAACCTCTCCGCCGCACTCCAAGCAATAAATCAATCCACTAGACAATCAGTTGCGATACATGAGTTAGCAAGAGACCCTTCAAGCCTAATCTACCTGATGTACCTAAGCCCTTCAAGCTCCTACTCCAACAAGACTTCTCGGAACTGTGTATTGTCTAGCTTTCCGGATCTTGCAATACGCCCGATTGCATCCACCAAGCCTCACCGGCTTCTTTTGGCAAATCCCCAAAGCTTCTCAAACTCCAAAACACTCTCTACACTCTAAATAGGTGTGAGTTGTGTTTGGGTACAAATCTACTCTCAAGATATGACAATGGGAGAGAGAAGGTAAAGAGGCTACAATGATTTCTCACTAAGGATAAGTAGCTCTCTCTCTAAAAGATGGGTGTGTGTGTTGTTGAAAACCTATCTAGGGTTTTTTCTCTCTGAATGGCCTCCTTTACATTTGTGGGTAATGGAGGTATATATAGTATGGGTGAAGGATAAAAAAGTCACTCTTGAAAATCTTCCAGGCAGAATGTTTCATGACTACCTCGCGGGAAGGCCTTACTCGCAAGACACTCGTGAAAACGATAGTCTGGCACGACTTTTTAGCTTCTAGTCATGTGCTTCTCATGCCCTTTTCGCAGGAACTCTTCTCGCAAACTTCTCGCGAGCTAGTCGCGAAATGCACTGATCTTCAATTAAGCTTGAGTCTTCACCAACTTAATACTAAACCCAATACAACAAAATCCCATAAAATACAAGGAAATAAATTAAAGCAATTACAACACTTTTTGTCATGGAATAAAGCCAACAAAAAACATAGTTGTAAATCACAACTTTACATCTATTTTATTAACAAAACTAACTTTTAGGTCACACGTTTGCTAGCTTCAATTCATTCTTCAGTCTCTCTCATAATTCACATGTAGAAAGTTCTGTAGACAAACATTATAAACAAAACTGATAGAGAACATCGTACAAACATATAAAGACAAAACAAACAATGATTTTTATGAATTTAATTATTGTAGAAAGTTCTATAGACAAACATTATAAACAAAACTGACAGAGAACATCATACAAACATATAAAGACAAAAAAAAATGGTTTAATTTTATGAGTTTAATTAAGAAAAACTGTATCTCATGGTCTCACCAAATCTTCTATAAAAAAAATAAAAAATAAAAACATAAATGGTCTCACCAAAGGTTGGTTCTATCTTGAAATTTAAGAAAAATACTCTTTTTACTTGATCTACTTGTGACCTATTGAGATAAATACTGTATTTAAGAAAAATACTCTAAAAATATTTTTAATTTCAATTGAAAAAATTAAAAAAAAAAAAATTTTTTTGAGGAAGAACTTTCTTAATTGCTGAACTTATGTTTCGGGTATTACTCGCCCTTCATTTATTAAGATTGAAAGACTCCCTACAAGACTTGTAAAAATAAAAATAATAAAATAAAATAAAAAGAACTATTTAATTGTTGATTCTAAATCGCAAAGAACAATCATGGCTCATCAGTTGCATTTGAAGAAGAGATGACCATAAATATATAGTTCGGAAACGAAGTTGTTTGTTCTGTTTAGACCTCTACAAACCAAATTCGTTTAACCTAATGAATTAGCCAAGTAGTTACTTAGGTTAATTTTTCAAATTTAGATTAAACTCATGATATTACCTAGTGTGGAAGAGTAAAGAAGACAGTAATATTATAACTCAAGAAAACTAATGAAACCAACCGTTTCAAGGTAAAAAATCTGGAGAGGATTTAACCTAGCTATCTTCAAGATAAACAAATCCACTATGATAAAATAAAAGTTTACAATAGATTTAAACCCTAAATCTAAAGCTACCTCTTGTAGAATTTACTAACACGACATCGTACAACTTCGACTTCACGAACTCTTCTATCTTGGATTTGCTGAACTCAAACTCCCACCTTTATGACTTTGAGATCCCACTCAAAGGTTTTAGATTATCAGCAGTTATTGATCTTATAGTAGCAACTTTAGATCTACCGGTTCTAATGGTATGGGAATGATTTTTGGTAGTGATTTTGAAAGAAGAAGGCACAATACCTTGTAGATCTCACAAGAGCACCTCCAAAGTCATAACAAAATGTGCCTTAGAGTTTCCTTTAAATACTATGTGAAATAGATCTGAAATCCTAATCAATTAATGGGCTTAACGAACTGTTGGGCCAAAATTAAATTTTATAGAACCCGTCTTTTGATCGGTCGAACCTAGCATGTTTCGAATTTCTGAACCTGCAGCTTCTTTTTTCTTGTATTCTGACTTGCAGCACCTTGAGTTTTGTCTAATAAATCCTATAGAGTCTAAAATCTATATCTAAATAAGTTCGTGTTTGCAGTTTGCCAATTATTCTAAACTTTTAGAACCTAATAGGAGTAACATTTGAAGAAGGCAAAAATAAGGAATGACAAGATGATGTT
The DNA here is from genome assembly GCF_002906115.3 of Quercus suber. NCBI lineage: Eukaryota > Viridiplantae > Streptophyta > Magnoliopsida > Fagales > Fagaceae > Quercus > Quercus suber. Next base: position 446,720 of record NW_027069562.1, read on the forward strand.
GCAACTACTGCTTGAATATAGTTGCCCTCAATCACAAATTACTTAATTTCCTCTCTAATACTTAGTCATATGTCAAACAACCACTTTCCCAATGATTCAAGAAAGACAATCAAAATGACTAATGCAATAGTTGCTAGGGGAAAAATTTTACATAATGAAGATATATCTATTTCTCAATTAAAAAAGACGTAAAGAGCAAATGATAACAGATGGTGGCAAAACCAACCATCTAATCCCATCCATAACTTGAAAAAATGTGCAATAAAGGTAAGTGACTAAAACACCTAGAGTTTATAAATAATTATGGTAGTTATTTAATAAATTTTATTATGATTGAATTTGTATATAGAAACTTCTATTTTAGAATTAATTACGCATTTATTGTTTCTAAAAAAAATAGTGTGGGGGAAAAGGGGGCCAGGCCCAAGTTAATGGGCCGAATGCCCACGAGAGGACTGTTTCACATCCGAAAAGAGGGATGCGGAAAAGACAAGGCCCAGCTAGGAGAGGAATCCTCTTGATGAAGGATCATCGCTGTCCGAGGAGGATATCTCCAGTCCGAGGAGGACATCTCCTGTCCGAGGAAGATGTTTTGCTCTGATATGATATCGGAGACTAATTGAGTAGGGGAAAAGCCCGAATGACTGTCCGAGGACTCCACCTGATCAAGATAAGCTCAAAGCATATTCAGGAATGATAAGGATGGGGAAATATCTAAGGGAAAGGCTGCTGCCACCGTATTCAATGCATTGCAACAGCTTTTCTGGCCGCATTTATGTGGAGAAGACCTCTGAACAGTGCACCCCAACCTACCGCCACTCACACAGAGATGAAAAGAAGCTGCCTGACCACTGTCCATGAACTCGTTCAAGTACCTACCCCTCCACGTGGATGATGGAGATGAGGGTAGGAGTGACTATATAATAGAGGGGAGCACCTGTCAATTAGACCCCGGGAGAAAGAAGGAGAGAAAAGAGAGAGAAGAAAAACAAGAGAGGGTTTCAAACTATCCATGTATACAAACTGATCAATGCACTGTTGAAATGGTTATGATCCATTGTTATTAATCCCTTACTAATTCTAGTTCTTTGACCCATACTCTACAAATTGATTGTCTTTGGGTTTACGTAAAGAATTTGAACCCTACAAATAGTATTAGGCATTTATTATTATTGTGCTTGTATATGAAAGTATAGAATCTACTACTCCCTTTGTCCTAGTTTGTTTGTCCTCTATTCCATTTTGGGATGTCCAAAAATATTGTCCTATTTCTAAAAGTAAAAGTTATTAATTTAATAATGTTCCTATTATACTCTTACTTTATTTTCAAAACTATTTGAAAAGAAAACTAACAAATATTTAAAAAAATCAATCTAATTAGGGAACCTTTTTAGTTGCCTCATTAAGAATAAATCTTTAAAAAATAATAATAATAATAATAATAAAAAGCTAATAAATTTATTTAAGGGTAACTTTGTAAACTTATACATTTTTATAAGGTAGACAAGACAACAAACGATATTCCCTAAAAAAATTTGACTTTTCAAATAGGACAAACAAATTGGGACGGATGGAGTATTTAAAAAATGGTTTGGCATATCTCCCGTACTTTTTTAATTAGAATCTCATCTATATATATAATAATAGGTGAAGCAGAGAGAAACTCAAATAGAATTATAAATTAGAGTTTCAATTTTGTGCCATGTGTCATTCCAATTGTTCAATTAGAATTTGAAATTGAAGTCCAATTTTACTATACACGTGTACAAAGAAAATAATCAGAAGAATATAATATGATTTGGGGTTGTTTTCGAGAGAACCATTACTCTGATTCATTGTTTTTATTTATTTTTACGTAGGTTCATTGTTCTCTTGGTTCAAACTTCAAAGTCCTAGGGAACTATAACAGGAAGCCAAATATGGAAAGTGGCCTTGGGAATTGAAAATAAATTTCAAAAAATTAATTAAAAATTAAAAATAAAAGAATATTGCAAGAGATGCACCACTTGGAAAATTGAATTCCAATTAAAATTCATTGGACTTGGTAATGAGATGAGATGAAATTAATAACACATTATACACTCATGCTTTGGGAATTGGTAGTACTAATCTAAATCCATTGGATTTGCTTCGTGATTATATAACTATGAAGGATGTATAAAAATACGCACAAATCCATCTCTCTATAAAAAGAGATTGGAGAGAATTTCTTTTATCAGCCATGCAACTTCAAAGGTTTTTTCTTCATACAAATGCCCATCATGTTACAAAATAACCCATCGTAAAACTACAAAATGAGTACAACTCTGAGGGTTTTTTTTAAAAAAAAAAAAAATTTAAGCTACGAAAATTTCAATCACAAATAGAGATTGAAGATTCAAAAGCGTGAATGGATCTTTTGGATAAACATCATCACCAAGGTTCATCTTTCTATGTAATATTTTCATTTTGTTTTGATTCCCTTAATTGATATAGTGATGGGTTTGTGTGTATATGCATACATTGAATCAATATTAACATTTTTTGAAATCCTTTGGTCCTTGCTTGATGATTGACTTCTCTTGCAGATATCAATCTTGCACGAAGATGGCTTTCAACCTATTTGGTGTGACCTTATTGAAAACAATATTTAGCACATGGGAAGAATATCCAATGTCAACCTTGTGAATTCTTAAACCTATTAATTAGTCTCCTTTATGGCAAACACCTCTCTCTTAGTAGCTTCATGGCTACCAATTTAGTTTCATATTACTCTATTTTGGCTTATAGTTGTGCTACTTTTGAACATTTTTTTACTTAAGTTTGATTGCTGTGCCAAATGTCTCTAAAGTTTTATTTACTTAAGAACCAATTAATTGTATGGGCTTAATTGCCCTTTAATTACCCTTTCAATATACGCATGACTGTGACTGTAACTTGTATACTATATCAATCTATTGTGGTTCAACTCGCTTTCTTTTATACATATATATATATATATATATACTACTAAGTTTTGTTAATAATTTTATGGTTAATAATATGAATTTAGACTTAACTGAGCCTTTTAAACATGAATAAACTCATGATTAATAATATATCCATTCCCATGCGGTAGCATGGGTTACATACTAGTTTATAATAATTGATTGAGAAAATGAACTGGGGGAACTATCCATCACATTTAAGAACACTAGCTTATAACTTCATGCATATGCATAGATATACTTTAAAATACATAATAAGATGTATAGTATAATTTATATATATATATATAAATATAAATATAATTTAAATACTATTGATAGTCATTCTTATATTTTGTTAACTTTTTAAAAAGTCTTGTAAGAATATTATTAAGTATAAAATATAAACTGTCCATATTTATTTATTTATTTATTCTTAATTTTTGTTATTTTGAAGCACACTTTTTTTTTTTTTTTATGATTCATTTATTCTAGATTCTTTGATTTTTGTACTCAATAACTCACTTAAATGAATATTTATGATGTGGTCCCACATTTGATTCTAAAATTAAATAAAACTCTTTAAGAANTCCGATCAAATTTGGTACCAGGGGCGTAATTGCTTGGAGGATATTGTGAGATTTTTTTCCTAGAAGATGGTTGACTATAGCAAGATATAGTAATAATGGGAATTGCTCGGTTTTGTATTTTGGCTTGATTTGGCTAATATCCAAAAGACTTGCCGTAAGACCTATGTGATGATGCAAAAAATCAGTAGTTAAGTTCCTCGTCAGCGTAGATGGACAATAATATTGGATTCATCTCTGGTGAATACCTACAATAAGACTCAAGCTAAGAAAATATTTACCGGTGTGGTGTTGGCTAAAAACCCTCCGATAATTAAGTCAGAAAAAAAATTCCCAAGAGATATACTGTGAGAGAATTCAACTTGAGAGTAGTTTTTGGAGAGAGAATTGTGTGTACCTTTTGGTTCTGTTTCCCTTATTTTTATAGCTATCTTTGCTTTAAAGGGCAATGAATCTCTACATTTATGTGTTACAGCTAGTGCATTATAGAGACGATTTCATTGTTTTTTTTTACTCATCAACCTATATTTAGATTTCATTCAATATATTCTTTATTATTCTATATTTAAAATTTGTATATTTTAGATTTTTTATTCATTTAATTTTTTAACAGATGATAATTAAGGAATATTATCTATTCCAAATACAGATACTTTTGAGCTGTGAAACGATTCGATCACTCCTATTATTATCGTCAAATGTGTGACATTAAAGATCAACACCATTGATGTCCCAAGTTCCAACTCCCAATTTGCAGGTATTCAATTCATGTAGAAGTGGTAGTATTTATAATTTTATATAACACATTACTCTCCTCTGCTTGGCGGCTGAAAACTTAAAACCATCCATTATGATGAAGATCATTGTTAACGTCTTCGCCTCTCTCTATTTTCTATTCATTCTTCTAAATCCAACAAGGTGCTTCTTCTTTTTCTTCTTCTACCTCTATTCTATTCTATTATTATCTTTCCTAATACTCCCATTATTACATTGCAGTCGCATTTAATTATAATGATCAACTGCCCAGCTTTTTTTTTTTTTTTTTTTGGAGATAAAGATAGAACTGCCCAGCTTTGAAGATAAAGATAACATGCGATTTTATAACTGTCTAAACTGATTAATCATTTTCTCTTACATGTTTCTCCTAAATGAATTACTTGAGTAAGTTTAACTATTTTTTTGGTTGATAATTTGATAGTTGGAGATGAGAGATTTGAACTCTGGATATTTCCATTAAAAACTCCCGAGGTGTCCACTAGTTTAATTTCAAGATTCTTGACAAATTAACCATTTTTAGGAACTTGATTGGTAATAATAAAGGCTTTAGTAAGGGTTTTGGTGGGACTCTCTTTGTATTTGCTATTTGCTAAATTCTTTGCTATAGATGCAATGGCGGCTCCATAAATTTTTTTTTCTCTCCCTTGTGTGTGTGTACGTGTTTGTTTCTTACCAAAAAAAAAAAGTTAGGGTGGTCTTGTGACCACCCTGGCTTCAATGGAGCCGCCCCAGCATAGATGTACAATCAATTATTTAGGTATTCTTTGTGTAACATTTTGGATAATGAATTTTCTTGCATATCAGATTGAGACCAAATTCACCTAATGTTGCTCCCTTTTGCTCTCAATATGTTTTCCCACGCAAAATTAGTTTCTTTGTACAAATTTCATGATTCCAGTAAAGATTAGTGCATGATCTATCAACCTAGCTAGACTCCACAAAAGCCTTAGTCCTAAAAACTTTGGAACGGGTTCGCTCTGTACAAGATCAAAAAGCAAATAAAGTAGGCTAAGAGGAATTTATGAGTGTAGTATTTTTTTGATTAGTATCATTTTGTTATGTCTTCGTTGAACCATCTATTTGAATTGTGTCAAGGCTATATGTGGAAGCACAATATGCAAACTCCCCACCTAGAGGTTGGAACTCCTATGATTCCTTTAGCTGGACCATTTCCGAAAAAGAGTTCTTGGATAGTGCTCAATTCATATCTAACCGTCTACTCTCTAGTGGATATGAGGTAGGAAGACTACAGATACAAATCATCTCTATCCCACTTTTTATTGTTCGCTTTATATTCCATCAATCAAAAATTGCCAAAATATTCCTTCTCATACTTTCGAGTAAAATACTCATAGTTTATCTCTGCGATGTAGTATGTTGTGGTAGATTATCTATGGTATCGGAGAAAGGTGGAAGGTGCTGACGCTGACTCTTCAGGATTTGATGTAATTGACGAATGGGGGAGGATGGTCCCTGACCCAGATAGGTGGCCTTCCTCTGTAGACGGAAATGGGTTTACTGAAGTAGCCAATAAGGTGCATAGCATGGGTTTGAAGTTTGGGATTCATGTTATGAGAGGAATAAGTACACAAGCAGTGAACGCAAACACCCTCATATTGGACACAAAAACGGTATTGTCAGAGCATTTTTCATATTTATAGTTACTTTATGAAAGAACAAGGAAGCACACTCAATTTTAAAGTTTAATCCTCAGAAATATGAACAATGTTATTGGAATATGTAATGCAAATAGCAAAAATAAAAATAAAAATAAAAATTGTCAAGAATAGTTAGCATTAGTAATAATTGCTTAAGTTTATGTTTTGATATATTTATTTTTATCAGGGAGAGGCTTTTGAAGAGGGTCGCAAAAAGTGGACTGCACAAGATATAGGGATTAAGGAAAGGCCATGTTCATGGATGCCACATGGTTTCATGAGTGTAAATACCACGGCGAGAGCAGGAGCTGCCTTCTTGAGGTCACTCTATACACAGTATGCTGAGTGGGGTGTTGATTTCGGTAATTAATTTGACCATTGTTATTGGAAAGTTGTCCTTCTTACTCTCTAAGTCTCTGTGCATTGCTAGCTACAACATATTAGTTAGGGTGTTCTTGAAATCCCATGAGTTTATGCATGCAGAAACTTAAAAATTTTGATTTGTGCATGTAGTACGACCGTAACCTTATATACAATCTTTTGATCACAACAAATTCAATTGGACAGACAGCTGATTGGCAACTCAATCTCCATTTTCCACGTTTTAAGTTTGACATCGACTGTTTATAATTTCTTGTAGTGAAACATGACTGTGTGTTTGGTGGTGACTTGGATATAGATGAAATAAGCGTTGTGTCAGAGGTAAGATGCATACCCCCCCTCTCTCTCTGTCTCTCTCATTTGTGACACTTTGGAGAAAATTTAAAGACAACTTTTGCGCAACAATTCTGATGTGGCTAATGTTAATAAATTCATGTTTTTCAAATTAATGTTGGCTTAATTCAATGATAAAATTTTTTGTTGATTTGAGAACAGCTTATTTAGTTTTTTGTTAAAGGTGTGCTAAAATATACTTGTAGTTTGAAAAAAAAAAAAAAATTTGGGGGGTGGGGGGGGGGGTGGAATTGTATTTGGATAGAAAATAGTTGAGCTTAGTCAAACAGTGGCCAAAGCTACATTTTGTCCAGCATGCGATCTACCTTGCTCATGAGTGACACATGGAAGAAATTGATGAAGAATGTCTATTTATGTGCATGCTGAACGTGGCTAGAGAGTGGAATCTAACTATAAACTTTATGAGAGATCTCATTTCATTCCATCCACCTTGTAAAGAAAGAGAGAACCTTTGCCTAAAAGTTGAAAATACTCTCATCCTCTCTTCTATCCATTTCTCTCACCATTGCCATACATTTGAGAAAATTTTGTTGCCTAAATCTCCTTCGCCATCTACTAAGTTTTGTGAGTTATGTGTTGAAGGTTTAGAAACTTAGGGTGCTATCACATATCCAATCCTATTGGTGGCTTTTTGTTGGTGGCTCAATAGTGGTGTCTCTGGGAAGCTAGTTGAAGATAAGGTTTCGTGAAGCTGGTTGCTAGGTGGAGCTTAGGAGGCTCAAGTATATAGGGGAATATGAGTTTGGAAGGTTCATAGTCTTACTTGTACTACAACTATTCATATAATGGACAACTTCTAATGGTGTGGTTGGGGGAGAGATTTTTTCCACTAGGTGCTCAGGTTTTCCTCTTCCTAAACACTTCCTTGTGTTTAGCTTTGGTTTGCTTTATTTCTACATTTTCATATTGCTCTTTGTATGCTTTAGTTCATATTTGCACATGCTTACAATATGAAATTTGATTAATCACTTACATTGAACTAAATGGTAGTTTAGAATTAAAAGTGATTAAGCCATAAAAATGGTTTATGGGATTCTAAATATATGCTAGGGTGCAGGGGTGGAGCCAAGGGGGGGCGAGAGGGGGCAGTTGCCCCCCCTGAGCTCACCAAAAAAATCATATATAATATACTCTTATTATAGTTGAAAGTAGTTTGCATCATCCACTGACAGAAAGCTTCTTAAAAGCAAAAAAAACTAGTATTCTCCTCATGGTATGTCATGGACTCTAGAATCAAGATTGAATAGTAGGTGCCAGTCCCACAAATTTAAAAAAAATTAAAAAACTCTCCCATGCCTTTATACAAGTTAGTAGAAGTACACTACTAAAAAGCAAGCAATGCTAACAAACAAAATATTTCGACCAATTCCACAACTTTTGAGATGTTATTTATTTTCATTTTGGTTTATCATTAACATTATTTTATTGTCTACATTTACAAATTGTCAGCTCAAAGATTGTGAAAAGAAAAAAAAATGGTGACTCTAGACTAATTGTTAAAGAAAACCTTAGAGCATCTACTAATCTTTCTCATCACAATTTCAAATTTTGAATTTTTGTTATAATCCAAAATTTTAACTACTTAGAAGAATTAAATAAGAAAATTGAATTTTACTTAGTTTTTTAAAAGCATTTCTTACAATGAGACACGTATACAACTTTGTAGACATATTGCTATATTCTTAACACTTTTTTATTGATTTATTTTTTCAATTTCTTTGAAGAAATCATCAAATATATGATTAAACTGTACGCATTTAAGTTAATTTTTCAATTTGATTATCATTAATTAACTATTTACATTAAGGGCATTTGAGTAAATTAAACTAAGTATAAAAAATAAATTAAAGTTTACATTTGTATTAGATTGTGTGTGACAAATGACAATTACATTAGCATATAATTTTACTAATACAATTACATTTGTTATTAATATTGAATTAGACATATTGCTATATTCTTAACACTTTTTTATTGATTTATTTTTTCAATTTCTTTGAAGAAATCATCAAATATATGATTAAACTGTACGCATTTAAGTTAATTTTTCAATTTGATTATCATTAATTAACTATTTACATTAAGGGCATTTGAGTAAATTAAACTAAGTATAAAAAATAAATTAAAGTTTACATTTGTATTAGATTGTGTGTGACAAATGACAATTACATTAGCATATAATTTTACTAATACAATTACATTTGTTATTAATATTGAATTGCTATTTTTTAGAATAATTTTACTTTCAGCCTTTTCTCTTTTAATCTTGCCCCCCCCCCCTAAATTGAAATCCTGGCTCCGCCACTGCTAGGGTGTATTTAGCATTTCTCAATAAAGAATAAATAATGAGCTTATATGAAAGTGATAGTCAATTAGTCACAGTTTTTCACATAAAAAATCTAACAAAAGTTGTGGAATACAATATTTTATTCAAAACATGCACGGTTGATTTATTACATAGTGCGCCTTTGCCCAGGTTTTGAAGCAACTTGACCACCCCATATTGTATTCTCTATCTCCTGGAACCCGTGCAAGCCCAGCAATGGCCAAGGATGTGAGTGGATTAGTGAACATGTACAGGATAACTGGGGATGATTGGGATTCATGGGAAAATCTTGTGTCACATTTCGATGTTTCAAGGTGAAAAGGCAGTTCTATTTTTGTTCAAGATTTTTGAAGTTTAAGTTACACTTTAATCATTACTAGCAATGGGCTCGCACAATGCACGAATAATGCTATAAATTGCTATGTGAGAAGGTTATATAAAATGTTCAAAATATTTTAAAGTAATAACATGAAGTAATGTTGCGATAACATTAAGAGGTTTTTGTAAAATTAATGATGTGATACAAAATTAATTAAAGGGATGAAGAATTTAAATTATAGAGTAAGAGTAATTAAATGTCACGTAAATTAGAAATTAGTTATTATGTGGTGTTTCATAGTTTTTGTTTCTTCAATACATTGGAGTTAACTTAAAGTTTTGTAATATCATGTTAATGTTTTGACTTATAGAAATATCATAGAAAAATTATGATGTTAAATTTTTATTATTGAAGTATGAAAATGATAGGTTAAACACTCGGTGAAATAGTAATATCCTACTAATAGAATTTTATTATAACCCAAAATATGTAAAAAATAAGAGGTGGAAAGCTAAATGAAAAATTATTCTAACAAAGATCTACATGGCAGAACTGCATGGTTTCCCACATGAGATTTTTGTTATCTGAAATAAAATTTTAAAATAATAGGCATATAAAATACTATTATATATGGTGCACACCTATATATAATTAGTGCACACTTATAGATAATTAATATGCGTATTTACACCATTGACACATTCAATGAACTAAAAATTTGACATAAATACAAATTTTGATTAGGTGGAAGCCTAAATGAGAGAGTCTTAAGGAATGTGTCATTTGGCAGAACCTAACGCTCTCTCTCACATGATGTCTTTGCTTTATATATATATATATATATATATTTTTTTTTTTATAATTGATTGATAGATGATTTCTGTTCTATTTAATTCTCTTTTGATCAATCATTATAGAATACTGAAATTTGTTTTTTTTTTTTTTTTTGGTTAGGGATTTTTGCTGCAGCTAATATGATAGGAGCTACAGGCTTGAAGGGGAAGTCATGGCCTGACTTGGATATGCTACCACTAGGATGGCTGACTGATCCAGGTAATAAGAATTTTTTTTTTACTTTTCCTTTATACATTTAGTGAAGAATCTAGCATTTTTTTTAATGTCAGGTACATATACAATTTTTTCTTAATTGACCCCCGGATTTGCCTTCTTTCCTTTTTCTTTTAACATTTAATTATATTTTTTTTGTCATATATAACTCAGTAGATTTAGACAAAAATGTAAATTTCATCTTTTATGTTTGACTAAAATTCATTTTAATACTCTAACTTTATTTTCATATAATTAAGTCATTTAGTTTTGAATTTACTCAATTCAGGCATTCTGTACAATTTTGTTAAAAAAAAAATTCATTAAAAAAATATTATTTTCACATAAAAAATCTATGAACTTAATAAAAATATTTTATAGATTTTTATGTGATATTTTTTCAAAAAAATTTTTCTCATTAGTTGATGGCATACTTAACAACAATATTTTTTAACAAAATAAGATAAGAGGCCTGAATTAAATAAATTTGAAATTTAAAGACTTAATTGAATGAAAGTAAATTAGAGGACTGAAATGAATTTCAGTCAAACTTAGACGATGTAATTTGCATTTTAGTCTTAGATTTAACAGCAAAAGAGCATATAGTTCCAAAAATATATAAGTAAATCTTATTAATAAAAACTTCTTTTCTTTTCTACAAAAAATTCTCTTTAATTTTGTGTTTAGAAATGTTTAGGATACACGAATACATGAATTTTTATTTTTTATTTTTAATTAGAAGAAACATGCTATGATTTTATGATAAAAATTTTGAGACATGACCTACTTTCTTACCTATAAATAAAATAATTTTATTTTAATTTTTTTATTTAGTATTGTCATTATTATATTTCCCTTATTATACATTATATACATCAAGACATATAAAATTAATTGATTTGTATACTTTTATGTTTTCCTATTTTTAACTTTTAATGTGTGATATTTAATTTATTTAACAAAAACATTGATTTATAATTTTAAAATAATGTAGATTCCAGTTAGCTTAATGAGTAAAGTCTCTTATGATTAAATAGGAGACTTGGATTCAAATCCAACCTAAGCAAAAATAAAACTAACGAATGTCTTAGCTTAATGAGAAATAGCAATTATTATAGAACGGACTCTATAAGTTTTAAATCCTAGCATATCTAAAAAAGTTTTTAAAGAATATTAATTGTGATTAATATAATTTGAAATTTTGAAGCATAATTATACACAATTTAATGAAAGAAAATGTTATTTGTCCTTTGTAGGGTCTGTTTTTGTAGCCCCAGCCCAAAGGATGTGGGTTAAAGGCCCAACGAACTCAGAACAATGAATTTGTAGAGAGTGGATCGAAGGTTTAGGCGCTCGCCGACGTGCAGGAAGCATGAACTACTTTCCTTTTATTGAAAAATACTAAGAACAGACCTGGGAACAGTATCGCCTACACACCCCTGGGACTTGAGCCTTGTAGAGGGCCTCTACCGCAGCCATCCCATCAGTGTGGGCTGCGGTCTCAGCCTCCTCCTTGGCACTCTCGGCCATCTCCCTGCCATGGTCAGCCTCGTCCTTAGCCCGCCGAGCCTGGTCTCTGGCCCATTCTGCCCCCACCTCTTCAACAATTTCCCACAAACGACGCCAATTTGTAAACTGTTCTTAGTATTTTTCAATAAAATGAAAGTAGTTCATGCTTCCTGCACGCCGGCGAGCGCCTAAACCTTCGATCCACTCTCTACAAATTCATTATTCTGGGTTCATTGGGCCTTTAACCCACATCCTTTGGGCTGGGGCTACAAAAACAGACCCTACATCCTTCAATTATATAAAAATAACTTGATGAAATTTTCTTATATTTGAGAAAATGATAAGTAGAATAAATCTTTTTTTTTTTTTTGGCCTCTAGAATAAATTATTTTAAAAGACATGTTTTAAGTATAAATTATACATATATGTACATTACTTTTTTTAAAAGAATATATGTGTATTATTTTGTGGATTTATAAATTATTGTTCAATTTAACTCCCAAAAAAATTTCTAGCTCTGCCACTGGGAGCGACAGAGTACTGCTAGGTAAATCAATGAACTTAGTTGTTGTTTAAGTGATTTTTGCTGTTACATTTAGGGGCTCTTGACCAAGCAGTTTCAAGTGACAAATGGGACCATTAGTCCATGCACTCAAATATGCATCACTTCAATTTCAATCTTCAAAAACAAAGAACTTGCCATTCCAATTCTGCTAACTGACTTCTACATTGTCTGTCTAGACCAAGTGGCATGGCAACAAGTTCTCCAACCTGCTTCTTTACTTGAAACATGTTATATATCTATAACAAATCGTTGGATAGTTAATTCGAAATTTTCAAAAGTCCCAGTTAACTAACTTTATTTTTTCAAATATTTTAGAGTCAAATGAGGGTCCACACAGAATAACTAACCTTACTCCAGATGAGCAAAAATCTCAGGTATTTATATCAAAACAAAGAAGTTAGTTATCTGTTGGTGTGTTTTATTAATACAAATAAATAAATATTTACATTTACAACTTATAATTTATTATGAGTATTCTATCTATTAATTTCAAATGGTTATTACAAAAATTTATTATGTTTTTGTAACTTATATCTCCATTATATTGTCATTAAATAGATATTATAGCTTACATGTTTTCTATAACTATAAAAAGGGAGTTTTACCATTCTAGAGAGGTGAACTTAAAAGTCCTATATGTGTACAGACAAATGTGAAAAAATGATAAAATGAGAAAACATGTATAGAATGGGTTTTTTTTTTTTTTTATAGACTTTTTGTGGACAAAGAAGGATGTTATTGTGGTGGAGCTTTTGCTCTTGGGAGTAATGCAAATTCGTGGAGAATACAGCATGTGTGACTAGGCTATTGTATCCTAAGGGAATCGTGCCAGTGAACTTATTGCACCGGATGAGATGTATCTGCGATATTCTCGTAGGTGACACAAAATGCCTTAAAAATAGCACGTATCACACCTTAGTCGAGCCATGCCTTACCATGATATCTATAATTTATTGTTTTTATTTTTATGTCATATATTATCATTCATATGAATGCATTGAGATAAGAAGTGAAATTTCATTTTATTTGTTGTAAGCTTATTACATAATTGTGAAATATCAAATTATTTTATTAATTTAAACTGCGGATCCAACTTTCTCTGTAACCCTTGAAAATTGGAATAATTAAGCACTCTATTTTGACCTTATCTTTCTTATTTTCACAGGTGACTTTGTGGTCTATGGCTAAGTCTCCTCTCATGTTTGGAGGAGATGTGAGAAACCTTGACAACGCCACATACTACCTCATAACAAATGAGATAGTGTTGGAGATAAATTCCTTTAGCTCAAACAACATGGAGGCATGTGTACCCATCTAATCTTTTGTAGTCTTAGGAAAAATAAGCATTGTCTAAATAGCAACATAACATATTATTCACTTGTTTGTACAGTTTCCTTATGTTACCAATGGAGCTCGCTCTTGGATTGCAACTGGAAGAGATGGTACGATTCCCCAACCAACAAAGAACTCTAATTTGTAGAAACTCATAGCTCTGCTTTGCCCAAGTGCAAAGATTATTTTCAAAAAATAAAAAGTGCATAATTCTATTCTTCACATTTTTTTTAATGATTTTTCACGAATTATAAAATAATAATAATAGTAAAGCTATTCTTAACGCTTTCTAATGATTATTCTTCCATGCTTTCTAGGAGAAGTGTATCTTGCATTTTTCAATGTAAACACTGATCAGACAGAAATAACTGCAATGACATCCGACATGGCTAAGGTACTTCCTGGTAAAAACTTGAGTTCCTGTATGTGCCATGAATTATGGAGTGGAAGGAACTGTGGGGTATTAAAGCAGTCTCTATCAAAGGCAATAGCAAGCCATGGCTGTGAACTATTTATCATGTTCTGTAGTTAGCATTGTGGATAAATTAAAACAAAGATGTAATCGGTCATCTATGTTGTACTACATATAATGAACCCATTAGTTATATGAGACAATGATAATTCTTTGTAACAAATCTGTTGGACTCTGTTTCTGATATCATAATGTATGTAGCCAACTTGCCATTTAATCTTGGGTAAGGCAGAAAATTAATAGTTTACAAAAAATGAAAGCGTAGACCAATTATTTCTGTCGCCCCTAACATTTGTAAATGCGGAAAATATTTTCCAGAATCAATTTATGTCAAACAAAACATAGCCTAAATTTCAAGTTTAATCATTCTTTGAATGTTTGGATATTAAATGTATAAAAATTACACTCACTTGTTTGTGAAGAAAAATGTTCACACATCAAAAAATTGTCTATAGTGAATATACAAAATTATATCCATTTATTAAAAAATTGTGTATATTAAATGTATTGAATTGTGTACATTTTTTGAAAAGTTGTATACGTTGAATATATAATTTTGTATATTATTTGAAACTTTTTGTATATTAAATGTACAAAATTGTGTACATTGAATATGTAGAATTGTGTTACACTCTATGAAGGTTGGGATATTGAATGTACAAAATTATGTATATTATTTGAAAAGAACGAAACTTAGGTACATTAACTTAGGTGTTATTCTCTAAGTTCCCCTCTTAAGATTCAACTATATGGCTACTTAACTAAAAAATACACTTCTATCTTATGAGAAAAAATCTACATGACAGAATCTTAAAAAGGGAACCTAAGAAACAAAACTTAAATACTGTACCTAAGTCTTGCTCTTTTAAAAAATTGTGTACATTAAATGTAAGCATTTGTCTACATTCTTAGCAAAATTATGTACATTGAATACACAAAATTGAAAATTTGTGTACAATGAATAGCTAAAATGAGTACATTTTTTGATAAAATATGTAGGTTGAATATACAGTATTTTGTATATGAAATGAAAAATTGTATGCATTAAATCTACAAAAATGTGTATATTAATTGAAAAGTGGTGTACATTCTTTAAAAAATTGTGTATGCTGAATATACCAAAATTTGTACATTATTTGAAAATTTGTGTATGTTTAATATACAAATTTTTAATTTCTGTGAAAAAGTATATGCTTTGAATAAACAAAATTGTGTACATTTTTTGAAATTTTGTGTAATTAAATGTGCAATTTTTTGTACATTGTACATTAAATTTGTGCATATTGAATATACAGAATTGGAAAAAAAAATTTGTGCATTAATATATAAAGTTGTATACATTCAATATACAAAATTATCTATATTCTTTGAAAAAACGTTTACAATAATGGACAAAATTGAATACATTTTTTTTATAAAAAAAAAAAAATTTATATTCTTAGGAAACTGTGTACATTAAATTTACATAAATATGTACATTCAAGTTGAGTATACAAAATTATATACATTCTTTAAAAAAAAATTATATTAAATTTACATAAATATGTACATTCGAGTTGAGTATACAAAATTATATACATTCTTTAAAAATTTGTGTACATTGAATGTACAAAATTGTGTACTTTCTACTAAAAGTTATGTGCTTTGAATATACAAAATTGTGTAATTTTTTTGAAATATTTTTAGCATTCAATGAAAATTTTGTTCCTTGATTGTACAAAAGTGTATATATTCTTTGAAAAATTGTACACCTAGGAGTATAGAACTTTGTACATTTTTTGACATATTGTGTACATTGAATATACATAATTGTGTACATTCTTCATAAAATTTGCGTAAATAAAACTACAAAATTTTGTAAATTCACTTAAAAGTTGTGTACATTGAGCGTAAATAATTTAAGAATTGTGTATATTAAATATATAGAATTATGTCTATTGAATATACACAATTGTAAAAATTCTTTGAAAAATAGCGTATGTTAATATACCTAATTATGTACATTCTTACAAAATTTTGTGTGCTTTGAATTGAATGTACATGATTGTGTACATTGAATGTTCATAATTGTGTGCATTTATTGAAATTTGAGTAGATTGAATTTACAAAATTTAATAAGGACAAAACTTAGGTACAGTATTTTAGGTGCTATTGTTGAGCTTTGTGAAGCGTAGTTCTGTTTGATTTGGATTATGAACTGATTCAAAATAATATTGCTACGATTTTTTATAGGAGATTTTCTGAGATTTAATCCATGGAGCAAAGGCTCGGGCCAATAAACCCATTTTGAATCTTGTGCGCAGGATAGAAAAACTATTGTTTTGAAAATTAGGGTTTTTTGTGGTTTTTGAGAGAGAAAAATGTATTGCTGCATCTTGTAAATTTTTCACTGAGAATAGTGAAATTCCTACAACTCTGTGGATATAGGCAAATTGTTGAACCATGTAAATATTGTCTTGTGTGATTGTTTCTTTTATGCATATTTTTTCTCTATTTTTTGCATCTCACAGATCTGGGAATTTCGTGTTTATTTCCTTTAGCTGTTCCTTAAGTTTCCCTCTTAAGATTTAACCATTCGCTACTTAACTAAAAAATACACTTCTATTCCATAAAAAAATCTACATGGCAGAATCTTAAAAGAGAAACCTAAAGAATTGTACTTAAGTATTGTACCTAAATTTTTCCCATTTAATAATTATGTATGTTGTATATATAAAATTGTGTACATTTTATGAAAATTTGTTTACATTGAATGTATGGAATTAAAAAATTATATACATTGTATACACATTATATTAAATAATAAATATACCAAAATGAAAAGTTGTGTAAATTGAATTTACAAAATTATGCACATCCTTTGAAAATATTTTGTAAATTGAATATACGAAATTGTCTACGTTTTTTGAAAAATTATGTATATTCAATGTATAGGATAGTGTACATTTATTGGGAAAAAAAAATGTATACGTTGAATGTATAAAATTTTACTTATTCTTTGAAAAATTTTCCATGTTGTATGTACAAAATTGGGCACATCCTTTGAGAAATTGAATATTTGGAATTGTGAACATTCTCTAAAAAATTATGTACTTCGAATATACAAAATTGTATACATTCTTTAAAAAATTACATGAGTTGAATACTTTGAATTATATACATTCTTTGAAAATGTGTGTAATTTGAATATACACAATTTTTTACATTCTTTGAAAATGTGTGCACTTTGAATATATAGAATTTTGTACATTATTTTCAAATTCGTGTCAATTGAATGTATAGAATAGTATAAATTCTTTTAAAAATTATGTATGTTGAATATAAAGAATTGTGTACATTCCTTGAAATTTGTATACATGTAATATAAAGACATGAAAAGTTGTGTACATCAAAAATACACAATTGTGTACATTCTTAAAGAACTGTGTGTATTGAATGTACAGAATTGTGTACATTCTTTTAAAAAGTATTTATAATAATATACATAATTTTATACATTTTTGAAAAAAATTGCTATTTGAATACACAAAATTATTTACATTTCTTGAAAAATGTGTTCATTGAATGTAAAAAATTGTGCCTATTGAAAGTATAGAATTAAGTATAATTGTTAATTGTAGACATTGAATATATAGAATTGTATATATTCTTTAAAAATTGTATATTTTGAATATACATAATTGTGTACATTATTTGAAAAATTATGTTCTTTAAATATACATAATTGTATACATTCCAAAAAAAATTTAAACATTGTAATT
>NW_027069562.1:468182-568109 GCF_002906115.3 Quercus suber
TATTCCAAGTTGAATCTGTTCCACACAAAGCTTACAAAAAGTAGTTGTCCAGCTTGGATTAATATCCATAATGCTCTAGCCTTTTTTTCCTCAGGGTTGGAAGTGGTGTTTTTACCCATCTATAAAGTTAACCAACCATAAGAAATGCAAAAAATAGAATTCATAATTTAGCAATTACAAATATTTAACGCTAACTTAAAATATAAAAAATCTCACAGCAGCCAAGGTTGAACTAAAAAATAGTAAATGGAAATACCACGGAGAAATGAAGTTTAATAACTATAGCTAAAATGACTATAGCTAAAATGACAAAAATAAATTTTAAATAACCAAAATAGTAAATACCAATCTAAAAAGGCATGTGTAATTTTGCCTATTTTGAATGTTTCCTTCTATGAAACCTGTCAAAGGGCTTGACGCTTCTAAAACTTGCATTGTAGTTGATTCAATTTGAACTTTGAATGCCAACAACCTTCTAGTTCAATTGTTTGGAACATTTTTTTTATTATAATGAAAATATACAAAGTTCAAATCTCCTAACCCAACTATTGATGAAAAAAGAAAAAGAAAAGGAAGGATCAAATCTATCACAGAAAATAACTTTAATGTATGTGCCTCATGGCCCTCACTAGATGTTGTGGATCCACTAACTAATAAACATGATATTGTAATTTTTGTTAGAAAGAATCGGACATGTGTTAGAACATCACATCTAAAAATTTTCAGGTTTTAATCATTCCTATGGTTGCCAACCTTTTAACCTATGGATGATCCTGTATCAGAATCCTTGTGTGGTTGGGCTGGACTAATTATAGTTTCCTCATAACCCCCTTCCCCCCAACCTTTTAACCTATGGATGATCCTGCTTAAACACTATATAAATATCTTTTTGACGTAAGCTATTGAATTAGGCCTTATTCACTATATAAAATTTTCTACATTATGAACAGAAATGGAGAAGTCTCTTATGCAGATCTTGCCTGCCTACGGCACAACAATCACATAGTCAAGTCAATGATATCGTTCAGAAACAAACTATCGTATACAGGTGTATGTGATTTAACTTATACAATCACACGAGTAGTTCCCTTCATGACATAAAAGTTTGAGCATTGACATATAATATTCAACATACGTGTGGTAACAGCTCCATGTTCTCAAAAAAGAAATAAGCATTAGCCATTCTAACAATAGCTCAGCTTGAGTTTCTGGGAGACAAGATGGTTATGTCACTCGTACGCACATGTATTATAAAATTACTATAACTGTGTAATATGTGTTACATTAATTAGAATCCGGTTGTCTTGTCTGCTATATCCATTAAATTCTCATTAGAAATTCATAGATTTTTAAAATTATGTAAATTATTTACCGTAATTGCAAACATATGTATATGCATTTCTTTCTAAATTCATATGCTTACTTATATTGTAAGAAATATATGAATCCTTATGGTTTCCAGCAGCAATGATTAATAATTTGCGTAGTACTACTGAATAAAGAAAGGTCGGACCATAATATTGGTGGTTAGTATAGTAAAAGGGAACATGGTGGAAGGCTTTTCTTGCTGTGAAACCCACCTTCCTTCCAAGAATGTTTCCTTCTATTGTACTTGACCAAGTTTTCAATCCGTGAGAGATTATCAATTTATGAGAACAAGTGAAAATGCAGTCTTGTCTATCATAAATGGATACACCAGCAAAAAAATGGGGCATCACTCTCTCAATAATTTAGAAAATGTGAGTGAAACCATTAAATCTCAAATTGATTTTACTGATCTCATAGAATGCAATAGGAATAATAATTTTGTAGCCATAAGCAGAGGTGCATAAATCATAATTGCTCATCCATCCCCCATAAAATTCATTAATTTATACATATGGAAATAGCTAATCCACTTAAGGGCAACAAGATGCCACTGTGAAGCCTTTTTCAATCACATGATACTGTGTGTGATAAACAAGATTAGGAAACCCATACAAGGACAGGACACACTGTCAAATTAAACCAGCAGCAAATACAATTCTTTACCCATACAATCACATGATACATCAAAATTACAATTCTTTACGTGAGATACAAACACTTCAGTGCACTATCATATCAACATTACAGATTACAAAGAATTTTTCCCTAAAATTACAAAGCATCCACAAAAGAAAAATTACCCAAAGCACTGTTACAAAGCATTTTTCCCTAAGCATGTTGCACTATCATCATCAATGTTACAGAGCATCCACAAAAGAAAGAAAAAAATTTCAAAGCATGTAGCACTGAAAATTTTTTAGCTAAAATTTTCATTCCCACACTCGGTTAAAAAAAAAAAAAAAAAAAAATTCAGATCAGTTTTGGTACCTGGTATTTTGGTAGCAGATCGGTGTTCTTGGTGTTTTGGTAGCAGATCAGTGTTCTTGGTAGCAGATCGGTGTTCTTGGTAGCAGATCGGTACCTGGTATTTTGGTAGCAGATCGGTGTTAAAAAAAAAAAACACTTCAGTGCAAGAAAGACAGATGAGATGAGCTAATGCCAGAAGAAGAGGAAAGAGGAAGAAGGTTTCACGGCTCACTTACCACGGAGAGGGCAGAGCAGAGAAGAGATGAGCGTGAGAGTGAGAGAGCTGAGGGCACGGCAGAGCAGAGAAGAGACGAGAAAGCGTGAAGTGTGAGAGAACTGAGGTATTAATATTGCAAGGGCAATTTGGTAAACAGGCAAACCTAACGGATACATGATGCGCGTTTGCTTTGCTTATGGACCTCTGACCCTCCATAACATTTGCGCGTTCGGATCCGTTTTTTGCCTTGGCCCAAAACGCAACTTTTATCAAAAAGTTGCGTTTTGGGCAATCACCAAACGCAAAAACTTCCTCAGCATTTTTGGAAAATACCACGGAGAAATGAAGTTTAATAACTATAGCTAAAATGACTATAGCTAAAATGACAAAAATAAATTTTAAATAACCAAAATAGTAAATACCAATCTAAAAAGGCATGTGTAATTTTGCCTATTTTGAATGTTTCCTTCTATGAAACCTGTCAAAGGGCTTGACGCTTCTAAAACTTGCATTGTAGTTGATTCAATTTGAACTTTGAATGCCAACAACCTTCTAGTTCAATTGTTTGGAACATTTTTTTTATTATAATGAAAATATACAAAGTTCAAATCTCCTAACCCAACTATTGATGAAAAAAAGAAAAAGAAAAGGAAGGATCAAATCTATCACAGAAAATAACTTTAATGTATGTGCCTCATGGCCCTCACTAGATGTTGTGGATCCACTAACTAATAAACATGATATTGTAATTTTTGTTAGAAAGAATCGGACATGTGTTAGAACATCACATCTAAAAATTTTCAGGTTTTAATCATTCCTATGGTTGCCAACCTTTTAACCTATGGATGATCCTGTATCAGAATCCTGTATCAGAATCCTTGTGTGGTTGGGCTGGACTAATTATAGTTTCCTCATAACCCCCTTCCCCCCAACCTTCTAACCTATGGATGATCCTGCTTAAACACTATATAAATATCTTTTTGACGTAAGCTATTGAATTAGGCCTTATTCACCACCATCCTGGCACCTAACTTCCACATGCCCAAAATAGTTTCCATTACCATTCTTGTAATTAGCAAAAGGCCAAATGGGACTTCCACCTTATGTCCATATACCGAAGGAATTTTATAACAAGCTTACTGCAGGAAATTCTGTTTCAGTGTCAAACGCGTAAAGAATTGTAGACAAGCAAAACTGGATATATTTATATGCTGTGTACATGGATGTGTTATATTTGATTTGAATTGAGAATAGGAAACTGTGGATGCTTTAATCCTGACTTTCTGGGTAATTTAAGAATGAGCTGTTTTTAAAAAATGTGAGTGAAACCATTAAATCTCAAATTGATTTTACTGATCTCATAGAATGCAATAGGAATAATAATTTTGTAGCCATAAGCAGAGGTGCATAAATCATAATTGCTCATCCATCCCCCATAAAATTCATTAATTTATACATACACGGATAAAACAAAACTTAGTTGAAGTTAAATACGGGCGCCACTAATTGTCCTTGAGCGAAACAAATTGAAGTTATATGATACATCAAAACAATTTTCCATTAATGTAACATTTATGTTCGACTCCACAAATTGCTAATAATTTCAATAAAAAGCATTTTACAGATAATCAACCAGAATTTTTCCCTAAAATTACAAAGCATCCACAAAAGAAAAATTACCCAAAGCACTGTTACAAAGCATTTTTCCCTAAGCATGTTGCACTATCATCATCAATGTTACAGAGCATCCACAAAAGAAAGAAAAAAATTTCAAAGCATGTAGCACTGAAAATTTTTTAGTACCCGGCAAGAAATTACAAAGCATGTAGCACTGAAAATTTTTTAGCTAAAATTTTTTTTCCCACACTCGGTTAAAAAAAAAAAAAAAAAATTCAGATCAGTGTTGGTACCTGGTATTTTGGTAGCAGATCGGTGTTCTTGGTGTTTTGGTAGCAGATCAGTGTTCTTGGTAGCAGATCGGTGTTCTTGGTAGCAGATCGGTACCTGGTATTTTGGTAGCAGATCGGTGTTAAAAAAAAAACACTTCAGTGCAAGAAAGACAGATGAGATGAGCTAATGCCAGAAGAAGAGGAAAGAGGAAGAAGGTTCACGGCTCACTTACCACGGAGAGGGCAGAGCAGAGAAGAGATGAGCGTGAGAGTGAGAGAGCTGAGGGCACGGCAGAGCAGAGAAGAGACGAGAAAGCGTGAAGTGTGAGAGAACTGAGGTATTAATATTGCAAGGGCAATTTGGTAAACAGGCAAACCTAACGGATACATGATGCGCGTTTGCTTTGCTTATGGACCTCTGATGCTCCATAATGTTGCGCGTTCATGGATCCGTTTTTTGCCTTGGCCCAAAACGCAACTTTTTTCAAAAAGTTGCGTTTTGGGCTGAGCCAAACGCAAAAAGTTCCTCAGCATTTGTAAAATGCGCATAAATGCTAAAAGTTGGCTCTAAAAGCCCAACCAAACGGGCACTTAGACAATTACCTTAGGCCCTAAGTGAGAAAGGGCCCAATAATTTCAATCATAAATATCGTACCTTTCTACATAGCAACTTAAAACAAAATATTTATCTTATCTTTCTCTTTTTTTTTTTCTTCTTTTTTTTCTTTCTCTTTTTCTTTTTCCTTTTTTTTTTTTTTCCTTGAAGAGTGTTCAATGTCTAACTGGAAAATAGAATAAACTCATATCTTCTTTTTTGCTCTTTTTCTATAGAAATATCTCTTGACAACCGGTCACTTATAAAGCCACTCTTTTCCCCTTTACCATTAAACTTATTATCAAAAGTCATATTTATTCATTATATCTTATGTTCATATATAATTGATGTGAAAATTTGTAGTATTAGTTTTATTTAACTTAATCCATATATATATATATATATATATACTTGTGAATGTTGAGATTATGGTCAATTCTAATGTTTATTTTATTAAAAAATAGAATTGTTATTACTAAAGTTAAGTGAAGCTACAATAGTTATTTGAATCAATTATTTGATACATTATGTTTTATTTTTCTAAGCTTTCAAAATTTTTTAAATTTTAGTTATATTATACCGCAAATTACACTTTACACCCTAAACTTTCAGAATACACAATTAACATCCTAAATTATAAATCACATTACATTTTTTTACCCGCCATCAATTCTACTGTTATCTTGGATGACATCATGTGAAAAAGACTCAATTGCCCCTCTTCTTAATTCCTTAAAAACAAATAAAAATTTTCATTTTACCACCCTAAACTATATTCCAAACTACACTTTACACTCTAAACTTTGGCATTCCATCTAAGATAACAACATAATTAACAACGGGGTGCAAAGTGTAACATAGGTCATAGTTTAGGGTGCAAACCATGCATACTAAAAGTTTAAAGTGCAAAGTATAATTTTAAATACAGTTCAGGGTGGTAAAAGTGTAATTACTCTATAATTTTATATTGTAGATAACATTTCTTTTAAATCTCTACTAAAAAATATGCATATGGATATGAAAAAACAAACATACATATATATATATATATATAATTAATTAATTAATTGAATCTTAACGAGGATCTATTAATAAATTTTCTGCTAATAACAAACAATAACTAAAATTGCATATGGATATGAAAAAACAAACATACATATATATATATATATATAATTAATTAATTAATTGAATCTTAACGAGGATCTATTAATAAATTTTCTGCTAATAACAAACAATAACTAAAAATTTAGGTGAAATAATAGATGGTTTGTATTTATTCTCAGAACAAAAGTTCTAAAATAAACTTTACAAATAGAAGAAAAATACTCTAATTATTGACAAATTAAATCATATAAAAAGTCCTCAAAAAAAATCAAATAAAAAGATTAGTTTCTTTTGTAAAAACATGTATTACTTATAGAAATTTATGTTACAGTTGCTTTTACATAAAATTTTATTTTTCAAATTTAAAATTATTAAAATTCCACCTAACACATTTGTTGGTCTCCATTAAATCCCCAATGCATTCTCTTTGGTTGGAAGCTTATTTTCATAGCTAACCAACCAAAAAAGGAATTCCTAGGGATGGTGGAGTCAAACCAAAACAACTTGCACCAAAGTAGTGTGAGCCCCCCCTAGATTTTCCTTCAATGTGTTTGCATAACTATATATTTCTCAAAGAATTAGTCAACTCACATCTACATTTATATTTCAAAGAATTGGTCAAGTCAAATCTACATTTATACCTCAGAGATTAGTCTGGTTACAATTGGAGGTTGATGTGAGACTCATTATACGACGCACAATACACAATTAAAATAAGTATAAATATGTGGATTCTAATTAGTTCAATTTGTAGAGTAGGTTTTATGAAGTGTTAATCAAGAGTGAGTGTAATAACCCAATTGATCTAAGCCAAAGTGAAATGTTACACAATAAGAGTGAGTGTAATAACCCAATCAATCTATGCAAAAGTGGAACATTACACAATGGATCTAAGAGGTGCTGTGTGTCTAAGAGGTGTTGTGTAATTACTTGAGGAAAGTATAAGTCATATTAATGTTTATATTTTTTTTAGAGAGTTTCAACTTATGGCGTAGACAGGAATTAAACCTTAGATTTCATATTCAATCATCAGATATTTTATCAACTAAACTAACTGGAACCCACTAGTCAAATAGAAATTTGAATTCAAGAAAAAGGAAAGCTATCAAATATAAAGTTTAAATTTAAAAAATAGTGTTGTAAAAAATAATTAACCTTCTTGTAAAAAATGTTTTAGAAACTTGTTGCAAAGTTTACGGGTCGGGAAGACTCCTGTTAAATACTTAGTTTAATATATCATGTTAAATGTAATATTTATTACGTTATCTAACCCAAAATCTTAAAATTTAAGATTCGGATCCAGTTATGTGGAACTTTCTACTCACACATCTAGGGGTAGCAATTTTTATCTATATCTATGAACCCGCCCATTACCCGCCTTATTTGGATAAGTTTTAACCCAACCCATTTAAATATTTGGGTTAAATGGGTCTTACCCATTTGGTTATTTAATTAAATGGGTCTAAATGGATAAATCCACTAATACCCATTAAACCCATCTAAAATTTAAAATTAAATAAACCCACAAATACCCGCCAAACCCTTTTAAAATCTAAAACTTAAATAAACAGTAACCTCTTAGACTTAACACTTTCCCTCATATTTTCTCAGTAACCAAACAAAAGTAAGGAAACTTAGATTAATCATACCTAAATAATTACACACCCAACCTGAGTCTCTAAAATCTCGAATGAAATTCACAATCACTCCAATCATTCATCCTAATTCGTAGCCTATACGATTAATCTAAGTTTCAAAGAGAAAAAACCGAGTCTCTCAAAACTCTTACCAAAGAAGAGGAGCTTCAGGAGCGGATTGGATTTGGAGCCTTCGACCTTCGATGGCCAAGCCTTAGGGCTCTTGTAGTAGAGGAAAACATGGCGGTCGTAGGCGCCGACTATTTCGGCGAGGTTCTCCATGAACATCTCGAGGCGTCGAAAGCTAAACTTCTCGTCTTCGACGATGTTGCCGTTGGCAGCGAGGAGAGCAAAGAGGTTATCGGACTCAGAAGCCATGGTAGGAGCTGAAGGTGGAACTGGACAAATTTTCTTGTTTGGTTTTCTTAATGTGCATCATATTGGGTCAAATAATCTGAAAAAAGTTTCTCTCTATGTTTAATTTTGGATTATCAGTTTGTTTACTCAACAAGCTTGCCTTACAAAGCAAATCGAGCTTCAGATTTAGGTTTGAACATTTGGGGTTCTTTTTTTTTTTTTTTTTTGGTCAATAAGTTAAATAATATCATGATGATTTAGAATGATTGGATTTGGGTCAAGCCAAGTCATGGTTTAATTGATAGGTGGTGGCAAAAGATTTACTATGAATACTAAGCAAATTGAGCATGGATGAATATTTGAGTTATATTGGGTTAAATGGGCGGGTTACTAATTAAATGGGTTGAGCGGGTAATGGATAATTAATTTATATATAAACCGGTCATAAATGGATAAATAGATAATTATACACCCAACTCATTTATAACCCAACCTGCCCATTTGCCACCCCTGCACACACCGAATACAAAATTGGTGTATTCTCTCATTATTTTCAAACAAATAGTTGAAAAAGAATGTGTAAGCCCGTAGCTTTTTTTTAATTATATTGTGTCCTTCAAATATGGGCTGTATTTGATTTTGACCCCTTGATTTTAAAAAATTTTAATTCAATGCATTAAATTTCAAAATGGGAATAACTTTTTCCCTTAGTCTATTTCCTGTCAAGTTCTTGCTTACATGGCCAACAACACATCGAGTGGCTTTCTGTACTTAACATCGGTATTGGTTAATTGTATTTCGGTCCTTTAAACATGGGATCAGTTCAATTTTGGTCCCTCGTTCAGTCCTTTTATATATGCTAGTAAGGGTGCATGTGCAAGGCACGTGCTGCTCCTTGAGTGAGAAAATTTAAGATGTAATTTTTTTTTGAAATAGTATCAAACCATATATTTAAATTTAGAAAAGTCATTTAATATATGGCTATATATTTAGTATGATAATTTCTTAGGAGAAGGTATTTGGTATCAAATGATACCATGTCAACGGTATCAAAATCCAATAAGTATAAGACATATCAGCAAAAAAATAACTAACCCACTAACAATTGAAAGACATGTTAGTGGGTAGTTATTTTTGCACACATGTCTCTTGTTTATTGGATTTTGATACAGATAACGTGATATCATTTAATATAAAATACTTTTTCATTTTGTAGAACCTAGTTACTAAAGACAGCATATATCTACTCACAAAAAAAAATTCTACTAAGAATGATAGTATAAAATTCTACTAAAAAAATTTACTAAAGACAATATATATCTACACACAAAAAAATTATACTAAGAATAATAACAAATGTCGTCATCTTCTAACAATAAACAACTAAGATTTGATAAAACATTGCCACAATTTTCGCAATAAATAGTGACATATGCTACAATTGAAACTCTTCATCAAATTAAATACCTACAACCATTTGCAATGAATATTTTGTTATTCATACTTACTTCTTTATCTTTTTATTTTTTGAGTTTAACTATGATACTTAACTTACTTAATTTTTAATGAACACATTTTTAAGAAATAAAACAAGTAAAAAAAAGAACAAAATAACAAAAAAACATATGTCATTCAAACCACTAATAAATTAGTGTTCTCTAGGTAACAAATAGAATACCATACATTACCATTTTTACTTTCTAAGTATGACTAACACATAAAACTCAAAATATACGAAGAAAATTTTTGGGCCATTAAAATTTTGTGAGGCATTTTAGATATTGCACAATGAAATATTCTAGGAATCATAAGATTTTGTTAATGTTTAACTAAGAGAGTAACTATAGAGACTATATACTTGTCTACAAAATATAAAAGAGAAAATTATTCAACTTTAAAGTTGGGGGGATGAAACTACCTCAAACATAAAGGGGAAAAGTACTTTTTTCCATAATTATTTTTTGTTAGTAAAAGTATGTGTTTTTTACTTTAACCAATATGTTAAAAAAAAAAAAAAAAAAAAAAAGGGAAAAGTACTTTTTTCCATAATTATTTTTTTAATAGATAGAGAAAATCATTTTCCTTCTCAAAAAAAAAAAAAAAAAAAAAAAAAAAGGACGACTGTTTGGACTCGGATAAATTGTAAAAGGTATATGTTTACACTCCAAATCACTTGTATTTTAATGGGCTGGGCTTAGTTGGAAGAGAAAGTAACTTTTCTCCTTGTTGGCAAATGGAGTGGGTTTGGGTAAGGCCTAGCTGGTTGGGTAAGTTGTGATTTGAGAAAGTTATGCTCTTCGCATATTATGCAACCCCACTAGTTTCCACCAGTTTACTATTTGGGCCCAGGCTAGTTATATACTAATGTCAACTTAGCTAATTAAAATTTCCTCCACTCTTAATTCTCACTCCAACAAATTCATGAAGATGGAAAGTACCATGACAAGACAACAATAAAAATTACAAAGAAAAAACAATAAATCTATATACAAAATAAATTTCACAATTTTTATCATGTTTATATTTAAGTTTCAACAAATATAAAAACTTATGGTCTGTTTGGTACTGTTGTTTAAATAACAGTTTTCGTTATTTAAACACCACAACACGTATTTTCACAACATTTTTTTACTCACACGTATTTCTACAACACTAAATAAAGTTACTAGAAATTTCCTACTAAACGGACCCTTAGTGCTCCGTCCAAATCTCTTGAACAAAAATTTCTCATTTTCCCTTAATTGTTATGTTTTGCTTCAAACTTGCTTTAATGATTGCTCTAATCCTTTTTTTTTTTTAAACGCACATTTATTTTATAGATTTCTTAATGTATCATCTAAAAAAGATCAAAATGCGCAAAAAAAATAAATAAATAACAAGCGAATGTGAGATTCTATACGGATAGATTTGAGAGTGCACAAAAGTAAGAATAACAAAGAGAGAAGGTAGCAGAATATCATAAAGGAAAAAATAAAATAAAATGATATGAAAAAACCCCTAAAAATGATTTGGACTATGAGTTCCAATTATTGAATGTGATGGAGGATTATTTCCTGCATGACTTGATCATGTCTCCAAATGTTGGAGATTCATATATGAATTGCTGTGCTGTGTGTAGTTTCTAAATACCTTTGTAATTAAAGCTTTTTTAAATCTATTTCTTTAAAGAGATGCAATATATTTTTATTTTAAAGGGTCGGAGACTTTAATAACTATTTAGAACCGTCCCAATAGTTCAAAAGTTCAGAGAAAAACTAGTACTCATAACGAGTATAGATTCATTTGTCAAAGATAAAAGGGTCAAAAAGGTCGGCTGATTACATGGTTACTGTGGCTGGGCTGAGAGGAGTAAGCCCATTCCCCAAATAATTTGGGCCACCTCTTTTGGGGTGGCTCTAGCCCAAAGCAGGCCCATGTTAGCCAAGTTGTAAAGAAGCATCCCAAGAAAGGAACCTCACCTCAATGAGATTCCTACGAGAACTTGTATGGGTCGAGAGATTAAGGTATTGTCTTGAGAGAATCCACCCATTCGAACATAAGATTCAACGTCGGTTGCAATTTACTAGAGGGTCACCTTGACAGCAAAAAGTGAGCCCTATCCTTGATGCTTGATTAAACATGCTCGAATAGTAACCCAGACTCATGATACCATTCAAACCCTAAGAGTAGAGGGACCCACGGACATGCAAAATATTCCATTTTCATGGCAAGCCCACTAAAGTAAGCCTATAAAGAGGAACCAAAGGGAATGAAAAGGGGTTGGAACACAAACTGGGGAGAGATACACGAGAAAAAGTGAAAACATAGTTTGAGAGAGATAGATAGAAAGTAAGAACATAGTTTGGGGTTTAGAAGTCTTGCTCGGATCTTAAACATGTAACTCGGCGGTCGAGGATTCTTCTTGGCTGGGCCTGATTCAAAGTAATCTAATTACAACTACGATAGGGTATGATCTGCCATTGAAAAAACCACGTCCTTGGGTCTCTCATTGTAGGTTATTTCCAATTCATAATACAAATAAATTTTGGGGCCCAAATCCCAAAGAGCCCAAGGGTTTTCTTTGGAGTAAGAGTCGCCACAATTACACGAGAACATAATTTTTCTATTTTGTGGTTGTGCTGTCTTTGTAACTTTAAAACAATATTTTTTTGAGGGGAATATGAAGATGAACTTGCATGATTTATGAAGGAGAAGATGCCCCTTGAACCATGAAGGAGGAGATTCACCTTTCTAGAGTATGTTAAATGCTAACTTTTTTTTTTTTTTGGTAAACTGGAGCTTGTATTAAAAACTTAAATGGATGAGCCCACTTCATTACAAATCCGATCCTGGGTCGTGCCCATTTTGTCCAAAAATAACAGGGGTACAATAACAGGGGGAGGTGTATCAAAAACAAAAAATTCCTCCTCCATTTCAGTTCCAAGTCGTGCAAGTCTGTCAGCACACTTGTTGCTCTCCCTGTAGCAATGCTTCAGCCGAGCTTGAGGGATTCTCTTCAACATGTCTCTCTTCAACGGAATTAAAGAACAACATGGAATTGAATTTGACACTTTTTTATCTTTAAAGTAATAAATTAATTTACGGATTATCTAGTACACATTAATGATCGCTTACACTAGGAAAGAGAAAGGTTTCTTGGTGGTAGAATGACTTAACCATGCATTTTAAAATATCTTATAAAATAGTATATTGTCATTAACTTGTTATTAATTTCCTCCAATATTTCAATAATTATCACTGTAAAAATTTTAATATTTCGTGTAATATTTTATAGAAAAAATAAAAATACAATAAGAATGGTGCAGTGATTTGATCATACCATATGTGTTTACAAATTTAAAATTGCATGAAATACTAACTGATATAGATAGACACTTTCATATATGTTCGATAATGCAAATATCGTTTTGATAAAATAAAAATAAAAATATTATTTAATTATTTATTTACATTGATTGTGGGTTATTATTATTTTTCACCATGCTTTGTTTCAATTGCTACAAAAAAATGAAATTTGAACAACTATACCATATTCCAAATCAATTGTTTCTTACATTCATTTTTTTTTTTTAAATACATCAAATTTTGATTATACTTAAATTATTAATGCATCACTTAAAATAATTATTATAACAAGTGGATTTATTTATCATATTATTAATCTTTTTAATTGCAACTTGGGTTTGAGCTTTGCTGACATGCAAAATGAATGAATATAAACAAGTTTTTCTCGAGTTGAGTTTGAGTTTTTTGTAAACAACTTGATCCATTTACAACAATAAAGCATTAGCATCCTAGGATGCCAAAAAAAAAAAAAAAAAAACTATTTTGCATCCTCAAACACTACTTTATCTATTTTATCAATCCATTTTACANAAAAAAAAAAAATATTTTCATCCTCAAAACTTTTATCTATTTTATCAATCCATTTTACAACTCACCTTACATTTCAGTTTTTATTTTTACATATAACCCAACAAAATAAAATAAACTACCTAATAAAATAATAAAAGTATTATTATCTCTCTTTTTCCCACTCACCTTTTCTCTTCACACACAACCACATATTAAATTATTTTTATTTTTATTTTTTTTACAACCTATGAATAGTAAGGTTGCACATAGAGTGGATTTTGGGTGGCTTAGGTTGTAAAATAGCAACTGCCGGGGGGGGGGGGGGGGGTTAATGCTAATGCTCTTAGAGAATTATTACAAATCCATTAATGGATCACATTTTCTTCTTATACTATTTATGTTTGCAAAATTTCAAGACGATCTTAAATCATTAATTGTCTCATCTATCAAATATTAAATTTCATATTTTTTAATTTTAAAATTATGCCAAAATTTTTTTGGATCAAATAGTAAATAACATCAATTAACATGCAATTTGTTATATATGTCAATAACATAAAGAACCTGCAATCCAATAGGCTGTCAAATAAATCATTTTTTTGAAATTTTTTTTTTCTCATAAAAGGTTTCTTAAAATAATTTCTAAACCAAATAAGGCATTCATTAACTTTTTTCATTTTTTCATTTTAATCACATGATTAAATTTCCAATACGAGGGTAATGTGAGTATAGGACTAACTTGAACAAATGAGTATAAAATTAAATCAAATGATATTCACTCATTTATTTTCTTTGATCCCACGCTCATTGATGAGAAGATGGGAAAAACGAAATTATAGATAACAATAATTTAGAAAATTTATAATAAATTAAAAAATTTATAATAAATTATAGATCCACAATAATTTTATAATAAATTATATATAACAGCTTACTGACGTTACTTTTTTTACCCATTAATAACAGTTAATAAACAATAATTTGTTATGAAATTATTTTGAAAATATATTATTGATGTAATAATTTTCAAAAAAAAAAAAAAAAGGGAAAGCAAAATCCAGAAATGATGAAACGACGTCGTGTAAACACCTCCTCTCTAAATACTAATAGCCAACTAAGTCCAACCAGTCCATCCACCAAAAAAAAAAAAAAAAAAAAGGCACTTTTCTTTCAATTCTTTTCGTTTCCTTCAAAATTCAAAACCCGTCACTGAGTGGCACCCTCCGTAAATACCCGCCGATCCAAGCCCCAATATCTATCTATATATATACATAATACTCCCGAACTTTCATTTCTCTCACTCTCAAACCTCTCTCTCTCATCAAAGCCCAATTTTATAAAATTTTAGTTTAAATTTTATTGACTCTCTCTCTCTCTCTATCTTTCAAAACAAAAAACGATGTCGTTGAGGCCGAGTGCTCGAACGGAGGTGCGGCGGAACAGGTACAAGGTGGCGGTGGACGCGGAGGAGGGGCGGCGGAGGAGGGAAGACAACATGGTGGAGATCCGCAAGTCGCGAAGAGAAGAGAGTCTTTTGAAGAAGCGTCGCGAAGGTCTCCAACAGCTCTCCTCCGGCGCGGCGCAAAACCAGCTGCAACAACCGCTGCTCGGCTCTTCTTTTCAATCCTCCGCCACCGGTCTCGAAAAGAAAGTACTGTCCCTATCTCTCTCTCTCTCTCTCTATCTAGCTTTACGTCGTTTTATTCTGTTCGGTTTTAATTTTGATCGTCGTTTTGGAATTTGATATACATATTGAAATGAAAGAGAGGTTCGCGATCATTATTATTATTTTGCTTTAATTTAGGGTTTATTGAAGTTCGATTGGATTGTTTATAGTTCATTTGTTATGGTTGTAAATTGTAATGAGTTTTCGATAGGGGAATTAGGGTTTTCAGCTGGACGATAATTTGTTGAGATCGTGTTATCGATGTCATTTTGGTTTTTTTTACGTATATGAAATGGAAATGAGGTTAAATGGAATTTTTGCCTTAATTTAGGCTTTAATTTTGGTTGTGATCGTCGTTTTGGAATTTTTGATTGTATGTTGAAATGAAAATGAGTTTTGCTATTGATTTTTATTTATTTTTTCTTTAATTTAGGGTTTGATTGGAGCTGAGGGGTTTGTTGAAGTTCGATTGGATTGTTTATTGTTCATTTCTTGTGATTGTAATGAGTTTTCGATAGGGGAGTTGGGGTTTTTAGCTGGATTATGTTTTGTTGAGATTGTGTCGTTGATGTCATTTTGGTTTTTTATATATAATCAAGCAGGACAATCCGGTTCTATTTGACTAAGCCCCATGCCCCTCCAAGGAGGGAGTTTGAAAAGGAAAAGAGGTTAAATGAATTTTTTGCTTTAATTTGTGGTTTGATTGGAGCTGGGGGGTTTATTGAAGTTCGATTGGATTGTTTATTGTTCATTTGTTAGGGTTGTAATGAGTTTTTGATTGGGGAGTTAGAGTTTTTAGTTTGATGATATTTTGTTGAGATCTTGCTATTGATGTCATTTTGGTTTTTTATATAAATGAAAAGGAAAGAGGTTAAATGAATTTCTTGCTTTAATTTTGGGTTTTATTGGAGCTGGAGGGTTTATTAAAGTTTGATTTGGATTGTTTATTGTTCATTTGTTATGATTGTGATGAGCTTTCGATAGGGGAATTAGGGTTTTAAGTTGGATGATGTTTTGGTTGAGATCGTGTTGCTGATGTCCTTTTTAGTTGATGATGGAGTTTTTGCTCTAATTTAGGGTTTGATTGGGGGTTGGGGTGGTGTTTTAAGCTTAATTTGCTTTCAGTTTTGGTTGGGCAATTAGGGTTTGATTGGAGCTGAAAGGTTTATTGAAGTTTGATTGGATTGCTTATTGTTCAGTTGTTATGGTTGTAACGAGTTTTCGATAGGGGAATTAGGGTTTTAGCTGGATGCTGTTTTGGTTGGGATTTGTCGTTTTTGGTATCAAAGAATTTTGTTGGAGAATCAGGGTTTGATTGAAGCTAAGGGGTTTATTGAAGTTCGATTGGATGGGTTTAGTTCAAATCTTATGGTTTTTGACTGGTTTTGGATGGGGGAATGAGGAGTTTTAGAATAATTTAATTTGGTTTTGATGGGTTTTTTGTTAGGGAATAAATCATTGGGTTGTCTATTGGTATTTTTATATTTGTTTTATTACTGTTAATTTTTCGTTTGATTAAAGGTTTTGATGGGATTTGCATTTAATTTGGGGTTCAATTGGAATTTCGATTGGTTTTGAAGTGCTTGAGCTTATTTTTGGGTGGGAGAATAGGGATTGGTTGGATCTTATATTGGTGAACAAGCTGGATAATGTTCTGGTTATGTAAAATCTGATGAGATTTTGTTTAATTTATGTAGTTTTTGATGAATGACTATGCTCAGGGAACTATGGTTTGTTTGGGACCTCTAACAGTGTTATAGCTGTATATTGTTTTTGTAACATCAATACTTTTCAATTGTTTTAGTTCATTTACTTTCGTTTTGATAGGTTTTTGGTGGATTGTCTATTGTTGTTCTAGCAGGATGTTGTTTGGAGCATCGTAGAGGTTTTGATGGAATTTAGTTTAATTAGATTGGTTTTTTAGCTCAGTTTCTATGATTTTGAAGGATTTGGTTAGGTTTATCGGCTTTTTAGCTGGAAATTCTTTTGTCAGTCTTTGTAGAGGTTTCTATGGAATTTTCTTTAAATTATGGTCCAGTTGTATTGGTTTTAGTTCATCTGCTATTGCTTCAATGGATTTTGATTTGGAGTTCGGGTTTGGTTGGATCATCTATTCATGGTTTTATTTTATTTTTCAAAATTGTTTTAGTTACATTGAAGGTTTCAGTGGAATTTACTTGAATTTAGAGTTTGATCAGAATGGTTACTGGTGATTTAGTTGGATTGGTTATATTGAATGCATAGGGTTGCTCTTATTATGCTTGTCCTTAAAAAAAGATCAGATCAAAACAACTTGCTTTTACTGAAGTTCTCTAATCATGGATTTTGCTATGCAAATTGTTTAGCATTTTACTGATTTGGAATTGCTCTGGTGTTAGTTCTTGGTATTATTGGTGATTATCATGCTAATTATGGTTGACTTGTTCAAGTGCAGTTAGAACATCTACCATCCATGGTTGCGGGAGTGTGGAGTGATGATAGTAATCTGCAGCTTGAGGCAACTACTCAGTTCAGGAAATTGCTTTCAATTGGTAAGAAATTTGATCTCTCTAGTCTAATGCATCTGTTGTACATATATATTTGTTTCAATTATTCACCTTTTTTTTCTTTACCAGAGCGCAGCCCTCCAATTGAGGAAGTGATACAGTCAGGCGTTGTTCCTCGCTTTGTTGAGTTTCTGATGAGGGAGGACTACCCACAGCTTCAGGTCTATTGCATGCTGTCTATTATCTGATGGTTTTTTTTTTAGATGTATGTGACCATGAATTTAACATTGTTATTGCTTGAAACTTTTTATAGTTTGAGGCAGCCTGGGCTCTCACTAACATTGCTTCTGGGACATCTGAGAACACTAAAGTGGTAATTGATCATGGGGCTGTCCCAATATTTGTCAAACTTCTTGGTTCTCCTAGTGATGATGTTCGTGAGCAGGTATGAATGTGATTTAGGTGCTTAAACTAGCTCTTTAGTACTTTTTGCACTATTTTATGAAGTTAATCAAGTTGGCATTTTTAAGTAAAATGACTTCCCCACCTATATCTTTTGGATGTCCAGGCTGTGTGGGCATTGGGAAATGTTGCTGGTGATTCCCCTAGATGTCGTGACCTTGTCCTAGGCAATGGGGCTTTGCTTCCATTACTGGCACAGTTGAATGAGCATGCCAAGCTTTCTATGCTGAGAAATGCTACCTGGACACTGTCAAATTTTTGCCGAGGCAAGCCTCAGCCTCCTTTTGATCAGGTTAGCTATCTTGGATGCTCTTTGAAACTTAACAATTTATGAAACTGTGGGTGATGCTGCTGAGGCTATTAATTAGTCTAAAATCTAAAATAATATTGTGGGGTTGCAGTTTTTGAAAACTTGCCTTCACCAACCATTGTGATGTTATATATTATGCTGTATTGTTTACTGCACAGGTTAAGCCTGCACTCCCAGCTCTTGCACGCCTTATTCATTCAAATGATGAAGAAGTCTTAACTGATGCTTGCTGGGCACTCTCGTATCTTTCTGATGGTACAAATGACAAAATTCAAGCTGTCATTGAAGCTGGTGTTTGTCCTCGGCTTGTTGAGCTTTTATTGTGAGTTCTTAGATCTTCAAACTTATTGAGTTGTACTTATTTTGTGGTGGGATGTGTAAACCTCTATATTATGCACTCAATTATAAAATTTCTTGCCATTTTTCAGCCACCCATCTCCTTCTGTGCTCATTCCTGCTCTTCGTACGGTTGGAAATATTGTGACTGGAGATGATATGCAGACTCAGGTATTGGGAACTTGTGCAGCTTGGAATAATAAAATATGGGCTATATTGTTTTTTTCCCAAGTATATGTAGTCATTAAGATTTAGGTACACAATCTTCCCTAATTTTTTTATTATGTCACATGCTTGTAAATGGAGCGATGTATTCATGTATGCACTCAGGATTTGTCTGTGGGCAACTATTATTCTTGGTCTGTGAATTTTTTTTTTTTGGTTTTGGTTTTGGTGTGGCCAGCTTTTGTAATGCATTAGATCAGACAATGGTTTTGTCCTCTTCTAAATTTTTGTGGTGTACTTACGAGGCCTGTACAAAGAAATAGACTTGGGAAGTAGGGCTAGACGTTAT
Organism: Quercus suber; assembly: GCF_002906115.3. Taxonomy (NCBI): domain Eukaryota; kingdom Viridiplantae; phylum Streptophyta; class Magnoliopsida; order Fagales; family Fagaceae; genus Quercus; species Quercus suber. The sequence continues at coordinate 487,448 of NW_027069562.1, forward strand.
CCTTTTTTTTTGGTTCTTTAAAATATATAGTCTCATTCCAGTCATAGACACGCAAGCAAATTGTTCTTTTTGAAGGTTGTGGTTGGATTTGAGGATTTCAAATAAAGGGATTTGAAGAACAATTACTTGTATAAATTTAACAGCACATGATGATAAGAACTTTGAGGATTTTCTTAAATAAACACTTGTGATATTATGGATTTGAATTGACACCTATAAAAAAATTTGATGGATTTGAAATGACATCTTACATGTGGTCACTTGAAATCCACTTATTAATAAAGCTCAAATCCTTTGATCAGTAGACAAAAATTTGTCATTTCATACCCTATACGTTTGGTATCACTTTCAACTAATGAGGTGTTGTTGCTGTTCAGGTCATTATCAACCACAATGCTCTTCCTTGCCTATTAAACCTGTTGAACAATAATTATAAAAAGAGCATTAAGAAGGAAGCTTGTTGGACTATTTCAAATATCACTGCTGGCAATAAGGAGCAGATTCAGGTAACCTATAGATTTAAGCTATTCCAACATGATTTAATCCATTTTTCTCTCTATTTGTTATTATGCGCGTCCTAGTTTCGTGAAATTTGGATCTAAATACACAATTTCTCTTCAACTGTGACCGTAAAATGGGGTCTTTATTGGTTGTTGCAGGCTGTTATTGCGGCTGATATAATTGCCCCCCTTGTTAATTTGCTTCAAAATGCTGAGTTTGATATTAGGAAAGAGGCTGCATGGGCAATCTCAAATGCCACATCTGGTGGTTCTCCTGAACAAATCAAGTACGAAAAATCTTGTTTTGTTGTCCTAGTTTGCCTTTGGGTAAGTGTTTGGTCTGCAGATATTATATCTCTTTGTTGGTCACAGGTACCTGGTAAATCAAGGGTGTATCAAGCCCTTGTGTGATCTTCTCATCTGCCCCGATCCAAGGATTGTCACAGTTTGTTTGGAAGGGCTTGAAAACATTTTGAAGGTAGGGGAAGCTGATAAGAACTCGGGCAGTACTGGAGATGTAAATCTCTATGCTCAAATGATTGATGATGCGGAGGGGCTAGAGAAAATTGAGAATCTCCAGAGTCATGACAATACTGAGATTTATGAGAAGGCTGTGAAGATTCTTGAGACATATTGGTTGGAGGAAGATGATGAGACAATGCCAGGTGATGCTGCCCAGTCTACGTTCAACTTTGGAGGGAGCGAAGTTCCTTCTGTTCCTTCAGGTGGATTCAAATTCGAATGAAGGTATCTTTATACTATTTCTCTCATGTCTTGTGTTTTATTTTTATTCAATTAGCTTTTGTTTTGGTTATTGTGCAATTAAATTTATGGAGTTAACTGTCCGAACTTTGCTTGCATTGCTGCTCTATGTTTTGTTATTGATGCTCTTGACATATTTTCTTTTAAAAAATCGCAGTATTTGGTGGTGAGAGATTAGTTGGGGTCAGGTCAGGTGTCTTGTCGTGTTTGGGTCCTCTTCGGTCCGGTCTGGTGCATGATTTATGGGGGTGCTGGACTGGCACAAGTGTCGGTAATGGCTGGATTAAGATGTTGAGGGATACTTGGATTGGTTATATGACAGAACTAGAATTTGTTGCTGCAACAAAGTTGAGGAGCCAGAGTTCTCTTTTTGGGGAATGGTTATTCCAGGTGATTGGGCTCTCCCATGAAGTCAATGTCGAGTCTCATAAGTTGTTTCATTTGTTCTATTTGCCATAGAACAGAGTCGGAGTCTGTCAGTTGTGGGGTGAGTTTTGTGCTACCAAATTCACTCTATAGACACTTGTAGTTATGAGGGATACTGGATTTTTATGTTCATTGTATGTTGTGATGATTTTTCCCCCCCTTTGAGTCGAAAATGTATTTGCCTAGGGTATACCGTTTACTGGTTTGATATGAAAAGTTGTCTAAAACTCATTGAAGGAAAAGAGTTTCTTAATATTTAAGGATATCAGAGTTCTAATCTGCCGCCTTTTTTCGTTTGTATTGCACTTGACTTTGCTATAAAGGCTATATGTTAATAAATTTTGTATGAACTGTGATTTTTTTCTTTTTCTCCCTGAAGTCATTAGATTAATATACGTTAACCTCTGTTGTTGACACGATTTGCTAAATGAAGTATTCTCTCTTCATCTTTGCATGTAGCTAAATTACTGAAGTATTCTTCAACATTTTACCGGAGCAAATAGTTCACAAGTTGCTGTAGTGTAGGAACAAGCTTTAGAGGGTGTTAGGTTTGATTAAAAAATTATTTCAGTTTGATTTTGAATTAATTCTGATTTTTTTTTGGGTTGATAATTTGATGGCTGAAGAACCTTGCTATTTTAGGAAGTTTGAAAAACATTAAAAAAAAAAATCCAAAATTAATTTTATTGTTTACATTTAGTTTTGTGGTATTTACTATTTACCCAAGCACGGTATTCATCATAGTCTTCAAGAATCCAACGAAAATAAAATGTCATCTGGTTGTATGGTATTCCAAAATTGCAACTATTTGCTTATTGATCCTCTATGTTCCACAAGTACAGTTATTTTTTCTTTCACTTTTTAAAATTTATTTATTTTATAAACGGATTCCTTTCTTACTTTCTGAACTTTTATGATTACTAGTAATTGTGCTTGTTTAAGTTTTTATGAGGACCTGGTAAGGCTGGAGGAGGTTGGTTAATCTAATAATCGCATGGAAAGTGGAATTAAAGGGATTCTTCATATATTTTCATAGGTATAATACAATCAATGCTGTCTCATAACTCATAACTCTAGGCTTAGTTGGACGCTGTTTTGTTCAATTATTAACTTTTTGTTTCTTAAAGATATTATCAATTATTACAAATAGCTCTTGAGAAATTTCTCGACAATGTGCTCTGTTTTAGGGGGTGAATTGTTTATGTATTCCATAGTAGACTAGTAGTAAAGAGAGGACATCAATATTTTACTTTTGTAATCCGTGACAATCCTCTCGAATATATGGGGTGGTCAAGGGATACAAAACAAATAACCATTTCTCGTGGCGTGGTGCGTTGGTAGGAGTCTTGGATTTGGTTATACTTGTGAGTTCAAGAGTTACTGGGTTCGAGTCGTGTGCTTCACAAAAATGCTGTGCCACAACGCAAATAGATCTAACGTGCCAATGGGTGTCCCACGCCATCAATAATGGGTTTAAGTAGGCCGGGTCAATAATTACATGCGTGAGGTTCTTTTTTTTGTTCATTAAAAAAAAAAAAACTATTTCTCACTCCTCCGAAATATCAAAAGCAAACAGTATTAAACATTAAACATGGTAGCAGGGAGTGTTTGAATAAAATAAACTAATAAAGTCCTTAATGATTGTGTTCTCTCCAAAACAATCATGGCGTCCATCTTAAAAAGTTTACTAGTTACATGCGGATTCTTTGTTAAAAAAATAGAAACTGAGCAACCAGGACAATTATGTGTGTGTTACTTTGCTATCTAGTCCAGTCGTAACCAATGACTGTGCCATGGGAGATAGAATATGCTGTTAGGGAATGAAATAGATGTATATTGAAGTCTACAATGTTCGAGTCATTCCTCAAGTTACCCCATAAGCAGATTGGACTTGGAGCTAAGAACTTTTCCTCTATAGCTACTCCTGTAACTTGTTTGAGTGATATCATTAGGCTTTGAAATTATTATTATTATTATTTATAAGCTAAACATGGACTCGTAATAAATTATTGAAGAAAATCATATTTTAAGTTATTAATAAATCTGCACACAAAAATGTTCATAGTTTTTAATAGACTCAGGTACACTTATGACAATTAAAGATTGAATTTATTTACTTTTGGATCATTTTCATTTCAAAATTTTAATTTGGCTCTTCATTTTTATTTTGTTTTCATATTGGTCTTGATGCCTTGGGTTGGGTCGTGGTTTAGATCAGTAGTTTTTCAGCCCATTTGACCAATCCGATCCAATATATATATGCTTCTTTTATTACCCATATTTTGATTTTTAAGTTTGATTTAATTTGGTATTTTGATAAATTATTTTGATGAATTTTTAATATAATTTAGACATATTATGTGAATTGCATTAATTACTTTAAAAAATGTTTAAATAGTAGAAATCTCAAAACATGAAATATGTAAGTACAACCAATCGACCCAACCCAAACTAGGTGGGTTGGGTTGGGTTGGGTTGGATTTTACACAATGAGTTGTATTAGATTGGAAATTTCTCAATCTAATCTCCCTGGGTTGAGTTGAAAGAATAACTCTCCAAGATCTAAACCATTAGTAATCTGGTGACACTTGTATTTTATGTGTGACATGCTTATGGACGTTATTTATCTGACACTTAACAGTAATATTATCAGCAGTATTGAATGATATAACCAATATGAAAATGGGATCAAATATAAAGGAATAAAATAAAATTGTGAAAAATAAAATACTACAATAAAAATAATGCAAAAATTTAAAGGATAAAAAGTGTAATTTATTTTTTTAAACATAATTATTGAAATGAGATAATTTAATTAGCATTAATAAATTTAATGTAAGTAAATAGTTCATATAGAATTGATATAAAGCTAAACTTAACCTATTAACTTTTTTCTTTAATTGGGGGATCAGCATTACTCCTTAGTTGTTTCTTAACCAAAAAAACAATGCATTTTAGTCTTTAGTTTTTTCTTTTTGGGTTGCGTTAATGTGCGGTCTCGTTAACCACAATTTTTTTACTTTTTTTTTGACAATTTTTTTATTATCTTTTTTGTAACTTTATGTTATTTTTTGTAATTTTATAAATATTTTTATGGCTTTTTCTTTTATTTATTTTTATTAGGTAAGACCCATGTTAGGAACTTGACTATTTTATTTTATTTTATTTATTACGTAGGATCAGGGACCTTAACAAACACGCGTTTTTTTTTTCCCCCTTGAGAAACCAAAAAAAAAAAGAAGAAAAAAAAGAAGCGCTTGTTAACATTTTCTGATTTTCCTTTCTTTTTAATCACAAAAATAGGAACCAATCATATAAGCATAAATTATTCTGTCCACATCCTTGGTACATGAGAAACGAACAGAGATATAATTTCATGCATGATTTCATGTTATCGAAGAAAGTCACAGCTTTTCTCCTCCAAGCACACTCACACACTGTCTAGTGTCCACTCCCAGCCAGGGTGAGAGAGAGATTTCAAGGCGCTTCTTTTGATGGGCAATGGGAATTAATTGGTCTGTATTATGGGGAAGTGAAAAGCAGCCTATTGACCAACCTGATTTGCTTCATTGGAGATTGAGCCTCATACCAGACCAAAATCTCTTTTTCAGGCCTAAATTTATAGCTTTGCAACTCATTGTGGTGTACTATTTTGAGCATGATGTAATTAAAATATGATTAATATGCATACACAATCTTTTTTACACTTGAAAACTTATTTAAATCATCGACTATGAATGTTAGATACAATTATTTTTAGATCGACCCAACACTCATAGTCCACTATTTTTCAACAGAAAAATATTGTTCCCAAGCATTACAGTTAAAATATTGGGAAGCCAAAAGAGTTTTGGTTTATTGTTGTCCTCTTTTCGAACGGTTGAGGTCCTATAACTCTTGTCAACCAATGCAAAAAGAAAGCTGTTTTTGGTGCTTTCTTTCTTTTTCATTCTGTTACCTCTACTCTATCAGCTACTCACGTTTTGTCCCTAACTGTTTTTGTATAGGAAATATAATTTCACAATTTAGGCATAAGTGTAATTATTTGAATAGACCATCGACCCACTTAGCACAATACAAATTTTGTTTACCATTTTTTTATTTTTACTTTATATTATACCAATTACAAATTTGTTATGTGCCTATTTTTTTTTTTTTTTTTAATTTTCACTTTAAACATTAGTTATTTTATAAGAAAAGTAAAAAGAATACAAAAATAAATTTGGCTCCAAATTGGTTTGGAGCTAGCTTATTCCAACCTATGATGTGGCAAATAAAGAGGCCATGTACCACATAATTTTCTTAACGAGTCATATAATTTGTTTAAATAATACACATAAATAATTTTATAAATCGCTACGTAATAGAATGGAAAACCGGCTTGAAGCCAAACTTCTACCAAAACATACATAACAAGTTGTGATTTGTTTAAAAAAAAATAGAACACAAAAAGTGGCACAGATGATTTATATTCCCTTTAGCATGAGTCAAATTGTAGGTTCGAATCTATCCAAATCATGCTATTTTACTAATGATAGCAAAGAATGCAAGAAAAGTTCAAATATAAAAAAAAAAAGATCCTATTTGAAGTGTATTTGCTAGGATTAATTTTTATTTATTTATTACAATCTATTAACATTTTATAGTGAGTCAGATTGTATTTAATTAAAATTTTTTTATTTGTTTTTGTTACTTCTAATATAGCAGGACTCGCTTATTTCCTCCTTAACGAGTTCAATCGAGTACTTATTAACATATTCTTATATAAAAGTGTGAGAGTGCTTTTTTTTTTTTAGCACTATGGCCCAAGGATCCTGGGCCGTGTGAGAGGTTCTTAGTGGACTGGGATCAATTCTCCGCAGCTAACGGGCTGATTTAAGAATAGATTTGTGCACAGAACAAGCTTCCTACAATTACAAACAACTAAAAAAGAAGTATTTGTATTGAATAACGTTTAACAGTAAAGGAAATGCATAATAAATGAAATATAATGCAAAGAACATGTTAGGGATCCTCTAATTGGTGAGGTATGTTTCATTAGTTTCTTTTAACTGTGATTACAAAGCTCACTAAGACATGATGCAAGGTTCAAATGAGTTCAAAAATTACAGACTTTGATAGCCATTCAAGCTTCAAAGACTTGCAAAGTTTGAATTCGTTGAATCCGATCGTGTACTGTAGTGGCTGCCTCTGGGATACCGGGAACAGATTCCTCTGTTTTCCCACCCCCAAAAAAAAAAACCTAGCACAACTGGTATTTGAAAAACAAAAAACAAAAACAAAACAAAAAACCCTGCTATTACAATTGACATTATTAGAAGACAATTTGCTAAGAATGGTGGTTACCCATTTATTATTGAATCAGATAAATAGGCATGGAATCCACCTTGGGTATTTGCATTATATGCATAGGGGAGAGAGCTCAAGAGTCAAGACCATAACACAATTTCCATCCAAAAAGAAAAGAAAAGAAAAGAAAAGACCATAACCCAATCTCCTTCTTAGGGCCTTTTGCTATAGACAATATGATCAATGCGGTGCTCTATTAACTATATAGTGTATGTTATCCACCAAAAACAATACAGTACTAAAAAAGAGTATGGCTGAAGTGAGCTTTGGTGGTCCATAAAGGTTTGGGGGCTTTTTGTCTGATCACAGAGACAAAGGAAGATGGTGTGTATTGGTGTACTAGAGTCTAGAGCTTTGTCTTGTGTAACCCTGATAATCTGCCCACATTTTGTCCATTTTTTTTTCTGCATCATTCCCTTTTTTTGTCCCTACTTTATCAACTACCTCACCCAAAAAAAGGTTCTTGGGATATAGCTGGTCACACGGTTTCTTTTAGTTCTTGCACATCCTATCATTGCATTGCAACCCTTATTTTTCTTTTCCTATAAGCTAATTATGCAACCATTGTAGGTTCTGTGAAATTTTGAGACTAAAGAAGAATCACAGTGTATTTATCCATGGAAAACCCTTTTCTATTAAACCATTTAGAGTGTTGTAAATTTATCAAATATATTATATAACTAATCCTATTGTTCAGTGGTCTCACCAAGACTTGTCTAGCTGGGACATAGAGTAAGACAGTATTTAAGCAAGTCGAACTTATTCTTTAGGCAAGGCAATGTACAAACGGTTCTTATTAAGAGTCCTCATATTGAAGTGTGGAGCTATTAACATTTCCTTCCTTATAAATTCTTTTGGGGCCAAAACGGTTGTGAAATGTGTTTTTAATACTATTTTTCTTTCTCAGTTCCACTCCCAAAAATGTTTGTTACTCTCTAAAAGAAAAAAAAAAAACCTCCAAACTTATCAGTAGCAGCAAGAAACCATATTGTTTTTTTTTTTTTTTTGGTAAAAAGAAACCATATTGTTATATAAAACATTTCACCGTTTGGGGTTTTCCAACACAACCATATATCCATCCATAGCTTAAAAAATCAAAACAATAAACATTAAATTTTATTCTTATTGGAATCAAATTTCATAAATACAATACAATAAGCATTAGCCCCATATTACATTATGTGTACGGTTCTGCAGTGCAGTCATTGCTGATACTGATAGTGACACAATATATTATTATCCACCATACACTCGTGCATGCTGATACGGGGTCCCCACAGGCCCACACACACGTCACAGAAAATTTGGCGGTGTGCCCTGTGCAGCCACCAAAATTGTTTGCCAAACCAAGCCCATTTTAGTCATTTACTCAACCCCACAAAAAATAAACCCTACGGTTTTTGAGCCTATCCACTGAACCCTCTCTCTCTCTAAAGCCCATTTTATCTCTCTCATATCAGTCATTTGCATGTAGGTCTTATTTAGTATCTCTCTCTCTCATCTGGTTTTTGGGTATAATTCCTTTTTGGGTTTTGGGCTTCCTTTTTTGGTTTTATGAATTCCTCTGTTTCTCTCTGTTTTTTCAAGAAATGATTTGGGTTTTCTCACACTTGTTATAGAGCTTGTATCACTGTAACCTTCAAGACCCACTACTCTCTCTCTTTTTGGTGTGCATGATGGATCTTAGTGAAAAGGTGAGTTTTTGATTTTAGAGTGACTAGAAAGCTTGTTTCTTTGCTTTTTCTGCATTTGAAAAAAGAAGAAAGAAAAAGAAGAGAACTGTTTTTTTTTTTGTTTGTTTTTGTTTTTGCTTTCTATATGGGTTTGTTTGATATTAAATATGATAACAGCTGCTAATGTTGGTTATTATTATTCAGGAATCATTGTCTATGGATGTGATTGAGGACAAGAAGTGCTGCACTGTTTGCAAGACCACAAAGACACCCTTGTGGAGAGGTGGGCCAGCTGGGCCCAAGGTGATTTTCCCCACCTCCATAACCTTTTTGCCTGATTGAGTTTTTGATTTTGAGTTGTGGGGTTTTTCTAGTTTTTGATCTTTTCAGTCACTATTTTTGCGTGTCACTCATTTCTCCATTTTGGGTTTTTGATTTTGACTCATATGGGTCTCTAGTCTTTTTGGTCACTTCAATTCCTATCACGCTGGTTATTGTACACTTTTTTTTTTCCTTGAAATATGTTTGACTTGGTTTTTTGATTTAGATCAATGGGTCCCTCTACTGTCTCTCACTTAAAAAAAAAAAAAAAAATTATACATGTTATTTTAATACTTTCAAAGTAAATCACTATTCTCATGTAATTTACTCTGATTATTCTGGGTTTATGCTTTTAATTTTAAGGGTCCGTTTGGATATAGTTGAAAATTGAAAACTAAAAAACACTGTAGTAAATAATTTTTAAATGTGTAAATAGTACCGTTGGACATATTTTTAATAAAAAAGTTGCTGAAAAGTGAAATTTGTGAATCCATAAACAGTAAAATTTGGGCTGAAAAGTCAATTATTGCAATTACAGTTCATTAAACAGTATTCGCTACAGTACTGTTACAGTAAAATTTAGCAGGAAATGCGTAAAAAAAAATAAAAATCTGAAAAAACGCAGACGTCAAACGTGATTAAAATACGTGCCAGCGAAACGAGTACTAAGTGTTTCTAATTTTTTCCTTTCCATTTTCCTCAGTCATCATTTGGGACTTCATCTTCAATTTGTGTTGGTTTGTGACATATTTGGGTTTCTCTGTTCCTAGCGACTGATTTATAATTATCTGAATGCCTTTTAGATACTGATTTCTTATCTGAATTTTTTAGTCTCCTCAATTTGGGTTTTCTCTGGGGGAATGTTTTTCAATTCTGTTGCATTGGTTTGAATTTTGGGTATTTATTTACTACTTTGCCAATTTGATTAGTCTTATTTTTTAATTAAAAAAAAAATCTGAGATCATTCTTCTTTGTTTGTCATTTTGTGATGTGTGTTGGTGATTTTGATTAATGGGTCTTTTTGTTTGTTGGTTTTTCAGTCACTGTGTAATGCCTGTGGGATCAGGGACAGAAAGAGGAGGAATTCTATGATGGGTTTGAGTCATGTATCATATAGGAAAAAATATAGATCAAATGCTCGTGCTACTACCACGACCACCAAATCCAATTCCAATGTCACAACCACAACCACAACCACTGCTAAAGCTGTTGGCAATGGTGGCAAAAATCTGAGGGAGTCTTTGAAGACAAAATTAATGGTTTTGGGAAATGATTTCTTGCTGCAAAGGTTACCATCAGTGATGAAGAAACAGAGGTGCCAGAGGAGGAGGAAGTTGAAGGAGGAGGAACAAGCTGCTGTGTGTTTGATGGCATTGTCCTGTGGTTCTGTTTTTGCCTAGAGGTGGAAACACACAAGAAGATGTTGATAGATAAAGAAGACCCTAACCACTTACCAGTAACCCCAACCAACAAATATACCTTTTAATATTTGTCCTTTTAGCACTTTTTTCACTTTTTCTTTGATTAAATGAAAGGAAATGGAAATACCCTTCTGTATGTTATTTGGGTTTTTCAAAGATAGAAAAGAAAGAAGGGAATAGTCAAGGAATTGAAAGGTAATTGATAGAATGACATTCCTGTTTTTGGTGACATATCTTAGTAATATTGTACATATACTTGGAAGTAATGATATAACATCTTTTTTTTTGGTTGAATCATGTATGTACCATTTGTTCTGGTTCATGATTATGATGTTTGTAGATATTGTTGGATGACTTTATACTGGGAAGCTGTCTGCGAGAATTGTCATAGTATGATCCATCCTAAGCAATTGAGGTGTCCAAAAAAATGCGCTCAAAGATCTGATTAAAGGGTGTTTGAATTGCTTCAAGAAATTTTAATTCTTAACTTGCTCTTCAAAGAGAGTAATACTACAACCATAAACTATTTTACAACATTTTCACACCATTTTTGTCAATTTAATTTGTGTTTATTATTTACGTTATTTTTATCATGTGCTATTAATTACACTCTGAAAAATGTTGAGTTCCTATATATATTGAGCGGCCAAAAATAGAATAACAAGATGGCCGAAAATGTTGTAGCAAGGCGGTTTTAAGTCAATGTTACAGGGCATGAGGTCCAAGGGGCAATTATATGGGTCAATCTTTATAAGCCTCTATCTTATGAACCAAGATGAAGGCGGACACCTGGATCTCTCTCAGTTTCAAAGGAATCAAATCTACCTGTTTCCCTTGTTTCTCAAGACCCACTTCTGAAATTGCAAATGATTTTATTTGTCAGGTGATAGCACAAGATTTGAAATTAGTTTTGTTTGATAAAAAAAAAAATTAGGAACTCAAACCTCTTGAATAAAATAAATTTGGAACCAATCTATTTTAGAGACCTTTATTTATTTACCTCTAAAGTCTAGACAATCTATGGAGATGCAGTATAACAGCAAATTCCTTTTTTTTTTTTTTTTTTAGTAATGTATTCTCATCCCTAAAGGAGTTACTTTTGTCTCTTAAGGTTTATTTAACCCATTTGATTTAGCTACTAAGGTGAAGGGAATATGAGATAAATATCACTCTTCCAAAGTATTTGGATTGGTGGTAGAGTGAATGACTAAGGACTTGAAAGTCAATGGGCCTACTGCAAAGTTTTCCACATTTTCTTTAGAGGAGTTTAAAAGAGTTTTAACTTACAAGGTGTAGCCCATTCTTAGCCAAAAAATCCTGAGCCCAAGCTTCTGGATATTAAACTTTCAGGCCTATTCTTGGCTGAGAGGGGTACTCAACCACACACTGAGCATATCACTATATGAAGGATGGTAAGAGTTTGGGCCTGTGGACATTTATGTTAAGATGTTAAAAATTAAGGGTGGCTACTCTGATACATGGGCTAGCTCACCAAGTTTTCAGTCCACTTTCCTTCTTCCATATCTCTTACTCTCTGGGCTAAACAGTCATAACCATGGCACATATAAGACTCAATAGCTATGCAAGCACATATATTTTTTCTTTAAAACCAACTTCAAAATTCCATACATTGAGATTAATGTCAATGGTTCTATAGAGTATATAGGTTTTATCACATTGCTGATCATCTTTTGGCATTGCTTCTGCAAGTGACTGAAAACTTATAGCACTAAGGTTCTCATTCCTTGCAACTACATAAGATAATCATTTATCAATCTACCAATAGCAAATATTTTTGGTGCGGGTTTTCTTGAAAGAAAATAAACATAAGATTCAACCACCCTTATAACAATGCCCACAACATAACCACTTTCATTGTCTCCATAATTCTTAACCAAGAGATCTGGAAGATGACACAGCTCCGACATAGAATCAATTCTTTCTAGCATAGGTGTAGAGAAAATTGCAAAAAACTAAAATTTCCACCACATGGAGCACATTAAATAAGCATTTAGTTGTAACTCTTTGTAATTGTGGGTTTAGATGTTTGGGAGCCAAATTGTGAAGCCCAAAAGTGATTTAGGAAAGCCATTTTGCACCAACGAGCTCTTCATGATCCTACAAACTGTGATCTCAGCCCTTTACTTTTAATAGTTTGAATGACTTCATTAAATCGATCTATTCAAAGAAATGAAACATCTCCAAACCACCAATTATCAAGTTTGTCTTCAAGCTTTGAGTTCACAGCACTATTTGCTAAAAAATTCAATTCTTGTACATAATCATCACCAAAACTAAGTTCTTTTAGATTTATGCAGGTCTTCCAGGCAATTGCTTTTGAGCATCCTTCCATGACTTGTAACTCTGTAAAAATTAAGTTTTTCTTCAAGCTTTGAGTTCACAACATTATTTGCTAGAAAATTCAAGTCCTGTACATAATCATCACCAAAACTAAGTTCTTTTGGATTTATGCAGGCCTTCCAGGCAATTGCTTTTGAGCATCTTTTCATGAAGTGTAACTTTGTAAAAATTAAGAAGTTAAGAAAGGCCTCAGCTTTGGACATTACATTTACTAGTTCAAGATCGTCACTCATTTCGAGGAATGAGCACCACAAATGGAGCAGCATTGGTGTTAAATCAACCTTCCAGCCATAACAAAGATTGACTACTAATTCAGAAGTTTTGGGTCCACCTGGAAGATTGTCTAGTTAAATAATGGGGATAGTGTCTCTTTCACCAGCTTGGGGTAACGACGCAGCTAGTGAGGTTCTATTGAATATGTTAATTATTAGTTGATAAGAATTTATAGCCAACCCAAATTTAATTGGGAGTAAGGCTTAGTTGAGTTGAGTCAAATATTAAGTAAAAGCAATTAATATGTAATAGTTAAGGTTTTAAAAATTTTAGTTTGGGATACAAACAATAAAACATGGTTTTCAACAACAAAGGAGAATGAATTCATTCATCTGCCATTTTTATTTTTCTTTGACTTAATATAAGACACCATATGCAAGCAAACTATCTACATGAGTCAATATTTGTAATGAAGATTCCAAGGGCTTAAAGTCAATTATAAATTTGTCGCACAAAGAAAGATTGATTCTTCATCCTTTATTAAGAATAGAGTAATTGAGCGCACTTTGTGCAAATATGAATAAATGGGACTCTTTGCCATAAAAAGATCATGTGTGTGTAACTTTAATCGCAAGTACACCATTGATATTCCATATATAGAGAGTAGGTTATCTTGAAAGAGAGAGGTGGGGAGGGGTTTTTTTTACCTGTCCTGGTTTCTTCAGCAACCAAGCTGGAAAAATGACACATCTGTTCTCTTACGCTTCCCACCAGATATTGACCCACAAATGAAATTTACCCTATCAAGACTTTTCCTTCCCACTGTAAGCAAATCTTGTCCAAGGTTGTCAAACTAATATGTCATTCTTTGTCTGAAGCTTCACTTGTTGTATATTTCTATTTCTTGTTGCTCACACAAACCTGCACATACATATATAAACAGATTGATAGGATTTATTCTTTACATATAAAATCAGGCACGTGATAGACATAGGAACTGTGCTAGCCTCCTCACTAAGATTGTATATTGTGTAATACTAGTCGCAGACCCGCGCGTTGCGCGTGATTATTTTTTATGGTGATCTCATTATTATTATTATTATTATTTTGTAATTTGAACTAATTTAATGAAAAGTAATGCATTTCATAATCATATTTATCACAAAATAATTTTTTATTATTGTAGAATTGTTTTATTTAAAATTTGAAACCTTAATTCTACCATAGTTGGTTGACTAATTTTTACATCTCTAAGTCAATTAAACATGTTTTGCATGCTACATGTAAACCTTCTTTTCCATAAGGGTTGAAATAATGTGCTTTTTTTGTGTCAGATCTTCTATATATATATATATATATATTTTTTTTTTCAACCTACTGTAAAACGAATACTTAGAACTTAGAACACTTGTCTGGTGTGGCGGCCAGCACCCTAATCCTTCCAACAGACGGCGCCAATTGTGGGGACTCAATTTGGATTGACCCTGAATATGAATGGGTTTTCAGCCCAATCCAGCCCAAACAATAAATTTATAGAGAGTGGGTTAAAGGTTTAGGCGCTGGCCGTCGATCACCATGCATGAACTTTCCTTATAAAAAATACTAAGAGTTTCTTTACAAATGGGGGGATGCTCCTCGGCCTGTGGGCGAGGAGACCTTGTTGTTCTCCCTTTTTCCCCCCCCCTTTTACTTTACTTGCTTTTCTTATATAGTTTTCATCTTCCTATCTCCTTCTTCTATCTGTTGATCATCTATTTGCCTTTCTTTTGGGCGTCCGTCCCATCAGAGGCCTTATCAGTACTCAAGTGGTTCACTCTGATCAACGTTATCCTGCCAAGGGGTTACCTCCCCATTAATGTGGTCAGGGGGGGTTAGTTGAGTGCATTAAATGCGAGGGTGACAGCTTACTTTGGGGTTAGTCTTTCCCAAAAATCATCTTTATCAGGCCGAGGATAAGGAGGTCCTCGGCGTGGATTGGGGAAAAGAGGCTTTCCTCAATTTAGCCCTGAATAGTCTGTGCTCCTCGGCATGGGCCTTGGGCCTGCTACACGATGGGCCTAGGCTATCAGGCCCACGAACCCCACAATTATGATATTTGTAGATATTGTTGGATAACTTTATAATGGGAAGTTGTCTGCGAGAATTGTCATAGTATGATCCATCCTAAGCAATTGAGGTGTACAAAAAAATGCGCTCAAAGATCTGATTAAAGGATGTTTGATATGCTTCAAGAAATTTTAATTCATAATATGCTCTCCAAAGAGAGTACTACTACGATCATAAACTATTTTACAAAATTTTGCAATTTTATAACATATTTTACAAAATTTTGCAATTTTATAACATTTTTACAAAATTTTTGTCACTTTAATTTGTGTTTATTATTTATGTTATTTTTATTATGTACTATTAATTACACTCTGAAATATGTTGAGTTCCTATATTTATGGAGCAGCCAAAAATAGAATAACATGATGACCGAATATGTCGTAGCAAGGCGGTTTTAAGTCAATGTTACAGGGCATGAGGTCCAAGGGGCAATTTTATGGGTCAATCTTTATAGGCCTCTATCTTATGAACTAAGATGAAAGCGAATACCTAGATCTCTCTCAGTTTCAAAGGAATCAAATCTAGTTGTTTCCCTTGTTTCTTAAGACTCACTTCTGAAATTGCAAATGATTTTATTTGTCAGGTGATAGCACAAGATTTGAAATTAGTTTTGTTTGATAAAAAAAAAAAAAAGGAACTCAAACCTCTTGAATAAAATAAATTTGGAACCAATCTATTTTAGAGACCTTTATTTATTTACCTCTAAAGTCTAGACAATCTATGGAGATGCAGTATAACAGCAAATTCCTATTTTTTTTTAGTAACGTATTCTCATCCCTAAGGGAGTTACTTTTGTCTCTTGAGGTTTATTTAATCCATTTGATTTAGCTACTAAGGTGAAGGGAATATGAGATAAATATCACTCTTCCAAAGTAATTGGATTGGTGGTAGAGTGAATGACTAAAGGACTTGTAAGTCAATGGGCCTATTGCAAAGTTTTCCACATTTTCTTTAGAGGAGTTTAAAAGAGTTTTAACTTACAAGGTGTAGCCCATTCCTAGCCAAAAAATCTTGAGCCCAAGCTTCTGGATATTGAACTTTCAGGCCAATTCTTGGCTGAGAGGGGTACTCAACCACACACTGAGCATGTCACTGTATGAAGGATGGTTGGAGTTTGGGCCTGTGGACATTTGTGTTAAGATGTTAAAAATTAAGGGTGGCTACTCTGATACATGGGCTAGCTCACCAAGTTTTCAGTCCACTTTACTTCTTCCATATCTCTTACTCTCTGGGCTAAACAGTCATAAGACTCATAACCACGGCACATATAAGGCTCAATAGCTATGCAAGCACATATATTTTTTCTTTTAAACCAACATCAAAATTCCATACAATGAGATTAATGTCAATGGTTCTATAGAGTATATAGGTTTGATCACATTGCTGATCATCTTTTGGCATTGCTTCTGCAAGTGACTGAAAACTTATAGCACTAAGGTTCTCATTCCTTGCAACTAGCATAAGATAACCATTTATCAATCTTCCAATAGCAAATATTTTTGGTGCGGGTTTGCTTGAAAGAAAATAAACATAAGATTCAACCACCCTTAAAACAATGCCCACAGCATAACCACTTTCATTGTCTCCATAATTCTTAACCAAGAGATCTGGAAAATGACACTGCTCCAACATAGAATCAAATTCTTTCTAGCATAGGTGTAGAGAAAATTGCAAAAAACTAAAATTTCTACCACGTGGAGCACATTAAACAAGCATTTAGTTGTAACTCTTTGTAATTGTGGGTTTAGATGTTTGGGAGCCAAATTGTGAAGCCCAAAAGTGATTTAGGAAAGCCATTTTGTACCAACGAGCTCTTCATGATCCTACAAACTGTGATCTCAGCCCTTTACTTTTAATAGTTTGAATGACTTCATTAAATTGATCTATTCAAAGAAATGAAACATCTCCAAACCACCAATTATCAAGTTTGTCTTCAAGTTTTGAGTTCACAGCACTATTTGCTAAAAAATTCAAATCTTGTACATAATCATCACCAAAACTAAGTTCTTTTAGATTTATGCAGGTCTTCCAGGCAATTGCTTTTGAGCATCCTTCCATGAGTTGTAACTCTCTAAAAATTAAGTTTGTCTTCAAGCTTTGAGTTCACAACATCATTTGCTAGAGAATTCAAGTCCTTTACATAATCATCACCAAAACAAAGTTCTTTGGGATTTATGCAGGCCTTTCACGCAACTGCTTTTGAGCATCTTTTCATGAGTTGTAACTTTGTAAAAATTAAGAAGTTAAAAATGGCCTCAGCTTTGGACATTACATTTACTTGTTCAAGATCGTCACTCATTTCGAGGAATGAGCACCACAATATAATGGAGCAGCATTTGTGTTAAATCAACCTTCCATCCATAACAAAGATTGACTACTAATTCAAGTTTTGGGTCCACCTGGAAGATTGTCTAGTTAAATAATGGGGATAATCACTAGTGTCTCTTTCACCAGCTTGGGGTAACGACGCAGCTAGTGAGGTTCTATTGAATATCTCAATTATTAGTTGATAAGAATTTATAGACAACCCAAATTTAATTGGGATTAAGGCTTAGTTGAGTTCAGTCAAATATTAAGCAAAAGCAATTAAGATGTAATCGTTAAGGTTTTAAAAATTTTAGTTTGGGATACAACAATATAACATGGTTTTCAATGCAAAAACAAAGGAGAATGAATTCATTTATCTGCCATTTTTATTTTTCTTTGACTGAATATAAGACACCATATGCAAGCAAACTATCTACATGAGTCAATATTTGTAATGAAGATTCTAAGGGCTTAAAGTCAATTATAAATTTGTCACACAAAGAAAGATTGATTCTTCATCCTTTATTAAGAATAGATGAATTGAGCGCACTTTGTGCAAATATGAATAAATGGGACTCTGCCATAAAAAGATAATGTGTGTGTAACTTTAATCACAAGTACACCATTGACATTCCATATAAATGTATGCATAGAGAGTAGGATATCTTGAAAGGGAGAGGTGGGGAGGGATTTTTTTTACCTGTCCTGGTTTCTTCAGCAACCAAGCTGGAAAAATGACACATCTGTTCTGTTACGCTTCCCACCAGATATTGACCCACAAATGAAATTTACTCTATCAAGACTTTTCCTTCCCACTGTAAGCATATCTTGTCCAAGGTTGTCAAACTAATATGTCATTCTTTGTCTGAAGCTTCACTTGTTGTATATTTCTATTTCTTGTTGCTCACACAAACCTGCACATACATATATAAACAGATTGATAGGATTTATTCTTTACATATAAAATCAGGCATGTGATAGACATAGGAGCTGTGCTGGCCTCCTCACTAAGATTGTATATTGTGTAATATTTGGTTTGAAGTGGTTATGTCATTAGGAAGGTCTACTTCCTTTTTCCATCTCCTGGCATTTAAAATATAGGTGAAAAGCATGCATAGAATGAAGCCAATACCTTGATATTATATATGTTATACAATCTCATCCACTTATAGAGAGACACTAAATCATCTTTCTCCATTAGTGTAACTCTTATATTGCATTAGAGCAAATCACTCCATCAATGAAAAAATAAATAAATCTCTCATTAAAAAAATAAAATATGAAAAACGAAAAAGAAAAAAAGAAAGTTGTACCAGTCATTATAGTTCCATTTTTTGTGAATAAATAATAAGAACCAATCATCATGGGGTTATGACAATGATGCTTAGAGGAGTTTATAGGCGGACAACACCTCTGCACAGAGAACTCATCTCTAAATATTAGCACTCAAGGCTAAAGTAAATTCTTATTTATCAACAAAACTGATTTACAATTGGAATTACAGCTATTTTATACTACTAGCCACACAAGCAGCCAAGCCTTGCTAAGTGATTACTGCTGTAATCGACTACTGTAACAGAATTAGTTACAGTTGTCACTAGCACATGCATAGTTTTTTTGTACCTAACTTATAG
This sequence comes from Quercus suber, assembly GCF_002906115.3. Classification (NCBI taxonomy): domain Eukaryota; kingdom Viridiplantae; phylum Streptophyta; class Magnoliopsida; order Fagales; family Fagaceae; genus Quercus; species Quercus suber. The sequence goes on from NW_027069562.1 coordinate 506,524, forward strand.
TTTACTGCTGGCTGCCGATTTTGATTGTAATTGAAACATCATGATGCAGATGCTCCTGCTCCTGCATCAGATGCCTTTTTAAAATTGCATATAATTTACTGTACCAATTTTAAAAAACCATGAGACCTAAGAATACATTTAGGTCCAATGAAGCATTGACCTTGGTTTAATCTTATTACTCACAACAACCATTAAAGACACTTGACTGGTAAAAGACAGACCACTGTTAAGCAAGTTTTTGTGAGAATAATTCATCAATCTTAAGTTTGATAGGAGAAAGGATTGCTAACATATTTAGAACAGTCCCAGAAAAATGCCACGCTGCACCCTTCATAAGAGTAGAATTTCTAACCAATATAGCAAGACACGACTCTGTAGTTATCATTAACAAATAAGAACTTCTTTCAGCAAGAGGCAGTCTAAATTCTAGCTGATTGAACAACCACCACTTTTTATGAACAAAAGAGTACAATTCCTCATGAGAATTCTCAAACTTTGTGAGATCCCCTTAGAGAACCCAAGAATCATCTTTGACATGCTCAAATGTCATATCTCAATTTCCATAGCCAATGAGATATAAACATCTCAAAGTGTCAATCTCAACATAAGTTAGCATGTGCCATCTTCTAATGTAATATTAAGTAGAAAAAGCAACATCCATATGATCTCAACCTAATTCAGGTATTAGTGTAGAAAAAGGTTACCAACAAAAGACTTCCATTAAACTGTCTTTTATTTTTACTTTGACATGCTAATGAAAAAAGCTACCACGCACCACCAAAGAGCCCATAGGAGGACATTTCCTCAAACACCATGTGTAAAATAAAAACACAAGACCAAATAGGATATCACTCGCGAATTGAACAGCCCACATAATAGTCCGCAGACTACTTCACAAAAGGGAGGAAAAAGGGTCCCAATATAAATAAGTATAGCATCTTATAACATGTATATGTGATTATAGCATGAGCTAAAATGAGAAGCTCTTCAACTCACCTCAATTACAAACTTTGAGTAACACAAGAAAAAAATATTGTAGTTTAGAAATTCAAGGAAATGTGATCTCTGTTTTAATTTGAAAAGAAGGTCTAAAGGTTGGGTGTAAAAAACAAGTGTATAGCAAAGTGTGCAAATACCATTCCTTTCCTAACATTAGTGTGTAGCATAAAATTTCAAGTATCATATGTGTCAAACAACCATAGTATCACTTTTGAAAGTTCTTACTAAAAATGTAAATATATACACACTTCATTCAATTTGACAGTTTTATTAAATACCAAGCCATTCAATACTAGTTAGCTAATTAACTTCATTTTGGATGCCCCACAAACCACTTATGCAGAAACAGAACATACCTCTAATCAAGTTCACCAACATTATCTTCCAAATGATTCTTCATTTTCTGGCCTTCTTTGTTAGTATTTACAAAGTTGAGTTGAGCCACCATTCCTAAGCTCTCTCTATTATTTACGATCTCATGCCAAGTCTTCCTTTTTGGGCTGTTATTGTTATTTACAATGCCCTTGGTTTCTACTGGCATTCAGGGACCATGCCGTTCAGTTTATTCGCTACCATTATGAAATTCTGCCCCTACAAGATTGATTTTGATATTGTAGGAATTCAGAATTTCACAAGACAATGAGCAAGCCAACTGTAAGATCCTACAAACAACAGAATCTTTGGAGTGTGTAGGCAAATGATGACCAATCAAGATGTCATGACAGATTTTCTGAATGAAGAAGAGGCTTGGAAAAAGTTTGTGCAAAATGCAGGAGATATGGTTTGAGCTAGAATATTTTACTATTGGTACAGGAGAAATTGCTAGGAAATGTTGTGATCTGCAATTGGCAATCATGTCCATGAGGAACCAAACGATAAGTGAGCTGTGGAAGAATGTGCTCAGCCCAGGCAGGCTGCCACTAAAGCCATAACTCATTGGCAAGTAAGAATGTTTTAACATTGTTTTTTCTTGTATAGTTACCCAACACCTCTACCTTAAATGTTTCCATCAAACCACGACCCATATTCACCACTCTCTCCCACAAAGCTGGCCTTAAATTATCTAAGCTATTATAGCATCCAAACTTAAAGGACTCTGCCAAGAAGAAATACTTAAGACAAGAATAGCTCTTGTTCTCCACTATTCTTATTCTGATCAGCCCCGTTACACAAATCGAGTATAACTTTTTTCTTTTCTCTCTTCAAAGCATTCCATTTCAAGTGATAACGATCTTATTGTTTACCCTACATCTTCCATTGTTCATCTAACTCCTCTATCTTAGAATTTTCAATCAAAGACAAACCCACCTTCTTATAAGTGCCAACATTCGTAGCCAGATAATGGAATGTGTATGACTATGACCCGTTATTGTTTTCCACAAATATCAAACTTGATGAACTGGAATTATTGATTGAAGAACTCTCTAATTTCAGTCTGGATTTGCAACATAACAGGTTTATACAATGCTAACATGAGCTGCACTACTACATCAATTTCAGTGTTGGCACCTTGGGAGCTCACTAGTCAGATATATATAATGGAAAACTAAAAGATTACACAATAACATGTTATCATCATTTGCAAAAATCAATTCTAAATTACAAAATGTTTTTCAACTAGTGGGCTTTTCATCACGAGTAAACACGAGGTAAAATCTCAGATGAATTCTACTTGTTATGTCTAGTTATAAAAATACTATATAGACACAATGAATGGAAGAAACAATACATCATATCACCATACATAACTCTCCATTTCACATGTCTTTGAAACTCTCCTTCTTCAAATCATGAGCTTTTTTGATGACCACAACATCATCTTCATTTATGAGGATTTCTCCATACTTAGGATGTATGAAAGTTGCTATTTCTGGTATATTGGGTATTATTTAAGCAAAATAGTAGACATCTTTTAGATGAAAAATCCAGCCTCACATTTTTACTAACAATTACGAAATTTCATGTACCTTCAGAGAATTTGTAAGTTAGGTATAATTGATAATTATGATTGCAACAAAATAATAGGTAAATTTACCAACAAGAAAAAAGAAGAAGAAGAAGGAAATTTTAAAGTTATCAGCCTTACTTGGTTGTATGTGATTGATGCAACTTGAGACTTGAGGTCTATAAGACCTTTTGTCAAACAGGTAGGATACACCTCAAATTGAAATACCACCAACAGCCCCATAGTGGTCACATCTTCAGCAGCAGGTGAATGTTCCAACTCCTAACCACTCATTCACTCACAACTCGCTCAAATGTTGTTCAAAACTGAACACACCCACCCAAAGCAGATCATACACAAACCATCACAATTCCACCGAAAAAACATAAAACAAAAAACAAAAAACAAAAACAAAGGAAATCAGAAAACGAAAATAGAGGAAGAGAGGGAGAGAGAGAAACTTATCTCCGGTTGCTGAATTTGAAGATTGTTTATTAATTTCACTAATGAGGTCAGTGACATGGCTTCCATTAGCGAACTAAACTAGTGGATAGCCCTAATAACACATTAGATTTAATTTAACAATAAAAAAACTAAGGCTCAACCCAAAAGGAATATATAAAAATTAAAATTAAACCACATTTTTCCTTTCTATAATAGGTAATAGGCTAAAGGGAAAGCATTGGTCATACTATCTGTTTAAGAAGCTATTCAAATGCAATATATGTCTACAATGAATTTTATAGAATAGGGCTTATGCTTTCACGGTTAATGTTTATAGAAGTTAATATGCATGTGAATTTGTGCAATATGCATGGCAACTACCTCAAGACTACAATCACTACACACATCAAAGTGGTCACAAATGAGAAAATGGTACCTAGCAAGTAGTTATGCTTCTGAAGTCATCGACAGTAGTGCATATAAAATTGGAGGTCCTTTGAGATGAATTTATAAAACTCAAACTTAACTGATACAACTTTTCCAATTCAGATAAAGAAACAATCCTCAAACATCACAAGCTTTCTAAAAGGACAGATCTGAAACTTAAAGACTAAAATGACAGTTAATTAAGAGCTTCAGTGCATAATATTGTTTAGCAACTCATTAACAATACCCCTCTGTCAGTACCACATCAGGCCATACATGCAGAGGATTACCAAACACAACATATTAGAATCCAGAAAACTCCTGTACAACATGGCAACACATCAAAATACTATCTTGAGGGGAAATGCCAGTGCCACCAATAAATAGTTCTTGATCCTGATATGTTGCTCATACAACGGAAGGGTTCAATTTATATATATATATATATATAATAAATAAATAAAACTCCTAAAACCAAGTAATCTCTTCTATGTTGTTACAACAAACTGCTCTAAATCAAACAATCACTTGGAACAGTACTTAGTCAAACTATGAACTCTATCAATAAAACATGAGAAAAATACATTGTAGGAGTGGAGAAGCTTCAGGATATATATGATCTTTTAAAAGATAAAATATAGGAGCAGATAACAAAATACTATTCACAGAATCATGAGTAAAATAAATCATAAAATTACAAAGGAACAAATGTAATTGAGAAGTTTAGAATGCATGAATGAATGACTGTTGGTTAAATTCAAAATTATTACTCCTACTAGACTATAAGATGATTGCAAAATCATATGATCAGTCAATATAATTCTAGGTTTGATGATATATTATTATAAATTTCAATTTTTTTCACAGTAAGATTTTGAGGTCTCAATTTTATTTTCTAAACAAAGTTCATATTGTAAGTAATGTCAAGAAATGGAAAGAAGACTTGTTTGAATAAAAATACAAGTTCACACTAATAGTCTAAACTTGATGTTATAAAAAGTGAAAGAAATTCATTTTTAATCGTCGTAATAACACATTCAATTCAATAATAAAGAACTAATGCTCAACCCAATAGGAAAATATAGACATTAGAATTAAAACCACGTTTGTCCTTTCTATACACAATTCATGTGGATGTGGAAATTACATGTCACACACTAATAGATCAACTCTTTGCAAGGAAGACTACATTTGTGACATGGAGGGTGATCTTTAGTTTCCTCAATGAAAGTAAGGGGTGTCGATGACAATTAAATGTTTAAGCACCTTCATACTTCCAATTTCGGCTTTCCCCGAGAACACATTTGGGATGTGCAGGATAAGTGCAATCTGCACAGTAGTAAAACCAATGGTTTGGGTTTCGTTCTTCTTCACAAATATCACAATAATATTCACCGGAGTCATCTTCAGCTGTATAGCTGAGAGTGAAGGGATGCTCATGTTGTTTGTACCTTGTGGTTTGTGGTAGTGTCGCACATTTAAAGTCAAGTGCAAATTCACAAGTGGTACAACGGAATACTAGATTTCCTTCATAACCACAACTACTGCAACTCTGTTCAAAGCTTGTGTAGGAGAGGATGAGTTGGTGCTTATGACCTTCGTGGGTAAGGATTTCTGGGACCAAACTACATTGAACATCAAGTTCAAAGCCGCTTGACTCAGAAATGTAGCAGAAGCCATTACAATATTGGTAACAGGCATTACAATAGATGACCGTCTTTCGGAGGGTGAGTGGGCGTTGATGAAGCCAGTGTTTCTTTTTCATTGGTAAATTAGCACAAGATTTATGAAGAAAGAAGCTACACTTAGCACAACTGTAAAAAGGAGGGGAAATAGCTCTTACGCACCCGTCGCATTTTTCATTATTTTGAACCTCCTCATCAGTGAGCTTTAAGTCATGCTCATGACTGAAGTGTTCAATTTCTGTGTCTATTTCAGTTCCGTCCTCCCTCATTTTGATATTTTTGACTTTGTAAGCTGTTGCTGACTCAACAGATTGATCGAGCTCTGCATCTTCATTCTCCTCATCTTTAAGTTCCAGCAAATTTATGTCCTCCCTACTTCCCTTGTCTATAGCACAATTGAGGTGGGCAACGAAATTGCATTTGGAGCAATAGTAAAGCCCGTAACGCAGGTCCACCTTTTGAACACAGAGTTGACAAAATCGGGAGTCAGATTCACGGAGTTCAAGAGAAGAATGGGTGACGTGGAGGGGATGCTTGTGACGTACAACCTTGAGCCTGCGTGGGAAAGAAGCGCAGCTTCTATGAATCCAGAAACAGCATGTGGCACATTGATTGGGCACACCCTTGCCTTCTTTGCCGCAAATGTCGCAAGTGAATGTGATTGACTTGCCCAAGGGAGTCAATGGGTGATCGTGGAATTCAGCTTCAAGTTGCAAAACAGCACATTTCATGTGAAGGTTGAAGTCGCAACGGTAACAGCGATAAGTGTATTCGTTGCGAGATTCTTTACAGACTTGGCATCTGCTCTTTTCTTTCTCTTCAGGATAAACAGTTTTTTCGTCAAAAAGAATGAGAGGATGTAATGGGTGCAAGGGATGGTGCAACCCAAGGGGTACTTCCGCACATGATTTATGATGAACGTACCATGGGCATCCGCCTTTAGGACAACAGTAGATAGAATCATAAGCTGATTCTTGGCACCCCCTACAATTAACTTCCGAAAAGAAGTTTGGACGGTAGACCAAGGGATGCTTTGAATCGCAAAAATGTAGAAGTTGCTGTTGTTGCGCCATCTTCTTGTATGACATGCACAGAGTCACAAACAAAAATAACATCCAATTTGTTTAGAGAAAAATAAAAACGTGAGTCAATACAACAGGGCTAGTAAGCTGAATCCAAATCTATATAGATGAAAAGAAACAAAGAAAGAGAAATAGGTGTGTGAAACACCGATTCTTTTTAATTTAAGAAAAGATTGAAGGCTTCTTGTTTTGGGTGGGATCAAACGTTTACGAAGGAGGAGTGTGTACAGAATTTGGGGCGTGAGTGAGAGCAGCATTTAATTTGCACATGAGGTGTTTGATTTTGTGTCTGATAAAAGAAAGTAAAGAAGTTTGGATTTGAATGAAAATTGGATTTGGGCCTGATTGTTTAAGAGGCCTAGGTGGGGACAAAATATTTTTATGGTTGCGGCAAAAAACTGTTATGATAGATGATTTCTTCATCTCTTGTTAAGATAAAGACAATACAATAACTTCCTTTAATTAAAGATTTTATTTTATTTTTTTTTTTTTTTTGCAATCTCTAAATTAAAGCGGAAGGTTAAAAGTATTGAGTTAGAGATAATTTTTTAAAATTGTATTTTCTTTTTTTTTCTTTAGTTAAATATGATTTTTTATTTAAAGGAAATGCATCTAAAAAGCTAAGAATTAATAATAATAATACTTTAACAACAAAAGTTCCTACCATTTCTTTAAATTCCCCCAATTCTTCAGACTTCAAAAGTTTTATTTATTTTTTTTTTTTTACTTTGCTCCGTTCATGTCAATTCTTACCATTCATCAAAAAGTATTTAACCCAAATCCAAGTTTTTTATTGTTCTATATATCAAGTTGGGAGTGCAGCTAAATTTGCTTTCATATTTGATATGGTTAGTTCTCTATTATACAACTTTTCAATTAAGTCAGGTCATTCACTATAACTCAAAACAACAGTGTCATTCAAACAAAACTTCCAACAAAAAATTTAGTAGCGACTATAGTTTGAGGATACATAAAAGAAAGAGCAAAGCCTTTTAGAATAATAACTTTCAATTTACGTGCCTATAGTTTGAGGACACAAAAATATAGTATTAATGCAAGTGCAATAGAAATTTACAACATTTAATATCTATATGACAAATTTTAAGCAAGCATAGCAACTTACCATATATGAATAATAATAAAAAAACACATGTATATATGAACAAATTTGCAAAAGCAACTATTAATACTTACAGCAAGAATAATTCAATCTTGGCTTTAGAACACACCTAGAGAAGCCTCCAAGTTACCCTCAATTTCAATATTGTTAGAACCAAGGTTGTGAAGAACTCGTTAATGACTTATACTATATATAGTGTTTCCTATGGTATCAAAAAAAAAAAAAAAAAATCATTCTCCAACTCAAGAGAAAAGGAAACAAGAAAGAACAAAAACACAAGCAAGCAAGAATATAATTCTTGCTTGCCAACAACTTAAAGTAATTTAATTTTCTTTTTCTTTTATCTAATCTTTTATATTTTTTAATCTTACTCATCCATGTCATGACTTCTTACTACCATTTCCTTTTTCTATTTTTATTTGTTCTAAACATGTCCATGCTAAAATGTTATTTTTTCATTTATTTATGAGATTTTGTTATGTATCTCTAACTAGGTTATACCACCGAAGGGTGGTAGCTTGATGGTAGGGACAGTCCCTTAAACCATCACCCTTGCAAGTCTGAGAGTTATGGTTTGAGTCATGGCACTTCAGTTTAAAATGTTGTGCTCACAGGGATAGCCCCAAGCAGCTTCAGTGGTCCCACACGATAGAATTTGGGTTTAAGTGGGCCAGGGCAATGATACCACACCAGAGTTGTAAGCCATTCCGAGCCAAAAATCATGTGCCCTTCTTGATATTGAACTTTCATGGCACCCAACTATAGAAAGGGTGGTCAAAGTTTGGGCCCGTGGACATTTGTAATAAAGTGTTTCAAATTAGTGATAGCTCACATATAGTTTTTCAGCTCACTTTACTCCTCCCATACAATTTCTCACTCTCAAGATTAAACAGTGATGGCCAATGTAAGGCTCTGTGGGCGCATTTTTAGTGAGGAGACCAAGTGTTGAACTTGTAATCTCTGGCTTGCCGAGGAGACCAAGTACACTTGTAGTCTCTAGCCTTTTGTCCCACATCGAAAGAATCTTCCCCCACTTTCTGCCTTATGAGCCACGAAGCGAAGGAGTAGTGTACCATCAATTTAGTTCTTCGAATAACTATAAACTGATGATACACTACTCCTTCGCTTCGTGGCTTATAAGGCAGAAAGTGGGGGAAGATTCTTTCGATGTGGGACAAAAAGCCAGAGACTACAAGTGCACTTGGTCTCCTCGGCAAGCCAGAGACTACAAGTGCAACACTTGGTCTCCTCGGCAAGCCAGAGATTACAATTTCAGCACTTGGTCTCCTAGCCAAAAATGCGCCCATAGGCTCAATTTCTATATATGCACTTAACTTCCTTTCTAACTTCTTTTTTTGAAGGGGTTTGGCATGTGATAAATCAAAAGATCCAAACAAATTTTATAATTTTTTTAGATTTATAATTATTGATGTTGTTTTTTGTGATTAATGTATCATAAAAATGATGTTAATAGTGAGTTAATGAGAAAAAAAATAATGTTCTGATAATAACTTACCACATTAACAAGTTTTGAGAAAAGGTTGTGAAAACATTTATAATTATTCCCAAAAAAAACTTGTGACTATAGAATTTTTCGATAGTAACCCATATTGTTCTTGTATTGTGAATGTGGTTGTGGGGGAAACAACAAAGTAGGGAATGAAAGAAAGAAAAATTGTTTCCTTCAAAAAAAAAAAAAAAAACACCAAGCATAATTTTCTTCCTTTCTTGGCAGTTTGGTAAACATTACTTGTAGTGCATCTGTCTTATGATTCTACGTGCCCAACTATCTCAAGCAAGGCATAATCAAAGTCACAAGATGCTAATGCTTCCCTTTGTAGAGCATATGCAAAACTTCACGTTACAACATACTATTGACTTTATCAACTGGCTAGTGCAGTACCAAAATTGGTGCCAAAGCCAAAGAGATCTACGTAATTAATGGTGTTGTTAATTTCAAGACAATATATTATGGTGGCCTAATAAACAAGTAACCATCATCATTTGGATTGCATTGTAATCATTCTTATTGTAATAGTAATTCTTTTGAGCAAGAAACAATCGACATTGTGCCCAATGAACATAATTACAAGGATTTGTTCAGATTATATATAGTACTCAGACATGTGATAGTTGAAATATCATGCAATTAGTCAATTAATGTAATTTTTATTTGGGAAGGTCAAGAATATTCGCAGCATGCAAAGAATTAAATTGAAACCACTAGACAATAAGATTTTCTTTGTCTTGATCTTCATTTGATCTTACATGTGGTCTGCTATGCTTTATTGATTCCTTCAGAAAATAATATGTTTTTCAAGCTCTATACTTATGAACTCCATTATCTAACACTAAGAGCAAGATTATCTAATACTAAGAGCAAGAGTATTATTTAATACTAAGAGTAAGATTATTCACATCAGTTTGTGCAAATTTTTTTGTTTATTTTAATATAAGAACATACTTTTTCTATTTTATATACTCACTTTTCAAAACATCCTAGTCAAATTATCTATTTTATACTACATTTCATTATAATAACAATAAAAATTCTTCATTTTTTAATCATTTCTCTTTTTTCTCACATAACAATCACCATTCATTTTTTTTCTATTGTCTTCAAGATACATAAAGAAAAAATAAAGAACTAAATACAAAATGCGTAGTGTTAGTGTAAATTTACATGGCTATTGTAGCAACCATGTATTTTTACACAATTTTGCATAATTTAATGTGGGTGAATTTTGGGTTTAAGTTGGATAAAATGTGGTATTTTTTTTCTATTATACGAGCACTGATGCGAATGCTCTAATACTACAAAATAAAATTTGAGATAAAGCTCCATTACAAGAAACTTTTGTTTTTGTTATTTTAGCAAGGCAACTTTGTGATCACACATAGCAACAATTTTGTTAAACTTGTCTTTAATTCCTATCATATTGAAAAATAACTATATATCAAGTATAATAGCCATGAATGGGATTCCAAATAGCCCAACTAATAAAAATTTGATTTGATACACAAAAAATTAATTGATATCTTAACTTGATGAAAAAGAATAATCACCATGAACTGAAATTATTTCTTATATATTTTAAAATGCGTAGTGTTAGTGTAAATTTACATGGCTATTGTAGCAACCATGTATTTTTACACAACTTTGCATAATCTAATGTGGGTGAATTTTGGGCTTAAGTTGGATAAAATGTGGTATTTTTTTTCTATTATATAAGCACTGATGCGAGTGTTCTAATACTATAAAATAAAATTTGAGATAAAGCTCCATTACAAGAAACTTTTGTTTTTGTTATTTTAGCAAGGCAACTTCGTGATCACATATAGGAGCAATTTTGTTAATATTGTCTTTAATTCCTATCATTTTGAAAAATAACTATATATCAAGTATAATAGCCATGAATGGGATTCCAAATAGGCCAACTAATAAAAATTTGATTTGATATACAAAAAATTAATTGATATCTTAACTTGATGAAAAAGACTAATCACTGTGAACTGAAATTATTTCTTATTTATTTTTTTTTAAAAAATTATAGCCACAAAAGACACTAGAGATACCATTAAAAATCTAAACTAAGAATAGGTTAAAATCACCAACTTTGGAGTCTATCAAAATTATCCTTATTAATTAATGACACGATCAAATCACTTTTGTGACATAATTTGCATGTGCATCACATGGATTAGTGATTTATTAACCAAATAAACATGATAAGATGTAAGAACTACACTTTTCTGGGACCCACTTCATATAGACTTTGCTGATATGGCATGAGAATTGGACAAAGTATAAAAAAGAGAAATGCTATAGTCATAACATTTTTATAATAAATTATAAGTGACTGGTTGTAAAAATATTATAAAAATATTGTGAAGGCAACAGTTTTCATTAAAAAAATTTTAAAAAAAATTGTAAGGTACAAAACCTGAGAGGAGTTGAACCCGGATTGGGCATCATTCATGGATCCGAAAGTTTAGGTTGGAAGTTGAAACTCGAAAAATATTAAAATTATTATTATTATTTCTTTTTATGGTTTTCCTCAACATTGCTTTCTTACAGTCACAGTTGCTTCTTTCACAAAAACTCTCATCTCCATAAGCCATCCGAAATAAAATCTCTCTCTTTTCACCATAAAATATCACATTTCAAATCTCATACAAATCCGCTTGTTTTTTGGGTTTCAATCTTAACAGTTACCAGGCATGTCTCTCTCTCTCTCTCTCTTATTGGTTTCTTAGAAAATGAAGTGAGAAAAAGAAAAAGAAAATATGAACTTGGAACTGATTTTTGTGTCTTTTTATGCTCTATGAAATGAAACCAAATTCAACTGAACTCAGCTTCTAATACTGTTTTAGCAGAATTTTTTTTTTTTTCTGTGTCAGAAAAGAGTACTGGGTTTTCTTTAAAAATTTTAGTTAGTTCTATCAAAGTTGATCACTTTATGTGCCAATTATATGTGGGTTAATGAGTATGAGTTATTTGATCAAATGGAGTGTTTCATTTTGTTGTAATTTTGAGGATTTCATTGTGCCTAAGAAAATTAAGCATGGGGCGGCTTTTAGTTTGGATGATTCTGGGTCACTTTTTGTGACTAGGATTGATTTAAAAATGTTGCTGATAATGGGTTGGTATTTTTTTGGGATAAAGTTTTAAATTTTTTCAACAATAATATTATTTTGTTTTCTTTTTTTTTATTACAATTTGCATGCTTGGAATTTTTTAGTCCAGGTACTGGGTTTTTTTTTTTGTCTATATTTTAGTTAGTTCTATTAAAGTTGATCACTTTATGTGCCAATTGTATGCAGGTTAATGAGTTTGATTTATTTGATCAAATGGGGCATTTTATTTTGTTGTAATTTTGAGTTTTTCATTGTACATAAGAAGATTAAGGCATGGATTACCTCCACTTTTGGATGCTTCTGAATCACATTATGTGACTAAGGTTGGTTTGAAATGTTGCTGATAAGGGGTTGGTATGTTATTGGGGATAAAGTTTAAAATGTCATTGATAGTATTCCCCCTCTCCCTGGTATTGAGTCCATTTTTTTAGGCTTTTGCTACTGGAATAAGCATTAAGTTATGTTTTTGTATTAAGGTATATTTTTATACTTTTTGGTATCATTTTGTTATTTATCTTTGGAGCATTTTTTATTAAGGTAGAAGTGGAATTAATTTATGATTGTGTATGAAATTTGTGAGGACTTTCTTAGTGACTTCTCCAATAGAGTTATGTACATTTTTTGTAGGTACCCTTGGTTTGTCTGATTGGAAGCATTTTATTCTGGTTTTTCTTGGGTTTGAAAGGTGGTTTGGTCTGGTAACAGACACATTGTTAATTGGCTTATATTATGCTTCTTAGAGCTTGATTGGCTTCGTATATTGGATGATGTATGTCACATTGTTGGGCTCTTCTACTTTAATGAAGATTTGAAATTTTTTTTTGGGGAGAATACTAAAATCAAGTGATCCGCTGGACCCTTAAATTTGAAATTCATAGTTTATCATTAATATACATTGTTTGTGTTGAGTGAACTGCAATATTTCATTAGGCAGCACTGACGCTTGAGGTGGTAGATAATTTGCAGTTCTTTCTCTTATCAATTTTTTTTCTTCCTCAGGTCAAAAGCTGATTGATTGTGTGTTATGTGGAATTTACAACTGTATAGGAACCTTGCTTTTCTATAGTTTTGGAGTTAAGATGAGGACAGGTTCCATGTGCTTTTCCATCTTGCAAGTTCCCGGATGCAGAATCCCCACCTTAGCTACTTTTTGGAGGGAAAGCTTCCACAGTTTGAGTAGGACTGTCAAAAACAGTTCTAGCTTTAGGCCACTTGGTTCTAATATCTATGGGCTTGAGAGAGGTTACAATAGGAAATGGACTCGAAGACCTGTATTTACAAACGCAGAGGGAAGAAATAAAACCACCCAGCAAAGCAAACCAAGCAACATTGGGCATGAAATTTTAGATGGACTGGTTTCAAAAAGTGATACATTTAGTGTAAATAAGACAGAAATTAGTCAACTCCAAAATATTGAATACTGTGATATTCGACAAAAGATTTCTGAGAATAAGGAACTGGCTAGCCTTGTGACAGTTATTGTTTTTGACATCGAGACAACTGGTTTTAGCAGAGAGAATGAACGTATCATTGAGATTGCACTTAGAGATCTTGAGGGTGGTGAAAACAGCACTTTCCAGACGCTAGTAAACCCTCAACGCTTTGTTCCAAATTCACATGTTCATGGCATTACAACCCGTATGGTCAACAAACCTGATGTTCCAAGGTATCCTATATTTTAATTGTTTGATATGCAGTCCCATTAAAGAAGTTAAAAAAAAATAATAATAATAATTATAAATAAACAAAAAGTTACAGCTTCTATTGTGTCATATGTATTGGCAATTAATTCAAATTTTGTAATAACGCTTCTCCACTTGTCTGTGCCTGAGACCATTTATTGATGTGATCATGGAATATAATTTATTATGTGCCACATGAAGATTTATAAAGACTTAAGTATATTATTCAATTCTTTAGTCATAAAATGACTCCAAAGTTTCTTGTTTTCTTTTCATTTTCTCAGTATATGTTATAAAAAATAATTTTATGACTTTATACTTTGCTTTCACGTTTTTGAAGGAACCTTGGATCATGTGAGTGTTTGTATTTGCATGTCTAGAAAGCATACAGAAGTAGCATATGTATGCCTGGAGTAATCAATTGATACCAAATTCTAAGGTGGTAAGTAAAATAGGAAACATAGAAAGTACTTCAAACTCCAAAGTCTAAAATAATCTCATGCCCATCTGAAAATCTCTGTATTCAAACATGATTAGGGTAAGAAGTAAGAACTCATGGTTAGTACCAAGACCATCAAACAAATTGTTTTTTATCACAAGTTCCTGCATAATGCTTCAGACAGTAGTAAAGCTGTGACTTCACTAGATATTAGAACCAAGTGGCCTAAAGCTAGAACTGATGGAAATGCCTGGAATCTGAGGAGCTATAGGATGATGGAAATGCCTGGAATCTGAATTGAGCACATTCATTGTTGAAGTACCTTAATAATATTGAATTATGATGAGGAAGGTCAAAAAGTCATGCATGCAGTGAGGAAATGTTTTGATTCTGAAAATATGGTCTAACTCAAATTGTCTATCTAGATAAAGTGAAAGCTTTAAAGAGGATATATGCTATTTATAATAAGGTTTTTGTATATTGGGTATTATGCTCTACTCCAATTCTTGTGGAATTTTACTTCTTTAAATGTCCATCCAGCTTTGTTCTCTAGTTTAGCCAATAAATGTTTCAACTTGTTAAGTCCTGGAATTATGGATCTTGTTATTTGTTAGAAAAGAAGACCACAACTGACATTAAACAGCTGAGGAACACCCATAACAATAGAAATGGTTCTGCAATTATTTAGCCAATTAGCTCTAGCCCAAATGACAAGGTTATAAGTTCAATAATCATGAGTGCATGTGTGATTTACTAAACCTACCACAATTTTAGGAAACGATCTTGCTTATAGTCATAAATGGTTTACTGTGGATGACTTAATCTGAAGTTTATTTCAGTGGTTGATTGATTTTTTGCAATTTATTTCTATTTTTTCATTGGTAAGTTACATGCACATTCGCTCGGTCTTGAACCCACGATTTCATCCTTCACCTTGTTTTAAAAAGAAAGGAGATGCCATTAGCTCATTGGCATTTGTTTTCTATTTCGTTGGGTAGGTAACTTGTCATTTAGGTCTCTCAAGTTTGTAATCTCTTGTGCACTGATAATAAAAGTGTCAAGCATTGCATAGCCCTTTGAAGCTTAGACGCAAAGCACAAGTGCTCTTGATAGTAAGCTAAAACATAAAATGTTTAATAAAATTAAAACAGGAATATGTTTTGCCAATTACCTTAAATGAATTGTGCAATTCATACAAAGTTTGTCAGTTCAAATTTACAAAAGTTATTTCAATTTCTTAAAATTTTAATAAGTAAATTTGATAACAATTATGAAAATAGACTAAATAATAATAATCTAGTCATATAAAGTTTAAATATAACTTTAATATCTTTGAATTAAGCATAAGGTTTAATCAAAATGTATCCTATAGGCTTAGACCAAAAAACAAAAGAATGGTAAATTATCCTTGTTCATGTATTTTGATAAGTTTTTTTATTATTATGGTTCATGTCATTTCCTTCAAGATCAAGTTCTTAATTTAACTACTAATATATTATATTTAGCAATATAGGTATGATTTATGCCTCTCCAAAAAATCACCTGATCCAAAATGTAAACAAGCTTTGCTTCAGTTAAGCAAAGTGCTTGGACTTTGGGCCTAAGCATGATCTGAGATACCCTGAGGAGAGGATCTGTTCCCTGGCTGTAGTGTGTTGCTAGTGAGGGTTGGAACTTGGAAAACTCCTTGTTTATTTAGATAGGTTGTTGAGCAATCATTAAACATATTAGTGCCCATATTTTACTTATTGTTGTTCAGTAAAATTCAGACTTGCTTACAATCAAGTAAACTGTGGTTTTGTGAATTAAATGTAGGATGGAGGACCTGATACCAATCTTACTGCAGTTTGTAAAAAGCCGTCAGAAACCTGGGGGATATGTAGTGTTGGCCGCTCATAATGCTCGCAGTTTCGATGTGCCTTTTTTGCGTAGTGAATTCACTCGTTGTAAAGCTGAGTTTCCTTCAAATTGGTTGTTTGTGGATACGCTTACTCTGGCACGTGAGATGATGAAATCCAAAGGTCAATCTCTCTCTCTCTCTCTCTCTCTCTCTCAGTGTACACACACAAGCATTTTTTTATGTGTGTTGACACTTGACACAAAGAATTTGTATTGATTTTATTTGCAGGTGAAAAAAGTACTTCAATTTCATTGCAAGCCCTTCGTCAAAGCTTTGAAATTCCATTAACCGGTAAAGCTCATAGGGCCATGGCAGACGTAGACTTACTGTCTATCATTCTTCCAAGGCTGACTTTTGTGCTGAAATGGTCAATCTCTGATCTTATAATGAAGTCGTTCCTTCCCTCAGATTCACCCAAATCCAAGAAGAAGAGTTTGCGCTAGTTTCCAGCCATGAATTTGCTTCAGTAGTAACCATTTTACTATAACTAATAACTGATTGGTCCAATGATATGGGTTTGCATTTTATTTCTATTTTTTCATTGGTAAGTTACATACACATTCGCTCGGTCTTGAACCCACGATTTCATCTGTCACCTTGTTTTAAAAAGAAAGGAGATGCCATTAACTCATTGGCATTTGTTTTCTATTTCGTTGGGTAGATAACTTGTCATTTAGGTCTCTCAAGTTTGTAATCTCTTGTGCACTGATAATAAAAGCGTCAAGCATTGCATAGCCCTTTGAAGCTTAGACACAAAGCACAAGTGCTCTTGATAGTAAGCTAAAACATAACATGTTTAATAAAATTAAAACAGGAATATGTTCTGCCAATTACCTTAAATGAATTGTGCAATTCATACAAAGTTTGTCAGTTCAAATTTACAAAAGTAATTTCAATTTTTTAAAATTTTGATAAGTAAATTTGATAACAATTATGAAAATAGACTAAATGATAATAATCTAGTCATATAAAGTTTAAATATAACATTTTTATACATAACTTTAATATCTTTGAATTAAGCATAAGGTTTAATCAAAATGTGTCCTATAGGCTTAGACCAAAAAACAAAAGAATGGTAAATTATCCTTGTTCGTGTCTTTTGATAAGTTATTATTATGGTTCATGTCATTTCCTTCTAGATCAAGTTCTTAATTTAACTACTAATATATTATATTTAGCAATATAGGTATGATTTATGCCTCTCCAAAAAATCACCTGATCCAAAATGTAAACAAGCTTTGCTTCAGTTAAGCGAAGCGCTTGGACTTTGGGCCTAAGCATGATGTGAGATACCCTGAGGACAGGCTCTGTTCCCTGGCCATAGTTTATTTAGATAGGTTGTTGAGCAATCATTAAACTATGGTTTACTTATTGTTGTTCAGTAAAGTTCAGACTTGCTTACAATCAAGTAAACTGTGGTTTTGTGAATTAAATGTAGGATGTAAGAAGCCGTCAGAAACCTGGGGGATATGTAGTGTTGGCCGCTCATAATGCTCGCAGTTTCGATGTGCCTTTTTTGCGTAGTGAATTTACTCGATGTGAAGCTGAGTTTCCTTCAAATTGGTTGTTTGTGGATACGCTTACTCTGGCACGTGAGATGATGAAATCCAAAGGTCTATCTCTCTCTCTCTCTCTCTCTCCCTTTCTCTCAGTGCACACACACAAACATTTTTTTTTATGTGTGTTACACTTGACACAAAGAATTTGTATTGATTTTATCTACAGGTGAAAAAAGTACTTCAATTTCATTGCAAACCCTTCGTCAAAGCTTTGAAATTCCATTAACTGGTAAAGCTCATAGGGCCATGGCAACTTGTTTCTAACTTTTATTTGTCTTTAAATAATAATAATAATAATAAACAAACAAAGAGCTATGGCTTATTTGGATCATTTGCTCTCGTAGGCCCAAGCCCAATGGATAGAGTGTCACTATAGTCACTGTGGAAGACGCCAACTCAGATCGCCCCCCTCTACCCATTTTTTGTTCATAAAAAATAATAATAATAATAATAATAAACAAACAAACAAACAAAGGAAACCTATTGGGACAAAATATTTTCTTGAATTGTCCCTAGAACAAAATAAATAAATTGTGATGTCAAATAATTCAATAATTGCAATCATCAACGAGAGAAAGTGGTTCAAATTTATTTGTTAAAATAATAATAATAATAAATAAATAAATAAATAAATAAACAAACAAAGGAGTAATAATAAACAAGCAAAGAGAAGCTTAAGTGGGACGCAATATTTTCTTGAATATTACAAGAAAGAAGTTTAAGTCTAAATTGATTTAGAGTCATCATCTTGCAACCCACTATATGATCATAAACTAATATAAGAGACCAACAATGTGTAGCTTTAGTCACAAGACTTTTTTAATAAGGCATATGACTTGTTTAAATAATACACATGAATAGTATTTTAAATTGCCACGAAAGAGATTGGAGAAAATAGTTTTAAACAAGATTGGAGCTAAACATTACTTTGTTCCATAAAAATTAATAAAAAAAAATTGTGATGTCAAATAACAAAAATAGAAAGAAAAAAATCCCATATTTTCTTTGTTAACCAAACACAAAAACACAAAACATCTAACCCTTTAAACACTCTTAGTCTAGTGAACAATCTACAATCTCTTCTATTTCTCTCAGTTTAAACTCAAGTGGACTTTTAATTAAGAAACAAAAATCAACTTATTGTTTATGAATAATAATAGAAAAACACGCATATATATGAACAAATTTGCAAAAACAACTATTAATACTTACACCAAGAAGAATTCAATTTTGGCTTTAAAACACACCTAGGAAAGCCTCCAAGTTAGCCTTAATTTTGATATTGTTAGAACTAATGTCATGAAGAACTCATTAATGACTTCTACTATATATAGTGTATCCTATCGTATCAAAAAATATATTCATTCTCCAACTCAAAAGAAAATGATACAAAGAAAGAACAAAAACACAAAAAAGCAAGAAATATATTCCTGCTTGCCAACAACTTAGAGTTATATACTTTTATTTCTCTTTTATCTAATCTTTTATATTTTTTAATCTTACTTATCCATGTCATGACTTCCTACTACAATTTCCTTTTTCTATTTTTATTTTTTCTAAAACTGTCCATGCTAAAATGTTAGTTTCTCATTTATGTATGAGATTTTGCACACACATAAAGTTCTATCTCTTGCGTATGATGAATTTTGAGGTGGAAATTTCTCAAAATTGTGCTTTGGAAATTTCATGTGGGCCTACTGCTATAATTTCCTCATCTTGCTTAAGGAGATTAAAAGAGTTTTTTTTTTTTTTTTTTAACTTATAAGAGTTGTAGGTGATTCCTAGCCAAAAATCATGCACCCTTCTTCATATTGAACTTTCAAGGATACTAAGCACCCAACTGTAGAAAGGATGGTTAAATTTTGGGCTCGTGGTCATTCACTCATTTGTAATAAGGTGTTTCAAATTAGTGATGGCTCACATATAGTTTTTTAACCCACTTTACTCCTCCCATATAGTTTCTCACTCTCTGGGCTAAATAGTGATGGGCCTGATGGCCAATGTAAGGCTCAATTTCTATATACGCACTTAACTTGCTTTCTAACTTATTATTTTGAAGGGGTTTAGCATATAATAAGTCAAAATATCCAAACAAATTTTACAATATTTTAAAAAAAAAAAATTATTGATGTTGTTTGTTGTGATAAATGTATCATAAAAATGATGTTACAGTTAATAAGAAAATGATATTGTTCCAACAATAACTTACCACCTTAAAGCATTTACAGTAAGTCATCTAAAAAATTTAGTTTTTAGCCATTCAAAACATTACTTTATCTATTTTAACAACACAATTTATAATACACCATACAACAAAGATTTTATATTTTTTACCACTTTATTAAAATATTATTTCTTTATTTTTTTAATTCTTTTTTATTATCAATCTCATCTCTTCCTCTCTCTTTCTTCCCTTCTCTTTCTATGTGTATTTCTCTTTTTCAAAACAAAAACAACCAAAACCCATCCTCCCCACAACAGACACCACCAACCACCACCCCCATCAGAAACCCACTACCACCAGCCACCACCGCCCACACCCACACCCACTGCCACAGCACCACCACCCACAACCTCAACCCAAATCAAAACCCAATCACAAACAAAAACCACCAGATCAGCTAAGACCCAAACAAAACCAAAAATTATCAGTTGCGATCCAGCCACGATCCAAAATCGGACCAAATCTCAGCCGCAATCCACCATCTACCACCACCACGATCCACCAGTGAAAAGGAAAGAGAACCCATATATCACCGACCCACAAAACCCATCACCACCACACCCACAACCAGTCACAAAACCCATCACAACAACACCCACAACCGGCCACAAAACCCATGACCATCCCACCCACAACTGGCACAAAACCCATCACCAACACAAAAGAGAGAAAAATTCATTCTCCAACTCAAGAGAAAAGGAAACAAGAAAGAACAAAAACACAAGCAAGCAAGAAATATATTCTTGCTTGCCAACAACTTAAAGTTTTATACTTTTCTTTTTCTTTTAACTAATCTTTTATATTTTTTAATCCTACTTATCCATGTCATGACTTCTTCCTACCATTTCCTTTTTGTTATGTATCTCTAACTAGGTTATACCATCGAACGGTGGTAGCTTGATGGTAGGAGTCTCTTAAACCATCACCCTTGCAAATCTGAGGGTTGTGGTTTGGGTCATGGCGCTTCAGTTTAAAATGCTGTGCCCACATGGATAGCCCCAAGCAGCTTCGGTGGTCCCACACCATAGAATTCAGGTTTAAGTGGGCCAGGACAATGATACTGCGCTGTATGAGCCCTTTTTTTGTTCTAAAAAAAAAAAAAAAACTAGGTTATACACACATAAAGTTCTATATCTTGTGTATGATGAATTTGAGATGGAATTTTCTTAAAATTGTACTTTGGAAATTTGATGTGGGCCTACTGCTAAATTTTCCTTATCTTGCTTAGAAAGATTGAAAGAGTTTTTAACTTATAAGAGTTGTAGGCCATTCCTAGCCAAAAATCATGTGCCCTTCTTGATATTGAACTTTCAAGGCACCCAACTATAGAAAGGGTGGTCAAAGTTTAGGCCAGTGGACATTTGTAATAAGGTGTTTCAAATTAGTGATGGTTCACATATAGTTTTTCAGCCCACTTTACTCCTCCCATATAGTTTCTCACTCTTTGGGCTAAACAATAATGGTCAATGTAAGGCTCAATTTCTATATACACACTTAACTTCCTTTCTAATTTCTTATTTTGAAGGGGTTTGGCATGTGATAAATCAAAAGATCCAAACAAATTTTATAATTTTTTTAAATTTATAATTATTGATGTTGTTTTTTGTGATTGATGTATCATAAAAATGATGTTAATAGTGAGTTTTTGAGAAAAAAAATAATGTTCTGATAATAACTTACCACATTAACAAGTTTTGAGAAAAGGTTGTGAAAACTTTTATAATTATTCTCCTAAAAAAATTGTGACTATAGAATTTTTCGATAGTAACCCATATTGTTCTTGTATTGTAAATGTGATTGTGGGGGAAACAACAGAGTAGGGAATGAAAGAAAGAAAAATTGTTTCCTTCAAAAAAAAAAAAAAAAAGAAAACACCATGCATAATTTTCTTCCTTTCTTGGCAGTTTGGCAAACATTTCTTGTAATGCATTTGTCTTATGATCCTATGTGCCCAACTATCTCAAGCAAGGCATAATCAAAGTCACAAGATGCTAATGCTTCCCTTTGTAGAGCATATGCAAAACTTCACATTACAGCATACTATTGACTTTATCAACTAGCTAGTGCAGTACCAAAATTGGTGCCAAAGCCAAAGAGATCTACGTAATTAATGGTGTTGTTAATTTCAAGACAATGTATTATGGTGGCCTAATAAACAAGTAACCATCATCATTTGGATTGCATTGTAATCATTCTTATTTTAATAGTAATGTAATTAATGTAATCATTCTTATATATAGTACTCAGACATGTGATAGTTGAAATATCATGCAATTAGTCAATTAATGTAATTTTTATTTGGGAAGGTCAAGAATATTCCCAGCATGCAAAGAATTAAATTGAAACCACTAGACAATCAGATTTTCTTTGTCTTGATCTTCTTGTGATCTTACATGCGGTCTGCTATTCTTTATTGATTCCTTCAGAAAATAATATGTTTTTCAAGCTCTATACTTATGAACTCTATTATCTAATACTAAGAGCAAGAGTATTATCTGATACTAAGAGTAAGGTTATTCACATCAGTTTGTGCAAAAAAAATTGTCTAGTCAAATTATCTACTTTATTTCTCTTTCTTCATTTTTTTAATCATTTCTCTTTCTTCTCACATAACAACCACCATTATTTTTTTTTTTTTTTGGTTATCTTCAAGATACATAAAGAAAAAATAAAAAACTAAATGCAAAATGCAAAATGCATAGTGTTAGTGTAAATTTACATGGCTACTATAGCAACCATGTATTTTTACATAACTTTGCATAATCTAATGTGGGTGAATTTTGGGCTTAAGTTGGATAAAATGTGGTATTTTTTCTATTATACAAGCACTAATGCGAGTGCTCTAATACTACAAAATAAAATTTGAGATAAAGCTCAATTACAAGAAACTTTTTTTTTTTTGTTATTTTAGCAAGGCAACTTCGTGATCACATATAGCAGCAATTTTTTTAAAATTGTCTTTAATTCCTATCATACTAAAAAATAACTATATATCAAGTATAATAGCCATGAACGAGATTCCAAATAGCTCAACTAATAAAAATTTGATTTGTTACACAAAAAATTAATTGATATCTTAACTTGATGAAAAAGAATAATCACAATGAACTGAAATTATTTCTTATTTATTTTTAAAAAAAATTATAACCACAAAAGACACTAGAGATACCATTAAAAATCTAAACTAAGAATAGGTTAAAATCACCAACTTTGGAGTCTATCAAAGTTATCCTAATTAATTCATGACATGATCAAATCACTTTTATGACATAATTTGCATGTGCATCACATGGATTAGTGATTTATTAACCAAATTAATATGAGAAGAAGTAAGAACTACACTTTTCTAGGACCCACTTCATATAGACTTTGTTGATATGGCATGAGAATTGGACAAAGTATAAAAAAAGTGAAATGCTATTCCATAACATTTTTATTACAAATCATAAGTGACAGGTAAGGGTTGTCAACGGGCCTGGTCTGGCCGGCCCGGCCCATTTTTACTTGGCCCATGGGCACAATGGGCTAGGTATAATGGGCTATTAATTAGTTAACGGGCTGGACCGAAAGAGAAAACCCCAACCCATGACCCTACCCATGGTCAATGCCCATTTTGTCTTTAGCAAGCTAGGCTATCGGATTGGGCTTGTGTTAGCATATTATTTTATTATTTTTATAAGGAAAGAATCAATTTTTTATAAGAGAATAATCAATTTATTTTTTTAAGGAAAGAATTAAAAATTTTAATACTTAATTACAAATTTTTTTACAGTCAAATCTATATAATTTTTTGTTTTGTTGATGGAAACCTATTTAATTGTTTTTAATTAAGGCTTTAAATAGATTTTTATTTTTATCTTTAATAAAAAAAAATGTCAAATGGTTAATTCAAATTTGCTAGACTACTAGAAAAATATATATTTAGTCAACTAAGTTTAGCACAATTACTTTGAGTATCTTAGTGATTCAGAGAATTCTCATAAGAAATTCTTCTATATAATATCTCAAGATCAATTATTCATACACTTCCTATATATTTTTGTTATAATATTGTAGACGTAACCGTCTTTGTAAAAAAAATATATATATTTGTAAGGTACAAAACCAGAGAGGAGTTGAACCCGGATGGAGCATCATTCATGGATCCGAAAGTTTAGGTTGGAAGTTGAAACTTGAAAAATATTAAAATTATTATTATTATTTTTTTTTTTTTTTATGGTTTTCCTCAACATTGCCTTCTTACAGTCACAGTTGCTTCTTTCACAAAAACTCTCATCTCCATAAGCCATCCGAGATAAACTCTCTTTCTCACTATAAAATATCACATTTCAAATCTCACACAAATCCGCTTGTTTTTTGGGTTTCAATCTTAACAGTTACCAGGCATCTCTCTCTCTCTCTCTCTTATTGGTTTCTTAGAAAATGCTGTGAGAAAAAGAAAAAGAAAATATGAACTTGGAACTGATTTTTGTGTCTTTTTATGCTCTTTGAAATGAAACCAAATCAGACTGAACTCAGCTTCTAATACTGTTTTAGCAGAAATTCTTTTTTTTCTGTTTGTCTGTGTCAGAAAAGAGTACTGGGTTTTCTTTAAAAATTTTAGTTAGTTCTATCAAAGTTGATCACTTTATGTGCCAATTATATGTGGGTTAATGAGTATGAGTTATTTGATCAAATGGGGTGTTTCATTTTGTTGTAATTTTGAGGGTTTCATTGTGCCTAAGAAAATTAAGCATGGGCGGCTTTTAGTTTGGATGATTCTGGGTCACATTTTGTGACTAGGATTGATTTGAAAATGTTGCTGATAATGGGTTGATGTTTTTGGGATAAAGTTTTAAATTTTTTCAACAATAATATTATTTTGTTTTCTTTTTTGTGATTACAATTTGCATGCTTGGGATTTTTTAGTTCAGGTACTGGGGTTTTTTTTTTGTCTATATTTTAGTTAGTTCTATTAAAGTTGATCACTTTATATGCCAATTGTATGCAGGTTAATGAGTTTGATTTATTTTATCAAATAGGGCATTTTATTTTGTTGTAATTTTGAGTTTTTCATTGTACTTAAGAAGATTAAGGCAAGGATTGCCTCCACTTTTGGATGATTCTGAATCACATTATGTGACTAAGGTTGGTTTGAAAATGTTGCTGATAAGGGGTTGGTATGTTATTGGGGATAAAGTTTAAAATTTCATTGATAGTATTCCCCTCTCCCTGGTATGGAGTCCATTTTTTTATGCTTTTGCTACTGGAATAAGCATTAAGTTATGTTTTTATATCAAGGTATATTTTTATACTTTTTTGGTATCATTTTGTTATTTATCTTTGGAGCATTTTTTGTTAAGGTAGAAGTGGAATTAATTTATGATTGTGTATGAAATTTGTGAGGACTTTCTTAGTGACTTCTCCACTATAGAGTTATGTAAATTTTTTGTAGGTACCCTTGGTTTGTCTGATTGGAAGCATTTTATTCTGGTTTTTCTTGGGTTTGAAAGGTGGTTTGGTCTGGTAACAGACATATTGTTAATTGGCTTATAGTATGCTTCTTAGAGCTTGATTGGCTTCGTATATTGGATGGTGTATGTCACATTGTTGGGCTCTTCTACTTTAATGAAGATTTGGAATATTTTTTTTTTGGGAGAATACTAAAATCAAGTGATCTGCTGGACCCTTAAATTTGAATTTCATAGTTTATCATTAATATACATCGTTCGTGTTGAGTGAACTGCAATATATCATTATGCAGCACTGATGCTTGAGGTGGTAGAGAATTAGCGGTTTTTCTCTAATCAATTTATTTCTTCCTCAGGTCAAAGCTGATTGATTGTGTGTTATGTGGAATTTACAACTATATAGGAACCTTGCTCTTCTATAGTTTTGGAGTTAAGATGAGGACAGGTTCCATGTGCTTTTCCATCTTGCGAGTTCCCAGATGCAGAATCCCCACTTTAGCTACTTTTTGGAGGGAAAGCTTCCACAGTTTGAGTAGGACTGACAAAAACAGTTCTAGCTTTAGGCTACTTGGTTCTAATATCTATGGGCTTGAGAGAGGTTACAATAGGAAATGGACTCAAAAGACCTGTATTTACAAACGCAGAGGGAAGAAATAAAACCACCCAGCAAAGCAAACCAAGCAACATTGGGCATGAAATTTTAGATGGACTGGTTTCAAAAAGTGATACATTTAGTGTAAATAAGACAGAAATTAGTCAATTCCAAAATATTGAATACTGTGATATTTGACAAAAGATTGCTGAGAATAAGGAACTGGCTAGCCTTGTGACAGTTATTGTTTTGACATCGAGACAACTGGTTTTAGCAGAGAGAATGAACGTATCATTGAGATTGCACTTAGAGATCTTGAGGGTGGTGAAAACAGCACTTTCCAGACGCTAGTAAACCCTCAACGCTTTGTTCCAAATTCACATGTTCATGGCATTACAACCCGTATGGTCAACAAACCTGATATTCCAAGGTATCCTATATTTTAATTGTTTGATATGCAGTCCCATTAAAGAAGTTAAAAATAATAATAATAATAATAATAAATAAAAAGTTACAGCTTCTATTTTGTGTCATATGTAGGCAATCAATTCAAATTTTGTAATAACTCTTCTCCACTTGTCTGTGCCTGAGACCATTTATTGATGTGATCATGGAATATAATTTATTATGTGCCACATGAAGATTATAAAGACTTAGGTATATTATTCAATTCTTTAGTCATAAAATGACTCCAAAGTTTCTTGTTTTCTTTTCATTTTCTCAGTATATGTTATAAAAAAATAAATTTATGACTTTATACTTTGCTTTCATGTTTTTGAAGGAACCTAGGATCATGTGTGCGTTTGTATTTGCATGTCTAGAAAGCATACAGAAGTAGCATATATATGCCTGGAGTAATCAATTGATACCAAATTCTACGGCAGTAAGTAAAAGTGGAAACATAGAAAGTACTTCAAACTCCAAATTCTAAAATAATCTCTTGCCCATCTGAAAATTTCTGTATTCAAACATGATTAGGGTAAGAAGTAAGAACTCATGGTTAGTACCAAGACCAACAAACAAATTGTTTTTTATCACAAGTTCCTGCATAATGCTTCAGATAGTAGTAAAGCTGTGACTTCACTAGATATTAGAACCAAGTGGGATGCAATAGGATGATGGAAATGCCTGGAATCTGAATTGAGCACATTCATTGTTGATGTACCATAATAATATTGAATTATGATGAGGAAGGTCAAAAGTCATGCATGCAGTGAGGAAATGTTTTGATTCTGAAAATATGGTCTAACTCAAATTGTCTATCTAGATAAAGCGAAAGCGGATTTATGCTATTTATAATAAGGTTTTTGTATATTGGGTATTATGCTCTACTCCAATTTTTGGCTAATTCCAAGGAATTTTACTTCTCTAAATGTCCATCCAGCTTTGTTCTCTGGTTTAGCCAATAAATGTTTCAGCTTGTTAAGTCCTGGAATTATGGATCTTGTTATTTGTTAGAAAAGAGGACCACAACTGACATTAAACAGCTGAGGAACACCCATAACAATAGAAATGGTTTTGCAATTATTTAGCCAATAAGCTCTGGCCCAAACGACGAGCTTATAAGTTCAAGACTCATGAGTGCATGTGTGATTTACTAAACTACCACAATTTAGGAAACGTCTTGCTTATAGTTTTAAATGTCTAAGTAACAGTGGATGACTTATCTGAAGTTGATTTCAATTGAATTTTGCATTTTATTTCTATTTTTTCATTGGTAAGTTACATACACATTTGCTCGGTCTTGCCCTTCACCTTGTTTTTATAAAAGAAGGAGATGCCATTAGCTCATTGGCTTTTGTTTTCTATTTCGTTGGGTAGGTAACTTGTCATTTAGGTCTCTCAAGTTTGTAATCTCTTGTGCACTGATAATAAAAGCGTCAAGCTCCGCATAGCCCTTTGAAGCTCAGATGCAAAGCACAAGTGCTCTTGATAGTAAACTAAAACATAAAATGTTTAATAAAATTAAAACAGGAATATGTTTTGCCTCTACCCTAAATGAATTGTGCAATTTATATTAAAGTTTGTCAGTTCAAATTTAAAAGTATTTCAATTTCTTAAATTTTAATAAGTAAATTTGATAACAATTATGAAAATAGACAAAGTGATAATAATCTAGTCTATAAAGTTGAAATATAACATTTTTATACGTAAATTTAATATCGTTGACGAGCTAAGGTTTAATCAAATGTNTTCTTCTCACATAACAACCACCATTATTTTTTTTTTTTTTTTGGTTATCTTCAAGATACATAAAGAAAAAATAAAAAACTAAATGCAAAATGCAAAATGCATAGTGTTAGTGTAAATTTACATGGCTACTATAGCAACCATGTATTTTTACATAACTTTGCATAATCTAATGTGGGTGAATTTTGGGCTTAAGTTGGATAAAATGTGGTATTTTTTCTATTATACAAGCACTAATGCGAGTGCTCTAATACTACAAAATAAAATTTGAGATAAAGCTCAATTACAAGAAACTTTTTTTTTTTTGTTATTTTAGCAAGGCAACTTCGTGATCACATATAGCAGCAATTTTTTTAAAATTGTCTTTAATTCCTATCATACTAAAAAATAACTATATATCAAGTATAATAGCCATGAACGAGATTCCAAATAGCTCAACTAATAAAAATTTGATTTGTTACACAAAAAATTAATTGATATCTTAACTTGATGAAAAAGAATAATCACAATGAACTGAAATTATTTCTTATTTATTTTTAAAAAAAATTATAACCACAAAAGACACTAGAGATACCATTAAAAATCTAAACTAAGAATAGGTTAAAATCACCAACTTTGGAGTCTATCAAAGTTATCCTAATTAATTCATGACATGATCAAATCACTTTTATGACATAATTTGCATGTGCATCACATGGATTAGTGATTTATTAACCAAATTAATATGAGAAGAAGTAAGAACTACACTTTTCTAGGACCCACTTCATATAGACTTTGTTGATATGGCATGAGAATTGGACAAAGTATAAAAAAAGTGAAATGCTATTCCATAACATTTTTATTACAAATCATAAGTGACAGGTAAGGGTTGTCAACGGGCCTGGTCTGGCCGGCCCGGCCCATTTTTACTTGGCCCATGGGCACAATGGGCTAGGTATAATGGGCTATTAATTAGTTAACGGGCTGGACCGAAAGAGAAAACCCCAACCCATGACCCTACCCATGGTCAATGCCCATTTTGTCTTTAGCAAGCTAGGCTATCGGATTGGGCTTGTGTTAGCATATTATTTTATTATTTTTATAAGGAAAGAATCAATTTTTTATAAGAGAATAATCAATTTATTTTTTTAAAGGAAAGAATTAAAAATTTTAATACTTAATTACAAATTTTTTTACAGTCAAATCTATATAATTTTTTGTTTTGTTGATGGAAACCTATTTAATTGTTTTTAATTAAGGCTTTAAATAGATTTTTATTTTTATCTTTAATAAAAAAAAATGTCAAATGGTTAATTCAAATTTGCTAGACTACTAGAAAAATATATATTTAGTCAACTAAGTTTAGCACAATTACTTTGAGTATCTTAGTGATTCAGAGAATTCTCATAAGAAATTCTTCTATATAATATCTCAAGATCAATTATTCATACACTTCCTATATATTTTTGTTATAATATTGTAGACGTAACCGTCTTTGTAAAAAAAAATATATATATTTGTAAGGTACAAAACCAGAGAGGAGTTGAACCCGGATGGAGCATCATTCATGGATCCGAAAGTTTAGGTTGGAAGTTGAAACTTGAAAAATATTAAAATTATTTAATAATAAAAAAAAAAAAAAATACCAAAAGCTCAACATTGCCTTCTTACAGTCACAGTTGCTTCTTTCACAAAAACTCTCATCTCCATAAGCCATCCGAGATAAACTCTCTTTCTCACTATAAAATATCACATTTCAAATCTCACACAAATCCGCTTGTTTTTTGGGTTTCAATCTTAACAGTTACCAGGCATCTCTCTCTCTCTCTCTCTTATTGGTTTCTTAGAAAATGCTGTGAGAAAAAGAAAAAGAAAATATGAACTTGGAACTGATTTTTGTGTCTTTTTATGCTCTTTGAAATGAAACCAAATCAGACTGAACTCAGCTTCTAATACTGTTTTAGCAGAAATTCTTTTTTTTCTGTTTGTCTGTGTCAGAAAAGAGTACTGGGTTTTCTTTAAAAATTTTAGTTAGTTCTATCAAAGTTGATCACTTTATGTGCCAATTATATGTGGGTTAATGAGTATGAGTTATTTGATCAAATGGGGTGTTTCATTTTGTTGTAATTTTGAGGGTTTCATTGTGCCTAAGAAAATTAAGCATGGGCGGCTTTTAGTTTGGATGATTCTGGGTCACATTTTGTGACTAGGATTGATTTGAAAATGTTGCTGATAATGGGTTGATGTTTTTTGGGATAAAGTTTTAAATTTTTTCAACAATAATATTATTTTGTTTTCTTTTTTGTGATTACAATTTGCATGCTTGGGATTTTTTAGTTCAGGTACTGGGGTTTTTTTTTTTGTCTATATTTTAGTTAGTTCTATTAAAGTTGATCACTTTATATGCCAATTGTATGCAGGTTAATGAGTTTGATTTATTTTATCAAATAGGGCATTTTATTTTGTTGTAATTTTGAGTTTTTCATTGTACTTAAGAAGATTAAGGCAAGGATTGCCTCCACTTTTGGATGATTCTGAATCACATTATGTGACTAAGGTTGGTTTGAAAATGTTGCTGATAAGGGGTTGGTATGTTATTGGGGATAAAGTTTAAAATTTCATTGATAGTATTCCCCCTCTCCCTGGTATGGAGTCCATTTTTTTATGCTTTTGCTACTGGAATAAGCATTAAGTTATGTTTTTATATCAAGGTATATTTTTATACTTTTTTGGTATCATTTTGTTATTTATCTTTGGAGCATTTTTTGTTAAGGTAGAAGTGGAATTAATTTATGATTGTGTATGAAATTTGTGAGGACTTTCTTAGTGACTTCTCCACTATAGAGTTATGTAAATTTTTTGTAGGTACCCTTGGTTTGTCTGATTGGAAGCATTTTATTCTGGTTTTTCTTGGGTTTGAAAGGTGGTTTGGTCTGGTAACAGACATATTGTTAATTGGCTTATAGTATGCTTCTTAGAGCTTGATTGGCTTCGTATATTGGATGGTGTATGTCACATTGTTGGGCTCTTCTACTTTAATGAAGATTTGGAATATTTTTTTTTTGGGAGAATACTAAAATCAAGTGATCTGCTGGACCCTTAAATTTGAATTTCATAGTTTATCATTAATATACATCGTTCGTGTTGAGTGAACTGCAATATATCATTATGCAGCACTGATGCTTGAGGTGGTAGAGAATTAGCGGTTTTTTCTCTAATCAATTTATTTCTTCCTCAGGTCAAAGCTGATTGATTGTGTGTTATGTGGAATTTACAACTATATAGGAACCTTGCTCTTCTATAGTTTTGGAGTTAAGATGAGGACAGGTTCCATGTGCTTTTCCATCTTGCGAGTTCCCAGATGCAGAATCCCCACTTTAGCTACTTTTTGGAGGGAAAGCTTCCACAGTTTGAGTAGGACTGACAAAAACAGTTCTAGCTTTAGGCTACTTGGTTCTAATATCTATGGGCTTGAGAGAGGTTACAATAGGAAATGGACTCAAAAGACCTGTATTTACAAACGCAGAGGGAAGAAATAAAACCACCCAGCAAAGCAAACCAAGCAACATTGGGCATGAAATTTTAGATGGACTGGTTTCAAAAAGTGATACATTTAGTGTAAATAAGACAGAAATTAGTCAATTCCAAAATATTGAATACTGTGATATTTGACAAAAGATTGCTGAGAATAAGGAACTGGCTAGCCTTGTGACAGTTATTGTTTTGACATCGAGACAACTGGTTTTAGCAGAGAGAATGAACGTATCATTGAGATTGCACTTAGAGATCTTGAGGGTGGTGAAAACAGCACTTTCCAGACGCTAGTAAACCCTCAACGCTTTGTTCCAAATTCACATGTTCATGGCATTACAACCCGTATGGTCAACAAACCTGATATTCCAAGGTATCCTATATTTTAATTGTTTGATATGCAGTCCCATTAAAGAAGTTAAAAATAATAATAATAATAATAAATAAATAAAAAGTTACAGCTTCTATTTTGTGTCATATGTAGGCAATCAATTCAAATTTTGTAATAACTCTTCTCCACTTGTCTGTGCCTGAGACCATTTATTGATGTGATCATGGAATATAATTTATTATGTGCCACATGAAGATTATAAAGACTTAGGTATATTATTCAATTCTTTAGTCATAAAATGACTCCAAAGTTTCTTGTTTTCTTTTCATTTTCTCAGTATATGTTATAAAAAAATAAATTTATGACTTTATACTTTGCTTTCATGTTTTTGNCTTTAATAAAGTAAATAATATTAGTATAGCTGTAACGTGAAGTAATGCATATACTCTACAAAGGAAAGGAAGCATCAAGTGTGATTACTGATTATGCCTTGCTTGAGATATAATGGGAACTGGTTTTTTTTTTTTCAAATTTTTTTTTTTTAATTTTTAATTTTTTATTTACTATGAGAAACTAGACCCGAAGGCCATGTATTATTGAAATGAAAAGGAAAAAAAGATACAATGAGTCATGTGTGACTAGGGAGCTATATCACCGGTACACAATTATGCCAAACATGAAACTCACAACTAGACTTAGAAGATTTGGCTAAAAATGGGCAACTAAATTGCCTAGACGTTTCACAGGAGAAAAATTGCAAAAAAAGAATCACCAGCTAGTTCAAAAAATGGAACTGCTTCTTATTTTTGTAGGTCCGTTTAAAAATTAGTATGGTTGTATCCATAAATGTCAAACGCTTCTATTTCTCTAGTGAAAATTTATGTCAACAACATAGTGTGTCATGATTTTTTGTAGTATGTTAGTCTGTTGTAATAGGGCTAATTTAGACATTTCCATTTTATTAATTTTTGCAGGATGCTTTCTCATTTTTCTAATTTCTTCTTTATTAATCTTTCGGCACTACTAGAAGGTAAAAGAATAGGGTGTTCCGTGTTTGCCTTATTATAACCTTTAGTGTTTGTCATGATAATTGCTCCATTTTTTTTTCTTAATTAAAAGTCCACTGAGGAGGTTAAACTGAGAGAAATAGAAGAGATTGAGATTGTTCACTAGACTAAGAGTGTTCAAAGGTTAGACATTTGTGTTTTTGTGTTTGGTTAACAAAGAAAATATGGGATTTTTTCTTTCTATTTTTGTTATTTGACATCACAATTTTTTTTATTAATTTTATGGAACAAAGTAAAGTTTAGCTCTAATTCGTTAAAACTATTTTCTCCAATCTCTTCTGTCAATTTAAAAACTATTCATGTGTATTATTTAAACAAGCTACATGCATTATTAAAAAAGTCTGTGACTAAAGCTCATATGCTGGTTCTTTTATAGTTTATCATCATATAGTGGGTTGCAAGATGATGACCCTATATCAATTTAGAGTTAAACTTCTTTCTTGTAATATTCAAGAAAATATTGTGTCCCCACTTAGCTTCTCTTTGTTTGTTTATTATTACTCCTTTGTTTTTATATTATTATTATTTATTATTATTTATAACAAATAAATTGAACCACTTTCTCTCGTTAATGATTGCATTATTGAATTATTTGACATCACATTTATTTATTTTGTTCTGGGGACAATTCAAGAAAATATTTTCCCAAAAGGTTCTTTTGTTTGTTTGTTTGTTTATTATTTTATTATTATTTTTTTATAAAAAAAAATGGGTAGAGGGGGGCATCTGAGTTGGTCTTCCACAGTGACATAATGACCTTCTACCCATGGCTGGGCCTACGAGAGCAAGATCCAAATAGCCATAGCTCTTTGTTTGTTTATTATTATATTTTATTTAAAGAAAAATAAAAGTTAGAAACAAGTTGCCATGGCCCTATGAGTTATCGGTTAATAAAATTTCAAAGCTTTGAGGAAGGGTTGCAATGAAATTGAAGTACTTTTTCACCTGTAGATAAAATCAATACAAATTCTTTGTGTCAAGTGTAACACACATAAAAAAAAATGTTTGTGTGTGCACTGAGAGAAAGGAGAGAGAGAGAGAGAGAGAGATAGACCTTTGGATTTCATCATCTCACGTGCAGAGTAAGCTATCC
Source organism: Quercus suber (assembly GCF_002906115.3). Taxonomy (NCBI): domain Eukaryota; kingdom Viridiplantae; phylum Streptophyta; class Magnoliopsida; order Fagales; family Fagaceae; genus Quercus; species Quercus suber. Next base: position 540,900 of record NW_027069562.1, read on the forward strand.
ACAAACAACCAATTTGAAGGAAACTCAGCTTACATACGAGTAAATTCACTACGCAAAAAAGGCACATCGAAACTGCGGCATTATGAGCGGCCAAACACACCCCAGGTTCTGACGGCTTCTTACATCCTACATTTAATTCACAAAACCACAGTTAACTTGATTGTAAGTCATACTGCAACAATAAGTAAACCATAGTTTAATGATTGCTCAACAACCTATCTAAATAAACAGGTTTCCACTTTAGCCACGCCAGGGAACGAGCCTTTCCTCAGGGTTCTCACATCATAGCTTAGGCCAAAGTCCAAGCGCTTCGCTTAACTGAAGCAAAGCTTGTTTACCTTTCAGATCAGGTGGTTTTGGAGAGGCATAAATCATGCCTATATTGCTAATATAATATATTGGTAGTTAAATAAGAACTTGATCTTGAAGAAAATGACATGAACCATTTAAAAAAAAAAAAAAAAAAACTTATCAAAAGACACAAAGAAGGAAAATTTAGTATTCTTGTGTTTTTTGATCTTAGCCTATAGGATACATTTTGATTAAACCTTAGCTTCGTTCAACGATATTAAATTTACGTATAAAAATGTTATATTTCAACTTTATATGACTAGATTATTATCACTTTGTCTATTTTCATAATTGTTATCAAATTTACTTATTAAAATTTAAGAAATTGAAATAACTTTTGTAAATTTGAACTGACAAACTTTATATAAATTGCACAATTCATTTAGGGTAAGAGGCAAAACATATTCCTGTTTTAATTTTATTAAACATTTTATGTTTTAGTTTACTATCAAGAGCACTTGTGCTTTGCATCTGAGCTTCAAAGGGCTATGCGGAGCTTGACGCTTTTATTATCAGTGCACAAGAGATTACAAACTTGAGAGACCTAAATGACAAGTTACCTACCCAACGAAATAGAAAACAAAAGCCAATGAGCTAATGGCATCTCCTTCTTTTATAAAAACAAGGTGAAGGGCAAGACCGAGCAAATGTGTATGTAACTTACCAATGAAAAAATAGAAATAAAATGCAAAATTCAATTGAAATCAACTTCAGATTAAGTCATCCACTGTTACTTAGACATTTAAAACTATAAGCAAGACCGTTTCCTAAATTGTGGTAGGTTTAGTAAATCACACATGCACTCATGAGTCTTGAACTTATAAGCTCGTCGTTTGGGCCAGAGCTTATTGGCTAAATAATTGCAAAACCATTTCTATTGTTATGGGTGTTCCTCAGCTGTTTAATGTCAGTTGTGGTCCTCTTTTCTAACAAATAACAAGATCCATAATTCCAGGACTTAACAAGCTGAAACATTTATTGGCTAAACCAGAGAACAAAGCTGGATGGACATTTAGAGAAGTAAAATTCCTTGGAATTAGCCAAAAATTGGAGTAGAGCATAATACCCAATATACAAAAACCTTATTATAAATAGCATAAATCCGCTTTCGCTTTATCTAGATAGACAATTTGAGTTAGACCATATTTTCAGAATCAAAACATTTCCTCACTGCATGCATGACTTTTGACCTTCCTCATCATAATTCAATATTATTATGGTACATCAACAATGAATGTGCTCAATTCAGATTCCAGGCATTTCCATCATCCTATTGCATCCCACTTGGTTCTAATATCTAGTGAAGTCACAGCTTTACTACTATCTGAAGCATTATGCAGGAACTTGTGATAAAAAACAATTTGTTTGTTGGTCTTGGTACTAACCATGAGTTCTTACTTCTAAAAAATTAAAAAAAAAAAATTTGAAAAAAAAAAAACCAGTTCCCATTATATCTCAAGCAAGGCATAATCAGTAATCACACTTGATGCTTCCTTTCCTTTGTAGAGTATATGCATTACTTCACGTTACAGCTATACTAATATTATTTACTTTATTAAAGTACCAAAGATTGGTGCCAAAGGCAAAGATTGGTACCTACTATATTAAAATACTATTAATGGACTTCACAAGAGAATCAAAAACTACCTTCATTTGTACGTCTAAGAAAAAGGAAGAGAGTGTAACTCAAAAGGAAGAAAAATTGATTTGAATATGACCAAAAGGAAATTACAATAAGGAGGCAGAATAAAATTCAAAATGTGTACAAATGCATCACTCAAACACCATGCCCAAAAGCTTGTAGTATAATAATATACTACAACCAGTGCTCCAAATGAATGCCAATTGGTTCCTCAACCTCTCCCCATCTCTTAAAGATTGTAAATAATACCAATTGTGTCTGCACAAGTTTTGAATAAAGAGGCTTGGAACTTAGTTATGTTGAATGTAGGAGATATGGGTCTATTTGGAAACAACTTATCTAGTTTTTTGCTAAATTTTTTTGGCTAAAAGTGTACTAAAGTATACTTGTACCCTAAAAAAATTTGAAAAAGTGAGAAAATGTAATTAAAAAAAGAGAGTAAGGTTTTAAAAAGGTGTACATAAAAACTAAAAGCTAAAACTTAAAACTGATGCCAAACTCATCCATAGTTTGAGTCCAAAGAAATTACTATTTTTGTAAAGAGCAAATGCATGGATATGATGTGGTTTGCTAGTGGTGATCATGGCCATGGATAAGCCCAAGAGGAACAAAACAATAATTTAACTGTGCAAGAATGATGATTTTAGACCCACTTCTGAAATTGTAGATGATTTTATTAAATCAGGTGATATCACAAAATGTGAAATTAACCTTGTTTGATAAAAAATATTGGGAAGTAAAAACTTTAAAGTCAAATAAATTTGGAACCCATCTATTTTGGTTTACCTTTAGATAATCTATGGAGATGCAATATAACATAAAATTCTTTTATTTTTTTAGTAGTTTATAGTCTATACTCATCTATCACATGGTTTAATTATTTTTCATATTTGCCACTATGAGATAAGAGTCACTCTTTTAGAGTATTAGGAACTCAAACCTCTTGAATCAAATAAATTTGGAACCAATCCATTTTGGAGAACTTAATTTATTTACCTCTAGAGTCTAAACAATCTATGAAAATACAGTATAACAGAAATTTTTTTTTTTTAGTAACGTACACTCATTCCTAAAGGAGTTTTTTTTGTCTCCTAAGATTTATTTTTAACCTTTTGATTTAGCTACTAAGGTGAAGGGAATATTTTCTACCTTTTTTTGAGGAAAAGGTAAGTCAACTTTATTCAGATAAATCAAACTGAAATATATCAACTAAGTCTTGTGGTAGTTCTTCTAACCACACATCTGTATCAGCAGCTAAAACTGCTCTTTGTGCAAGGGAGTGGGCCAACATATTGCCCCCCCTACGTGTATGCATAAAATCACACTTTTGCATGGCAGCACCTAAGCATTGGATATCACTGATAATGTGGCCCATCAAAGTTCTATTGGGCTTTGGGTTATTGAGAGCCTGTATGACGTTCAAGGAGTCACCTTCCACTTCGGCCTTGAAGATGCTAATCTCTTGGGCGAAAATAAGAGCTTGCCTTGCATCCAGAGCTTCCACCATGTCCACCGATCTTGGCAAGGGGATTTTTTGACTAAGGGCCGCAATGATCAGCCCAGACTCATCTCGTATGACGATGCCCAGACCAGCCAACGACCTGTCCTCAAACACAGCCCCGTCGAAATTGATCTTGAACAACCCGGCACCAGGTGGCTTCCATTTCGCTTTCTCCTGAGGGATGGTAAGCCGTGTAGGAGTATCTTGCACATCATTGAATTCCTGCAGCAGCTCCCTCGCTCTCTTCACAGTAACTCCGACGTCCCACACCGATTGCCTTTCTCTCAACTTGTTGCGTCTAGTCCATATGCACCAGGCCACCATCGAAAAGAGCACCGCAGTACTTGAAGATAACTCCGAGAACATGAAGGTCACCAAATCACCAAAGCATCTGAACGTCCTTGTGCGTGGATGGTAGAAAGCATGGTCCGAGAGCCAAATGCACTTAGCGTGGTCACATAACCATAAGCAGTGGATAACATCTTCTGGACACTCTTCACATAGGCTACACCTATTGTCAGGTAGGACATGCCGTGCACAAAGATTGAACTTCGTAGGTAGAGACTCATTTGACGCTCGCCACATGAAGTGCTTAACTTTGTTAGGGACCTTGAGCTTCCAGATACCATTCCATAAGGTCTTTGAGGCTTCTGGATTGGACGAGCCAGCCTGGGATGAGAGCGCTTCCTTAGCCAAAATCTGGTAGGCACTCTTGACCGAGTAAACTCCATCTGAGGTCCACGGCCAAGTAAGTAAATCTTGTCCGTTTGAAAACTAACAGGCATGTTCTTTATACTGTCTGCCTCCCATGGGAAAATTTTTTGATCAATAAGGACAGAATTCCACATCTTCGTTCCAGCTATAAATAAATCCTTTACTACAGCCAGAGATGAATCTAACTGAGGAGAAAGGATTTTGCCACCCCCTGAAGTGTCCAGCCACTTATGCCTCCAAATATCTATTGAAGAGCCGTCTCCAACACGCCATCTAGCACCCTTACAAATAACATCCCTTGCTTGCATTATACTTTTCCATGCAAAGGAGCTCCGTGGGTTGATTTCAGCATCAAGGATACAGGCCGAAGGGAAATATTTTGGCTTGAACACTTTGTAAAGCAAAGTATCTTTTTCATGGCAAAATCTCCACACCTGTTTACCAAGGAGTGCATCATTAAATTGTCGAAGATCTCGGAACCCCATACCTCCAAGAGATTTTGAGGAGCAAAGCGTCCTCCACTTCACCCATTGTATTTTCCTTGTATTATCTTGATTTCCCCACCAAAATTTGCGGATCATAGACTCTGTCTTTGATCAACCCAAGTGGCAATCTAAACACATTCATAGAGTAGGTGGGGATAGATTGGATCACAACCTTAATCATTACTTCCTTCCCGGCTTGAGATAGTAGTCTCTCTTTCCACCCTTGCATCTTATTCCATATTCTCTCCTTGATCTGATTGAAGCATGCTTTCTTCTGCCTCCCCACAAAGGATGGCAACCCCAAATATTTGTCATAGTGCTTTATGGCCGGCACTCCCAAAAGATCCTTAATCTCCTGTTGCACCTCCTCAGGAGTATTCCGACTGAAGAATAAAGTGGTCTTGGACTTGTTCACCTGTCACTCTTCCAACGTATTTAGAATGGTGGCCGAGTGAATGACTTATGGGCTTGAAAGACAATGGTCCTACTTCAAAGTTTTCCACATTTTCCTTAAGAGGAGTCTAAAAGAGTTTTAACTTATAAGGTGTAACCCATTCCTAGCCAGAGATCTAGCGCCCATGCTTTTGGATATTGGACTTTCAAGCCTCGTTCAAGCTTGGCTGGGACGCTGGGTACACAACCTCATACTGAGCATATTGTATTACTATATGAAGGGTGGTTGGATTTTGGGCTTGTGGACATTTGTGTTAGGATATTACAAATTAGGCGTGGCTCAACCACTCTGATACTTGGGCTAGCTCACCAAGTTTCAGTCTACTTTATCCTTCCATATTTCTCTCTATGGGCTAAACATTCATAGCCATAGCACATATAAGACTGAATAGCTATTCCCCTGCACATACATGTATATATAGATTGATAGGATTTATTCTTTATATATAGAATCAGGCATGCGATAGACATAGGCACTGTGCTGGCCTCCTCACTGAGATTCTGTATTGTATAATATATGGTTTGAAGTGGTTATCATTAAGAAGGTCTACTTCCTTTGCCATCTCCTGGCACATAAAATATAGGTGAAAAGCCTGGATAGAAGGAAGCCAGCACCTTGTTATTATATGTGTTTTACATAGCATCCAATTATAGAGAGATACTAAACCACCTTTCTCCATTAGTGTTACCCTATTATTGCTTTAGAGAAATTCACCCAATCAACGTGGAAAAAATCTCTCATTAAAAAAAAAAAAATCTTTTGTCTCCTAAGATTTATTTTCAACCGTTTGATTTAGCTACTGAGGTGAAGGGAATATTTTCTACCTAAAAAAAAAAGTGAAGGGAATACGAGATAAGTGCCACTCTTCCAAAGTAATTAGAATGGTAGCCGAGTGAATGACTAATGGACTTGAAAGACAATGGGACAACTTCAAAGTTTTCCACGGTTTCCTTAGAGGAGTCTAAAAGAGTTTTAACTTATAAGGTGTAACCATTCCTAGCGAAAAATCTAGCGCCCATGCTTTTGGATATTGGACTTTCAAGAGCCTAGTTCAAGCTTGGCTGGGACGCAGGGTACACAACCACATAATGAGCATTTTTTTTTTTGATGAACCATAATGAGCATATTGTATTACTATATGAAAGGTCGTTGGATTTTGGGCTTGTGGACATTTATGTTAAGATATTACTAATTAGGGGTGGCTCAACCACTCTGATACTTGGGCTAGCTCACCAAGTTTCAGTCCACTTTATCCTTCCATATTTCTCTCTATGGGTAAACATTCATAGCCATAGCTCATATAAGACTGAATTGCTATTCCCTTGCATATACATGTATAAATAGATTGATAGGATTTATTCTTTATATATAGAATCAGGCATGCGATAGACATAGGCACTGTGCTGGCCTCCTCACTGAGATTTTGTATTGTATAATATTTGGCTTGAAGTGGTCGTCATTAAGAAGGTCTGCTTCCTTTGCCATCTCCTGGCACATAAAATATAGGTGAAAAGCCTGGATACAAGGAAGCCAGCACCTTGTTATTATATATGTTTTACATAGCATCCAATTATAGAGAGATACTAAACCACCTTTCTCCATTAGTGTTACCCTATTATTGCTTTTGAGAAAATCACCCAATCAACGTGGAAAAAAATATCTCATTAAAAAAATAAAAAAATAAAAAAAACCAAAGAAAGTTGTATTGACCATTCAATAGTTTCGTTTTTTGTTCTACTTCCGTGAATAAATGAAAAGAACCAACCATCATGGGGGCATGATGCCTTTTGTAATTTGCATATAATCTACTGTACCAAGTTTGAAAAACCAAAAGAGCTTAGAATATGTTTAGGACCAAAGAAGCATTGACCTTGGTTTAATCTTATCACTCACAAGAAACATTAAAGACACTTGACTGGTAAAAAACAGATAACCATTAAGCAAGTATTTGTATCAATAAATCATCAATTCTTAAGTTTAGGAGAGAGGATTGCAAACATGTTTTGAACAATCCCAGCAAAATTCTACGTTGGAATTACCATATACTACTAGCCCCACAAGCAGACAAGCCTTGCTAAGTGGTTACTGCTGTGTAATTAACTTCTGTAACAGAATTAGTTACAATTGTAACTAGCACATTCTTAGTTTTTTCCTAATTAATAGATCACCTAATACATGCATGTGCACAAATTATTACAAACAACAAAACTACAACAAAAATACTGACATGAAACTAAAAACATCACCCAATTCAGCTGCAACTTTCATTAGCTACTGCCTTGAAGAATATTCAATACCGCAGATGCATTTTCTGCCCAGCTGCTGCATACATGAAATTACTGCTGGCTGCAGATTTTGATTGTAATTCAAGCTTCATGATGCAGATGCCCTTTAAAAATAGCATATAATCTACTATACCAAGTTTGAAAAACCAAGAGAGCTTAGAATATATTTAGGTCCAGCAAAGCATTGACCTTGCTTTAATCTTGTTACTCACATCAAACATTAAAGACATTTGACTAGAAAAGACAGACAACCGTTAAGCAAGAATTTGTATGAATAATTCATCAATTCTTAAGTCTGATAGGAGAAAGGATTGCTAACATATTTAGAACAGTCCTAGAAAAATCCCACATTGCACCCTTCAAAAGAGTACAAGTCCTAACCAATACACCAAGATGTGATTCTGTAGTTATTATTAGCAGATAAGAACTTCATTCAGCAGGAAGCAATCTAAATTCTAGCTAATCAAACAACTGCCATTTTATATCAACGAAAAAGTACAAGTCCCAATGTAAATGCTCACTTTGTGAGATCCCCTTAGAGAACCCAAGAATCATCTCTCACATGCTCCAATTTCATATCTCAATTTCCATAGCTAATGGACATATAAACGCCTTACGGTGTCAATCTCAACACAAATTAGCATGCGCCCTCTTCTAATGTAATATTAAGTAGCAAAAGAAAAATTCATATGATCTCAACCTAATTCAAGTATTAGTGTAGAAAAAGGTTACCATCAAAATACTTCCATCAAGCTGATCCTTTACTTGTGAATACTTTGACAAGCTAACAAAATAAGCTATCACCCACCACCAAAGAGCCCAACGAAGGGCATTTCCTCAAACATCTTGTGTCCAATGGGTCATCTCAATTAAATGGCCATATTGGATATCACGCCTTGAGAATTAAATGGCCCACATAATAGTCTGCAAACTATTTTCACAAAATGGAGGAAAAAAGGGTCTAAAAAAAGTGCTTACTAACAACGTAATAATATATTCACTTCATTCAATTTGACATTTCTACTAGATACCAAGCCAATCAATACTACTAAGCTCAATAACCTCATTTTGGACGCCCCACAAACCACTTAAAGCAAAAAAGGAACATACCTGTAATCAAGTTCACCACCGTCATCTTCAAAATGATTCTCCATTTTCTTGCCTTTCTTTGTTAGTATTTAAAACTTGAGTTGAGCCTCCATTCTTAAGTTCTCTATTATTTATGATCACATGCCAAGTCCTCCTTTTTGGGCTGACATTGTTATGATTTCTGATCTCATGCCCTTGGTTTCTACTGGCATTTGAGGACCATGCCATTCAGTTTATACACTACCATTGTGAAATTCTGTCCCAACAAGATTGATTTTGACATTGTGGGGATTCCACAAGATGATGGCCATGCCAACTGTAAGCAAATGAAGTGTGTAGGCAAATGAATCCGAATGTCATGGAAATATTTCTGAATGAAGAAGAGGCTTGGTACTCGTTTGTATAGAATGCAGGAGATGAGTTTGAGCTAGAATATATTAATATTGTTACAAGAGCAATTGCTAGGAAATGTTATGGTCTGCTATTGGCGATCAAGTCCATGCGCATGTCCTTGAGGAACAAAATGATAAGTGAGCATGAACGGTAGATGAATGCACTCAGCCAACTGCAGGGTCCTGTGCCTCGTTATGGGAGCATCATGAAGGACATCTATCTACCACTAAAATTGAGCTATAAGTCATTGGCAAGTACGATTCTTTAACATTGTTTTTTCTTGTATTTTTATCCAACTCCTCTATCTTTAAGGTTTTTATCAAATCACTACCCATCTTCACCACTCTCTCCACAAAGCTGGCCTTCAAGTATCTAAACTATTTTAGCATCCAAACTTGAAGGACTCTGCCAAGAAGAAATACTTAAGACAAGTATAGTTCTTGTTCTATTATTTTTGTGTTGATCAACCGCATTACTTAGATCCAGTATAAGCTTTTTCTGTTCTCTCTTCAAAGTATTCCACTTCAAGCAATAATATTCATACTGTTTCCCCTACTTCTTCCATTATTCCTCATAACTCCTCTGTGATAGACTTTTCAATCAAAGACAAACCCACCTTCTTAAAAGTGCCAACATACATAACTAGATAATAATCAGTGTATGACTATGACCCATCATTGTTATCCGCAAACATCAAACTTGAAAAACTGGAATTGTCGGTTGAAGCACTCTCTAATTCCAACCTGGATTGTTGCAACATAATGAGTTTATAAGATGAATCCATGAGCTGCACTAGCATTTCAATTTTAGTCTGCTTTGGCACCTTGGGAGCCCACTAATCAGATATATAATTGAAAACTAAAAGATTACACAATAGCATGCTATCATCATTTGCAAAAATTAAAACAATGCTGAATTACAAAATGTTTTTCAACTGGTGGGCTTCTTAGTTTCATCATGAGTAAACACAATGTAAAATCTCAGTTAAATTCCACTTGTTATGTCTAGTTATAAAAATACTATATAGACACAATAAATGGGTGAAACAATGCATCATATCTTTGAAACTTATCTTCTTCTTTTCAGGAGCTATTTTGATGACCACAACTGCACCTCCATTTAAGAGGATTTCCCTCTACTTGGAATGTATGAAAGTTGTTATTTTTGGTATATTGGGTATTAATTAAGAAAAATAGTCGACGTCTATTAGAAGAAAAGTCCAGCCTCGCATTTTTACTAACAATTACTTCTAAGAAATTCCATATACTTTCAAAGAATTTGTAAGCTGGGTATAACTAATAATTATGATTGCAACAAAATAATATACATGTTCCGCAAAAAAACAAAAAAACAAAATTTAAAATTATGAGCTTTACCTGGTTGTATAAATTGATTCTTGGCAACCACGACAAGTACCAATGGATGCTTTGAAACGCAAAAATGTAGAAGTTGCTGTTGTTGCTCCATCTTCTTGTATCAAATGCACAGAGTCACAAACACAATAACATCCAATTTGTTTAGAGAAAAATAAAAGCATGACTCAATACAATAAGGCTGGTAAGCTGAATCCAAATCTATATATCATATATATAGATGAAAAGAAACAAAGAAAGAGAAATAGGCGTGAGAATTCAGAATTGCTGCCTTTTCAGTTTTGTAGCATTTTTTTTTTATTGCTCGATTTTGATGAGAAACTCCGATTTGTTTCAATTTAAGAAAAGATTGATGGCTTCTTTTGGGTGGGATCAAACGTTTACGAAGAAGGAGTGTGTACAGAATCTGGGCGTGAGTGAGAGCAGCAGCACCTGCACATGAGGTGTTTGATTTTGTGTCTAAGAAGCAAGTAAAGAAGTTTGGATTTTGAATGAATATTGGATTTGGGCCTCATTGTTTAAGAGGCATGGACGTGACCCAGGGAAGACTAATATTTTTAAATTGTATTTCCTTTTTTTTTCTTTATTTAAATATGATTTTTTTATTTATTTATATAAAGGAAATGCACCTGAAAAGTTAAGAATAAATAATAAGAATACTTTAACAACAAAAGTTCCAACCATGTCTTTAATTCTTCCCCCAATTATTCAGACTTAAAAAGTTTTTTTTCTTATTTACTTTTTTCCGCTTATGTCAATTCTTACCATTCATTAAAAAGTATTAATAGTTTGCTAAACCCATAGTTGGAATAATTTTATTTGATACAACTATCATATACTTACTAAATATTAAGGTGGTCTACTATTTTTTTTTGAATATCAAGGTGATTAGGCACTAAAAACTCACAAATCTATAAAGAACTCTTATGGTTTTGTTTTTTTGGTTTTTTAAATATACTAAATGGCTAACCATATTGATTTAATGGTAAATGGCAACTTATTATTTTGAAATTTTGCATGTGATTAACTTATAAATAGATATTAAATAAAAGCACGGATCTAAGAATATAGTAACATAAACCAAGTGCAATAAAAATTTACTGCATTTAATATCTATATGACAAATTTTAAGCAAGCATAGCAACTTACTGTTTATGAATAATAATAGAAAAACACATGTATATATGAACAAATTTGCAAAAGCAACTATTAATACTTACAACAAAAAGAATTCAATTTTGGCTTCAAAACACACCTAGGAAAGCCTCCAAGTTAGCCTTAATTTCAATTTTGTTAGAACTAATGTCATGAAGAACCCATTAATGACTTCTATTATATATAGTGTATCCTATCATATCAAAAAGTATATTCCTTCTCCAACTCAAAAGAAAAGGAAACAAAGAGAGAACAAAAACACAAAAAAGCAAGAAATATATTGCTACTTGCCAACAACTTAGAGTTATATACTTTTCTTTCTCTTTTATCTAATCTTTTATATTTTTTAATCTTACTTATCCATGTCATGACTTCCTACTACCATTTCCTTTTTCTATTTTTATTTTTTCTAAAACTGTTCATGCTAAAATGTTAGTTTCTCATTTATGTATGAGATTGTGTACGCACATAAAGTTCTATCTCTTGCGTATGATGAATTTTGAGTTGGAAATTTCTCAAATTTGTATTTTGGAAATTTCATGTGGGCCTCCTACTAAATTTTCCTCATCTTGCTTAAGGAGATTAAAAGAGTTTTTTTAACTTATAAGAGTTGTAGGTGATTCCTAGCCAAAAATCATGCTCCCTTCTTCATATTGAACTTTCAAGCATACTAAGCACCCAACTATAGAAATAATGGTTAAAATTTGGGCCCATGGACATTTGTAATAAGGTGTTTCAAAACTTCAAATTAGTGATGGCTCACATATAGTTTTTCAGCTCACTTTACTCCTCTCATATAGTTTCTCACTCTCTGGGCTAAACAATGATGGCCAATGTAAGGCTCAATTTCTATGTACGCACTTAACTTCCTTTCTAACTTATTGTTTTGAAGGGGTTTAGCATATGATAAGTCAAAAGATCCAGACAAATTTTACAATATTTAAAAAAAAAAAATTATTAATGTTGTTTGTTGTGATAAATGCATCATAAAAATGATGTTACAGTTAATAAGAAAATGATATTGTTCCTACAATAACATACCACCTTAGAGCATTCATCTAAACACTACTCTATCTATTTTAACAACCCACTTTATAATACACCTTACAACAAAGATTTTATATTTTTTACCACTTCATTAAAATATTATTTTTTTAACTCTTTTTTATTATCAATCTCATCTCTTCCTCTCTCTTTCTTCCCCTCTCTTTTTCTGTGTATTTCTCTTTTTCTAAACAAAAACAACTAAAACCCATCTTCACCACAACAGACACCGCCAGCCACCACCCCCATCAAAGCCCACTGCCACCAGCCACCACCGCTCACGCCCACACCCATTGCCACAACACCACCACCCATAACCTCAACCCAAATCAAAACCCAAAACCCACCAAATCAACAAAAACCACTAGATCAGCTAAGACCCAAACAAAACCAAAAATTATCAGCTGTGATCCAGCCATGATCCAAAATTGGACCAAATCTCAGCCGTAATCCACCATCTACCACCACCACGATCCACCGGTGAAAAGGAAAGAGAACCCATATATCACCGACCCACAAACCACCATCACCAACGATCATCATCACTACCAGCTGGGGAAAAAAAAAAAAAAAAACCCACAAAACCCATCACAACAACACCCATAACCGGCCACAAAACCCATAACCATTTCACCCACAACTGACACAAAACTCATCACCACCACAAAAGAGAGAAAAAAAATTGAAAGAAAGAAAAAAAAATCAAAGAAAGAGAGTGTGATATTTTCAGCCATAGCTTAAAAAAATAAATAAATAAATAAAGAAAAAAAAAGGAAAAAAAAAAAAAAAAAGAAAGGAAGAGGAGGTAGGCAGAGATATGGAGAAGAAAGAGAGAAATTTTTGAGAGAAATGGATGGTTAGAGAAGAAAGAGAAGAGAAAAAAGAGGGAAAAAAAAATTTACATTGTGTTTGGTTGTGGTGAAAATAGGGAAAATGGAAAACAAATTAAGGAAATAGGGTGGAAAACAGTGTTTTTCACTGTTTGGCAAACGAAGGAAAATGCTGAGGATTGAAAACCTGGGAGAAAATTTTCTCTCCCTGGCCCTCAATTTTTATCCTCCCAAATCGAGAGGAAAATTGTAGAGAGAAAAGTGCTTTCCCAACCCTTTTACAGAAAATGCCCTCAAACACAATGACTAAAACCACAACAATCTTTCTCTCAAGCATAATCAGATTATCACAATACAAAACTCAAAAACACAATTTTAAAAATTAATCAAATCATAACAATATAAGGGGGAAAAAAAAGACAAAAGAAAGAAGATAGAAGCCATTTGACCATCTAGACTGCGTGGGGACAAAGATGAGCGACGGCTCCGGCTAGGCCAACTGCTTTGGGATGAAGATGACCTAACTGGACTACGTTGGGGATGACTATTCTAGAATCAAGTAAAAAAAAAGGAGAGAGCAAGCTGGAGAAAAAGAGAGAGAAAGGATGTGCTATTCTTGAGACTTGAATGAGGGAGAGAAGAAAAAGAAGGGGTGGAGCGTAGAAAAAAAAAACCGAATGAAAAAAGAGAGAGAGAGAGAGAGAGAGAGAGAGAGAGAGAGGATGTGGTATCAAGAGAGAGAGAGAGAGATAGAGAGAGAGGATGTGCTATTCTTGATACTTGAATGAGGGAGAAGAAGAAAAAGAAAGGGGGTGGGAATAGAGATAGGACATGTGTGGAGGAGATAGCATAGAAAAAGAAAAAGAAAAAAAAAAGAATGGATGAAATGAAAAGGGGGAAAGGAGAAATAATATAAAGAATAAAAGATCTATTTTAGAAATGTTACAACAATATTTTCACAATAAATTTTAAGTAATAAATTGTTATTAGTTAATATTGGTGAGTAAAAAAATAATTTCAGTGATGGGTTCAAATTAGAACTAGTAACAACTTTCTACATAAATTTTGTTGAGAAAGTATTGCGAAAAATATTGTGGACGTAACACTTCTCATTGAAAAATATAATTGTTGGTAAATTTTATATTATTTAATGAGTACAAATAAATCTATCTCTTACCAATAATATAACAAGGGTATAATAGTCAGTTTATATAAAGTACATTTTCTATCCTCTCCTTTTTCTCTCTAACCAAACAAAAGAGTTTTCTACCCTCCCACTTTTCCACCTCTCCAACCAAACACATATAAGGGAAAACCAAATCTTTTCTATCCTCCCACTTTTCCATCCTCTTACTAATTTTCCATCCTCCCACTTTTTCACTCCCCCAACCAAACGGACCCTTAAAGAAGAAAGGAGAGAGAAAGTTATATATATATATATATATATATATATTATAAGTTTTAAGCTACAGTGAGCTGTTATGTTTGACAGCCCACTGTAGCTCTGTTTCTATTTTTTTTTTTTTTTTAGACATAGCAACTTTGCCATAGATTGCATTTTGATGTTTTAGCTGCTAAACTAGTATTATAGCAACTATATATCTTTTATTGTGAGTGCTCTTAACAAATTTTGGAAGTAGGTAATTATTCCCCCAAAAAAATTGTGACTATAGAATTTTTCAATTTCAAATGTGCACTGGAATTAATTGGGAGAAAATGATGCAATTGATACTGATCAGGGTTTTTAGCAAAGAATAAAAAGAGCCTAACCAAATCCAACCCTATAACTCAATGTGCAGGATGAACATCAATAAAACTTTAATAATCATTGAGAAGATTTAAATAATAAAAAAGGAGAATAAATATAAAATTTATGCTTTGTGGCCTGAAAAAAAAAAAGAAAGGGACAAAGCAATTACATCAGCTTGTGTAAAATGGAAAAAGTAACTACTTTTACATAATTTGAGCAAAAAAATCACCCACATCAGTGAGTGTACACTTGTGTATAAATACGCTACAGTAACCGTGCATATGGTTACTGTAGCATGTGTATTTATTATTTTATTAATTTCACGTTTGCACCTTTTTTTTTTTTTTTTTCTCTCTTCTCCGTGCACAACAAACTCAGTGACTTCTCTTCTCCTCGTCTTCTTTTTCCTCAGATGCACACAAACACATCCACACAGACAAATCAACACAGAGATACATAAACACACCCACACACAAACAAACACGCACAGACAAACCAACAGAGAGATAGATCAGTGCTTGATTGGAACGATTGATGCTTGTTCGGTGCTTGTGGAATGATAGGTGCTTGATCAGTGCTTGTGGAACGATCGGTGCTTGACTGGAACAATCGGTGCTTGACTGGAACAATCGGTGCTTGTGGGTCTTGTTTGATCGATGCTTGTGGGTGAGAGCGGCGATATTAGAGAGTGTGTTGAAAAGTGTGAGGCTTAACGGAGCGGAAGAAAAAGCCATTGAGCCTAGCTTGGTTGTTCTGAAACAGGTGGGCTTGGTAGTCAGAGAGAGTTCTTTTTCCGATTATTGTATGCGGTTGTTAATGTTGCTGTTGTAGTTGTTGTTGATGGCGAGCGATCTGGGTCGATGGGTCGAGAAAAAGACCTGGGACGTTAGATCGGTAAGAGGGTTGTGGAGCTTGGTTCGTGGATTGGCCGGTGAAGAAGTCTGGCCCCACCACCCGTGAACCTGATGCCATGTTTTTTGTGATTATTTGGGTTGGTAGTTTTTGAGAGAGAGAGAGGAGAGAGAGAGAGAGAGGTGATTTTGTTCAGAAATGGGTATAAGAGAGAGAGCAACAAATCAGAAAAATGGGTAGAGAGAGAGAGAGAGAGCGCGCGTATGTAAAAGGTAGTTGACAGAAATAATAAAAAATTGAGAAGAATGAATATTTTATTGAAATATCTTCTAAAATATATAAACTGATCTGAATGTTTTGCAAAAGTGATTGTGTAAAATAGAAAAAGTAGGTTTAAATGTAAAATAGACAAAATCTTATGCACAAAATGATGTAATTGCTCTAAGATTACTTCATTAAAGTAATGCTAATGCTACATATATCAAGCAAGGCATAATCAGTAATCACACGTGATGCTTCTTTTCTTTGTAAAGTATATGCAATACTTCACGTTACAGCTATACCAATACTATTGACTTTATCTAAGTACCAAATATTGCTACCAAATGCAAAGAGATCTACGTAATTAAAAAAGAAGTAATTCTGAATGGGGCCTAATAAACAAGTAATCATCATCATTTTTCATTGCCTTGAAATCATTCTTATTATAATAGTAATTCTTTTTTAGCAAGAAACAATCGACCTTGAACTCAATTAACATAATTACAAGGATTTGATCATTATATATGGTACTCAGACATGTGATAGTTGAAATATCAAGCAATTTTTGGCCTTTGATAGAGCCTTGTGTTTTACAAATTACAATTAGTCAAATAATGTAATTTTTATTCGGGAAGGTCAAGAATATTCCTAGCATGCAATATTTAAATTGAAACCATTAGCCTAATCAGATTTTTTGATTAGTAAGTATCTCAATCTTCTGTGATCTCACATGCGATCTGCTATGCTTTATTGTTTCCTTCAGAAAATACCATGATTATCAAGCTCAATATTTATGGACTCCATTATCTAATACTAAGAGTAAGAGCATTCGATCACATCAGCTTGTCCAAAAAAAAATTGTTTATTTTAATATAAGAACATACTTTTTTTTTTTTAGATACTCACTTTAAAATACCATATATCNATACACACATAAAGTTTTATATCTTGTGTATGATGAATTTGAGATGGAATTTTCTTAAAATTGTACTTTGGAAATTTCATGTGGGCCTATTGCTAAATTTTCCTTATCTTGCTTAGGGAGATTGAAAGAGTTTTTAACTTATTAGAGTTGTAGGCCATTTCTAGCTAGCCAAAAATCATGTGCCCTTCTTGATATTGAACTTTCAAGGCACCCAACTATAGAAAGGGTGGTCAAAGTTTGGGCCGGTGGACATTTGCAATAAGGTGTTTCAAATTAATGATGGTTTACATATAGTTTTTCAGCCCACTTTACTCCTCCCATCTAGTTTCTCACTCTCTAGGCTAAACAATAATGGTCAATGTAAGGCTCAATTTCTATATACACACTTAACTTCCTTTCTAATTTCTTATTTTGAAGGGGTTTGGCATGTGATAAATCAAAAGATCTAAACAAATTTTATAATTTTTTAAAATTTATAATTATTGATGTTGTTTTTTGTGATTGATGTATCATAAAAATGATGTTAATAATGAGTTAATGAGAAAAAAAAAATACTGTTCTAATAATAACTTACCACATTAACAAGTTTTGGAAAAAGATTGTGAAAACTTTATAATTATTCCCCTAAAAAAATAGTGACTATAGAATTTTTCAATAGTAACCCATATTGTTCTTGTATTGAGAATGTGATTGTGGGGGAAACAACAGAGTAGGGAATGAAAGAAAGAAAAATTGTTTCCTTCAAAAAAAAAAAAAAAAAAAACACCATGCATAATTTTCTTCCTTTCTTGGCAGTTTGGTAAACATTACTTGTAGTGCATTTGTCTTATGATCCTACGTGCCCAACTATCTCAAGCAAGGCATAATCACACAAGATGCTAATGCTTCCCTTTGTAGAGCATATGCAAAACTTCGCGTTACAGCATACTATTGACTTTATCAACTAGCTAGTGCAGTACCAAACTTGGTGCTAAAGAGAAAGAGATCTACGTACCAAAATTGTGCCCAATTAACATAATTACATGGATTTGTTCAGATTATATATTTTTGCTAAACTTGTTCAGATTATATATAGTACTCAGACATGTGATAGTTGAAATATCATGCAATTTGGGCCTTACACAAAGCCTTGCGCTTTTACAATTAGTCAATTAATGTAATTTTTATTTGGGAAGGTCAAGAATATTCCCAACATGCAAAGAATTAAATTGAAACCACTAGACAATCAGATTTTCTTTGTCTTGATCTTCATCTGATCTTACATGCGGTCTGCTCTGCTTTATTGATTCCTTCGGAAAATAATATGATTTTCAAGCTCTATACTTATGAACTCCATTATCTAAAACTAAAAAGTAAGAGTATTATCTAATACTAAGAGTAAGATTATTCACATCAGCTTCTACAAAATTTTTTGTTTATTTTAATAAAAGAACATACTTTTTCTATTTTATATACTCACTTTTTAAAATACCTTAACATCAAATTATCTATTTCATACTGCATTTCATTATAATAATAATAATAATAAATTCATTTTTTTTATAGTTTCTCTTTCTTTACATATAACAATCACCATTTTTTTTTTTTCTGTTGTCCTCAAGATACATAAAAATAAAATAAAAAACTAAATGCAAAATGCGTAGTGTTAGTGTAAATTTACGTGGTTACTGTAGCAACTATGTACTTTTACATAACTTTGCATAATCTAATGTGGGTGAATTTTGGGCTTAAGTTGGATAAAATGTGGTATTTTTTCTATTATACAAGCACTAATGCGAGTGCACTAATACTACAAAATAAAATTTGAGATAAAGCTCCATTACAAGAAACTTTTGTTTTTGTTATTTTAGCAAGACAACTTTGTGATCACATATAGCAACAATTTTGTTAAAGTTGTCTTTAATTCCTATCATATTGAAAAATAACTATATATCAAGTATAATAGCCATGAAAGAGATTCCAAATAGCTCAATTAATTAAAAAATTTATTTGATACACAAAAAAAATTAATTGATATCTTAACTTGATGATAAAGAATAATCACCAGGAACTAAAATTATTTCTTATTTATTTTTTTAAAAAAATTATAGCCACAAAAGACACTAGAGATACCATTAAAAATCTAAACTAAGAATAGGTTAAAATCACCCAACTTTGGAGTCTATCAAAATTATCCTAATTAATTCATGACATGATCAAATCACTTTTATGACATAATTTGTGTAGGGGTATTGGGCTCAGGAGCTCATTTTCTATTTATATATTGGGCCTAAGGCCCAAGCCGAGGACAAGGGGTCGTCTGAGAATGAGTAAACATTGTCAAGGGAGTCCGTGTTAGTGGAAGAAGAAATTAGTTTTAGTCATAATGGCCTAGAAGGGTGGTCCGAGGATGAATGCCTCCTCGGCTAACCATAGTCGAGGTCTGGATAGGTAGTCTATTGTGTTGGTATGGATAGGTATTGCAAAGATATATGACAGAGGGGGAGTCTTAGAATATCTAAGGAGAAAGCTGTTACCACCACATTAAATGTTCTGCAGCTAATTCTCTGGCCACATTAATGTGAAAGTGATACCTGAACAGTGGTTTTCAGCCTTACAACTATTACACCAAGACTTCAAGAAGGTGCTAATGGGACAAGTATCAACAATAACTATCTGGTCCACACGTGGATGGTAGAGATGAAAGGGGAAGGTAGTATAAAGGAAGAAAAGGGCAGTGAGAGAAGGGGATCGAAACTAAGAGAAAAACACTGTAACATCAAGAATTGACTTTGTAATCAAACTTGAAAGAAATATATAAGAACTAATCTCCTTGGACTGTGCCAATGATGATTTTCTTTAGTATAAACTCGTTATTTTCATTCTCTTGTGATCTAAACTCATTTTAGTGATTATTTGATTCATTAAGGCTCAGTTTTTTCAACCCATTCTTTACAAATTCATTATTTTGGGCTTTTTGGGTCTGAGTCCATCCACTTTTAAGCTAGGAACTCAAATCTGGTTCTTATAATTTGCATGTGCATCACATGGATTAGTGATTTATTAACCAAATAAATATGATGAGTAGTAAGAACTACACTTTTCTGGGACCCGCCTCATATACAAATTGCTGATTTGGCATGGAGAATTGGACAGAATATGAAAAATGTAAGGTACAAAACCTAAGAGAAGAGTTGAACCTAGATGGGGCATCATTCATGGATCCGAAAGTTTAGGTTGGAAGTTGAAACTCGAAAAATACTAAAATTATTTCCTCTTTTTTTTTTCTTTTTTATTATTATTATTATTTTTTTTATCTATACTACTATTTAAGGGGCTACACCTGTTTGGACTGGATTTTTTTTTGTTCCAAAATACCCCTACAGCCTATGTTTAAGTAGAGACAAAAGTAAAGGGTAGTCAAGTAAAAATACATGTCTAACTTGCACTAAAACATTGCCTCCAAAATAGGACTATTTTCTAATGGTTTTCAAATTGCTTTATTCATTTATAAAAAAAATTAAATTAAATTAAAACAAACACGTTTTTTTTTTTTTTGGTGAATGTATCTGCCACGATAATTGATAAAAAAAAAAAAATCAATTTTTCAGTTTTTTTTTTTTTTTAATTTTTTTTTTATAACTTTCATTACCATCTCCATTCTAATTGCATCGTTTAATTGTTAATGATGTTGATTTCAAGAGTCTGAGCTGTGATTTTGTAACACTTATGATCATCATTTCCTCCCCCAATTTGCGTAATCCCTTATACTTTCAAGAGTGCTGGCAAGTTTGATCTCATTCCTATTTCATATGATATTTGCTTTTGTTCCTTCTACTTGTATGAAATAATTTTATGGAGTCGAATTTGATGTAATACGTTTTGCATGCCATTTTGAATGAAAGGATTTTTGTCTCAAATTGGTGGATGAGGATGAACGGGCATTATCACTATTGGTAACACATGTACTAAAAGTTATGTTTGCATTAGGAATGGCAACGGGTCGGGTTCGGGCCGGGTTTTTTCATGCCCGGACCCGACCCGCGGGTCTTTCTTAGAAACCCAGACCCGGCCCGTTTATTAAACGGGTTTTTTTCTTAACCCCGAACCCGCCCCGTCGGGCCTCCGCGGGCCCCGCGGCCCCGTCCCCTCATGCTCAGCCAAGCCCAAAATCAGAACCACAAACATCCATTATGATTTTTAGGCCCAAAATCACAACCATAAACATAAACACAGACCAAACACGATCAGATTTGTGATTTTCCCTTTCAAAATCACAAACCAAACACAAATTTAGATCTGTGATTTTCCCTTTCAAAATCACAAACAAAACACAAACACAAACTCACATTAAGACGAACTGAACCCAGAAAAAAAAAAAGAAAAAAAGAAAAAAGAAAAAACGAACTGAACCCAGAAAAAAAAAAAAAGAACTCAACCCAGAAAAAAGAAAAAAGAAAAAACGAACTGAACCCAGAAAAAGAAAAAAGAAAAAAATGGAGATCGAGGTGGAGCGACGCCAGAGGCCATGGGCGAGGAAGATGAGAAGGGCAGAGGGCTGGGTTTCAGTGTGAGATCAACGACGGCGAGGACGAAACGGAGTTGAGAGAGCTGTGCTTGACTGCTTGTGCGCTCCGTGTGAGTGAGAGAGCTGAGAGATGAAGAGGGAGAGGCGGTTGTGTGAGACAGTGACAGTGAGTGAGAGAGACTGTGAGCTGGAGATGAGAGGCGGAGGTGTGAGGGTGAGGAGAAACTGAGGGAGGCGTGAGATGAGTGATAGGGTTAGTTATAGTTATATATATATAGGGGGGTTTTTTTGTAATTTTATAGTAACCGGGTTATATCCGGGTCGGGTTTCGGATTTTTTTAATAAAATCCGGACCCGACCCGGACCCGTTTCGGGTTTTTTTTTAAAAACCCATACCCGGCCCTATTTCTAATCGGACCGGGTAAAATCCGGCCCATTAGGATCGGGCCGGACCGGGTACCCGCGGATCGGGCATAAATTGCCATCCCTAGTTTGCATTGTTCAATCTATTCAAATTTTCTGTCAAAAATGTCCTTTTACTTTGTTTGGACCAAAAACTCTTGAGAAAGATAGTAACATCCTTATTCCATTCACATTGTGGTTTGCAGATATGTGTTTCAACTGAAAGCAGTATAAAGCAACCTTGATAGATCGATGACTGATGCCAATCTAGGATTTTAGCCAAACGAAAGTGTTAAGATTGCATGAACCCCAAGATTTTATGAAGAAGTTACCAAACTTTTGCATTTCCTTTTCTTACTCATGTTTCACATTTGAGCCACTTAATTTTGAATGTGTAATTACATTTGAATCATGGAAAGCAACAATTAAATAATTAAATTATTTTTTGAATGTGTAATTACAATGTACCTATGGTGTTCCCTTCTTTATCATTTTTATTTTATTTTATTTTATTTTTCAAATAAAGAGGGAAATTATTTATTTGTCAATTCCTAATCTTATATCTATGCTTCTGTTTACCTTTGCATGTTTATTTTGGAAATTTTGACTTTTGCATATGTATGGTGGGTGATTTTTTTTTTTAATAAAAAAAAAAAGATTTTATGCTACTGATGTTCTTTAACAAGTTAACTAGGACCCCTCATTCTTCAGGATTCTCCATATGTTATAGGGTAATTTTTGTTAGGAAGTTGGGCCACATTAACAGAGAGATCTAAAAATGAAGTAGATGACAATATTGAACTGTTGCTTTATATTTTTCAATCACAAACCCAGTTTGAACAATCTTGTACACTTTCGAATTCTAATTATATTAAGGTTTCCAAAATTTATCTATTAACATTCACATTAGAAGCAACACAAAATTTGGATGATATTTGTAGAATAGGAGCACGTGTGATGATGCTCTTTTTTATTTTTTGGATTTAATGTTATAATTTTCTATTTATCCCCGGTTGAAGTTTACATGTTTGTCCATTAACATTACACATTTGTGAATGACTGATACAACCAAAAATGTCATGAGGCTAGCCAAAAAAATGAACACATTCACACACAAACATATGATTTGAAATTTTCAATGCAATTTTGGTGTTGATTTTTTGCTAGCCTCATGACATTTCTGGTTGTATCAGTCGCTCACAAATGTGTAATATGAGTAGACAAACATGTAAACTTCAATTAGGGATACTAGCCTCTGAGCACGCGCGCTCTTCTATTTTTTGAGTAAGGGTTAATTTAAAGCATTTATTATATTTTGGGATCACTACATTTTCCAATCACAAAAAAAATCTAGCGGTGTGATGAGTATTATGTATTAACAGGTGAAATAATTTTTCATCACACCCTAAGGTTTTTTTTTTTTTTTTTTTTTTTTTTGTGATTGAAAAATGTAGTAATTCTAAAGTATAATAAATGCTCTAAATTAACCCAAACTCAAAAAATAGAAAAGCCTCTGAGCACACGCATGAGCGCGTGCTCAGAGACTAGTCTATACTACTATTTAAGAGGCTGCACCTGTTTAGACCGGATTTTTTAGTTCCAAAATACCCCTATTTTCCTAGGTTTAAGTAGAGACAAAACTAAAGGATAATCTGGTAAAAAAGACAAACAGAGCACTCCTAAAATTTGGGATTTTTTTTCTTCATGTTCATCTTTTTATTCCCTAAAATTTAGCATTTTTTAGAAGTAGGCTCAATGTCAAACACTACCAAATTTCAAAAAACCCGAAATTCTTGCTAATAAAAACAAGGCGAAAAGCACATTTTAGTCCCTACATTTTCAGGCGATTTCATTTTAGTCCCTACATTTTATTTTTACCGCTTTTAGTCCCTATTTTGAAAAACGCTTTCCGTTTTGGTCCTTGCCGTTATATCAGAGATGGAAAATGCACATGTGGCAAACGGCAAAATTAAAAAAATATTAAAAATATTTTATTTTATTTTAAAATAAATAAAATTTTAGTTATCAATAATTTTAAAATAAAAATATTAAAAATTTTAGTTAAAAATAAGTTCTTCATGTTCTTCCCCCAAGAACGTGATTGCCCAGAAAAAACAAATAGAGCAAAGATTCAAATTTTAACAATCATTTCTAGTGTTCTCTTTTCAGTCAGGTTATCAAAATAGCAAAAGAGTAAACACGAATAGAACACAGTGCATTTCCATATCAAATCTGATGCAAAACCCAAAAGATAAACTAGATCTAGAACTTAAATCAAAATCAAAATCTCCTTCACACGGTCTTCGTGACTCCTCCGTTCCTTTGCTTTTCACCTTCTTCTCCTTCTCCTTCCATCTTCATATCTACCCAATAAAATATACCCAGCAAACATATCCAGCAAACCCATTAAAATATCCAACAAACCCAGCAAATCTAGCACAATATCAGGAAAACCCAAATCAATCCACCAGCAATTCTTAACAGCAAACCCACAGCGGCTTAGTCACGGCGAGTACGGCACCACCCGATCCACCACCATGGCACCACCCCGATTTGCCACATCAAACCATGAGCTCCACCAAACTATGAGACCCACGGAGGCTTGATTCAAGGGAAAATAGAGAGAGAGAGAGAGAGAGAGAGAGAGAGAGAAAAAAAAAAGAAAAAAAAGAAAGGGAAGACAAGGACGAGAGAGGGGGCAGAATGGAATGAGAGAATCAGAACTGAAAAAGAAAAAAGAAAAAAGAAAAAAAAAAAGAGAGAACTTAAATCAAATCATTTATGGTGTTCTCTCTTCAGTCAGGTTTAGCTTGATTTCGGTGGTGCTGGGTTAGTTTCGGTGGTTGGGGCTTGTTCGACTTTGAATCGGTGTGGGTTTTCAGTGGTGTTGTGTTGTTTTAGTGGTTGGAGCTTCTTTGAATCGGTGTGGGTTGGTTGTTTCAGTGGTGTTGGGATGTGTACGGTGGCTGGGGCTTCTTTGAATCGGCGTGGGACCTGGTTTAGATTAGATTTTGATTTTGATTTAAGTTCTAGATCTAGTTTATCTTTTGGGTTTTGCATCAGATCTGATATGGAAATGCACTGTGTTCTATTCGTTTTTACTCTTTTGCTATTTTGATAACTTGACTGAAAAGAGAACACCGGAAATGATTGTTAAAATTTGAATCTTTGCTCTATTTTTTTTTTTCTGGGCAATCACGTTCTTCAGGGAAGAACATGAAGAGCTTATTTTTAACTAAAATTTTTAATATTTTTATTTTAAAATTATTGATAACTAAAATTTTATTTTATTTTAAAATAAAATTTAATATTTTTAATATATTTTTTAATTCTACCATTTGCCACGTGTACATTTTCCGTCTCTGATGTAACGGTAGGGACCAAAATGGGAAGCGTTTTTCAGAATAGGGACTAAAAGCGGTAAAAATAAAATGTAGGGACTAAAATGGGAATCGCCTGAAAATGTAGGGACTAAAATGTGCTTTTCGCTTAATAACAAACATTCCACCAAAAACGCATCACGTATAAAAGTTAAAAAAGAAAAAAGAAAAAGAAAAAGGTTGTTCACCTCACCAGTATTCAAATGTCTGCTATATCCTATCTGAAAAAAAAAAAAAAAAAAAATTAATTAAAACTTCTCCGTTTCCCTCTCTTTGATCCTACTAATCCATTTACCTCTCTTTCACCTCCCACTAAACTCAATAGTTATTATTTAAGATAACTACTAAAAACTGACCATTTATATTCATCATTTTTTTTCAACAGAAAGTGCCAAAACTAATTAATTTGAAAAAAGAGAAAAATGGTACTCCATAGTTAATCCACCCTCTCACAAATCACAATTAGGTAACTCCCTCTCCTCTTGCACTCTCTTACTTTCAATTTCATTTTCAGGTTTTTTTTTTTTTTTCTTTAGTCATTTTGATAAAATTTTCTTATAGTTATTTTTGGTTCATGTATTTTTCTTAAGGATATTTTTCATTGATGCATTTTGACAGGAAGAAGACACATTTTGAATGAGATTAAATGGTGCTCTACAATTAATCCACCCTCTCACAAATCACAATTAGGTAACTCTCTTTCCTATCACGCTCTCTTACTTTTAAATTCATTTTTAGTTTTTTTTTTTTTTAATATTTATTTCTTGAGTCATATTGATATAATTTTTTAAAGCTTATTTTTCTATTTATGTATTTTGATAGAGAGAAGATGCATATTGAAAGAGATTATCATTGAGTGATTAGATTGATTGTGAAATAGTTGACGGTGGTGATGAATCAGAGACACAATATTACATAAGCCCTTATTAAAGAGCCCCAATGAATGCAAAGGAGTATGAGACATCTAATTTCTTTTTTTTCTTTTTTTTTTAATATCTTCATCTATTATTGTTGACTTATATTCTTTGTTGGATTTCGTGAGGAAAAAAATTGTAATTCTTTTTTTTTTTTTATAAGTTTTTTTTTAAAAATTTTCCAGCAAGTTGAAAAAAATGGTACTCCATAGTTAATCCACCCTCTCACAAATCACAATTAGGTAACTCTCTCTCCTCTTGCACTCTCTTACTTTCAATTTCATTTTCAGGTTTTTTTTTTTTTTAGTCATTTTGATAAAATTTTCTTATAGTTATTTTTGGTTCATGTATTTTTCTTAAGGATATTTTTCATTGATGCATTTTGACAGGGAGAAGACACATTTTGAAAGAGATTAAATGGTGCTCTACAATTAATCCACCCTCTCACAAATCACAATTAGGTAACTCTCTTTCCTATCACGCTCTCTTACTTTTAATTTCATTTTTAGTTTTTTATTTAATATTTATTTCTTGAGTCATATTGATATAATTTTTTAAAGCTTTTTTTTTTTAATTTATGTATTTTGATAGAGAGAAGATGCATATTGAAAGAGATTATCATTGAGTGATTAGATTGATTGCGGAATAGTTGACAATGGTGATGAATCGGAGACACAATATTACATAAGCCCTTATTAAAGAGCCCCGATGAATGCAAAGGAGTATGAGACATCTAATTTCTTCTTTTTATTTTTTATTTTTTTAATATCTTCATCTATTGTTGTTGACTTATATTCTTTGTTGGATTTCGTGAGGAAAAAAAAATTGTAATTCATAAGTTTTTTTTTTTTTTTTTTTTTTTTTTTTTTTTTTTTTTTTTTTTTTTTTTTTTTTTTTTTTTAT
>NW_027069562.1:569602-646231 GCF_002906115.3 Quercus suber
AGAGAGAGAGAGAGAGAGAGAGAGAGAGAGAGAGAATAGAAGATTCTTAATAAGTCAAATTTCCAAGACCTTTAAAACCCTAATTTCAATTTTTTTTGCACCAATAGATTTTTATTTGGAAAATGTTAGATATACAAACTATTTTACAATATTTTTAACAAACGCTTGATATGGTGAGTAGTTATTGATAACAAACATCTAAATTAACTCGTATCCAAAAAAATAAAAGAGCGTCTGAGCACGCGCGTGAGCGCGTGCTCAAAGTACTCAGAGGCTAGTATAGAAGTAAGGGACGTGGGGTAGTTTTTCTTTTATAGGAATATTTTAAATTTTTTGTCGATTTACTATTTTAACCCATGGAATAATGATAAGTTAATTAAATTAAGCGTATTTTTTATAGTAAAAAAGACAATAACTAACTTTTTGAATCCTCTTAATATAAACAGATATATATATATATATATATAGAGAGAGAGAGAGAGAGAGAGAGAGAGAGAGAGAGTAGAAGATTCTTAATAAGTCAAATTTCCAAGACCTTTAAAACCCTAATTTCAATTTTTTTTGCACCAATAGATTTTTATTTGGAAAATGTTAGATATACAAACTATTTTACAATATTTTTAATAAACGCCTGATATGGTAAGTAATTATTGATAAGTGAAAAAATGATATTTGTAGTGAGTTCAAATGAGAATCAATAAGAATTGGCCACATCAATAGTTTATAAAAATGTTGTAAAATAATTTGTAACTGTAGCATTATTCTTTTTGTTTTGGATGAACGCAACCAATAGTTAATGTATTGGTAAAATTAGAGATTTTATCTCTAGTCTATATTTTAAGAGGATTCAAAAATCAAAAAATTAGTTATGACTTCAAAAAATGTCAAAAATGCCTCTAATCTAATTAAATAATCATTATTATTAAAAAATAAAAAATAAAGTTAAAATTGTAATTCAACAAAATTCAAAAACAAAATGTTTTTCCTAAAAATGAGCACATACTCTCTATTTAAATACATTTTACACATGTTTGAAACATTTTTCCCTAAAAATTAATACACACTAATCACAGCAATTGACTCATTATCAAAATGGTAAATTTTTTTTTTTTTTTTTTAAATCGTTTGCCGTATAACCTTACTAACAATAGACAAATTTAAACTGAAAATTATGATATTAAACTAAAAAAAAAAACTTATTACACGGATGGAGCGCATGTGTAGGTTTTTTTAATGGTTTTCCTCAACATTGCTTTCTTACGGTCACAGTTGCTTCTTTCACAAAAACTCTCATCTGCATTAGCCATCCGAAAGAAACTCTCTCTCTTTCTCACCATAAAATATCACATTTCAAATCTCATACAAATCCGCTTGTTTTTTGGGTTTCAATCTTAACAGTTACCAGGCATGTCTCTCTATCTCTCTCTCTCTTATTGGGTTCTTAGAAAATGAAGTGAGAAAAAGAAAAAGAAAATATGAACTCGGAACTGATTATTGTGTCTTTTTATGCTCTATGATATGAAACCAAATCAAACTGAACTCAGCTTCTAATACTGTTTTAGCAGAAATTCTTTTTTTCTGTTTGTCTGTGTCAGAATAGAGTTCTGGGTTTTCTTTAAAAATTTTAGTTAGTTCTATCAAAGTTGATCACTTTATGTGCCAATTATATGTGGGTTAATGAGTATGGGTTATTTGATCAAATGGGGTGTTTCATTTTGTTGTAATTTTGAGGATTTCATTGTGCCTACGAAAATTAAGCATGGGCGGCTTTTAGTTTGGATGATTCTGGGTCACATTTTGTGACTAGGATTGATTTGAAAACGTTGCTGATAATGGGTTGGTATCTTTTTTGGGATAAAGTTTTAAAAATTTTCAACAATAATATTATTTTGTTTTCTTTTTTGTGATTACAATTTGCATGCCTCGGATTTTTTAGTTCAGGTACTGGGTTTTTTTTTTTTTGGTCTATATTTTAGTTAGTTCTATAAAAGTTGATCACTTTATATGCCAATTGTATGCAGGTCAATGAATTTGATTTATTTGATCAAATGGGGCATTTTATTTTGTTGTAATTTTGAATTTTGCATTGTTCTTAAGAAGATTAAGGCATGGATTACCTCCACTTTTGGATGATTCTGAATCACATTATGTGACTAAGGTTGGTTTGAAAATGTTGCTGATAAGGGGTTGGTATGTTATTGGGGATAAAGTTTAAAATTTCATTGATAGTATTCCCCCACCCCTGGTATTGAGTCCACTTTTTTAGGCTTTTGCTACTGGAATAAGCATTAAGTTATGTTTTTATATTAAGGTAGGGTAGAAGTGCAATTAATTTATGATTGTGAATGAAATTTGTGAGGACTTTCTTAGTGACTTCTCCACTATAGAGTTATGTACATTTTTTGTAGATACCCTTGGTTTGTCTGATTGGAAGCCTTTTATTCTGGTTTTTATTGGGTTTGAAAGGTGGTTTGGTCTGGTGACAGACACATTGTTAATTGGCTTATAGTATGCATCTTAGAGCTTGATTGGCTTCGTATATTGGATGATGTATGTCACATTGTTGGGCTCTTCTGTTTTAATGAAGATTTGGAATTTTTTTTTGGGGAGAATGCTAAAATCAAGTGATCTGCTGGACCCTTAAATTTGAATTTCATAGTTTATCATTAATATACATTGTTCATGTTTAGTGAACTGCAATATTTCATTATGCAGCACTGATACTTGAGGTGGTAGATAATTTGCAGTTGGTTCATTGTGATAACTTTTTTTTCTCCCTCCAATCTTTCTCTTATCAACTTTTTTTCTTCCCCAGGTCAAAGCTGATTGATTGTGTTATGTGGAATCTACAACTGTATAGGAACCTTGCTCTTCTATAGTTTTGGAGTTAAGATGAGGACAGGTTCCATGTGCTTTTCCATCTTGCAAGTTCCTAGATGCGGAATCCCCACCTTAGCTACTTTTTGGAGGGAAAGCTTCCACCGTTTGAGTAGGACTGACAAAAACAGTTCTAGCTTTAGGCTACTTGGTTCTAATACCTATGGGCTTGAGAGAAGTTACAATAGGAAATGGACTCGAAGACCTGTATTTACAAACGCAGAGGGAAGAAATAAAACCACCCAGCCAAGCAAACCAAGCAACATTGGGCATGAAATTTTAGATGGAGTGGTTTCAAAAAGTGATACATTTAGTGTAAATAAGACAGAAATTAGTCAATTCCAAAACGTTGAATACTGTGATATTCGACAAAAGATTGCAGAGAATAAGGAACTGGCTAACCTTGTGACAGTTATTGTTTTTGACATCAAGACAACTGGTTTTAGGAGAGAGAATGAACGTATCATCGAGATTGCACTTAGAGATCTTGAGGGTGGTGAAAACAGCACTTTCCAGACGCTAGTAAACCCTCAATGCTTTGTTCCAAATTCACATGTTCATGGCATTACAACCCGTATGGTCAACAAACCTGATGTTCCAAGCTATTCTATATTTTAATTGTTTGATATGCAGTCCCATTAAAGAAGTTAAAAATAATAATAAATAAATAAAAAGTTACAGCTTCTATTTTGTGTCATATATATGGGCAATTAATTCAAATTTTGTAATAATTTTTTTCCACTTGTCTGTGCCTGGGACCATTTATTGATGTGATTATGGAATATAATTTATTATGTGCTATTCAATTCTTTAGTCTTAAAATGACTCCAAAGTTTCTTGTTTTCTTTTCATTTGCTCATTATATGTTATAAAAAATAATTTTATGACGTTATACTTTGCTTTCATGTTTTTGAAGGAACCTTGGATCATATGTGCATTTGTATTTGCATGTCTAGAAAGCATACAGAAGTAGCATATATATGCCTCGAGTAATCAATTGATACCAAATTCTAAGGTGGTAAGTAAAAGTGGAAACATACAAAGCACTTCAAACTCCAAAGTCTAAAATAATCTTATGCCTATCTGAAAATTTCTGTATTCAAACATGATTAGGGTAAGAACTCATGGTTAGGACCAAGACCAACAAACAAATTTTTTTTATCACAAGTTCCTGCATAATGCTTCTGATAGTAGTAAAGCTGTGACTTCACTAGACATAATTTATAGTTTGTATGATCAGCACATTCTGATTATTGTAAAGGAAGATCTATGACACAATGATAACATTGTATGATTCGTAAATTGGTCTGTTGGACATGGACACGTTATGGCGCACTTAAGGATACGAAGAGCTATAGGATGATGGAAATGCCTGGAATCTGAATTGAGCACATTCATTGTTGAAGTAACTTAATAATATGGAATTATGATGAGGAAGGTCAAAAAGTCATGCAAGTAGTGGGGAAATGTTTTGATTCTGGAAATATGGTCTAACTCAAATTGTCTATCTAGATAAAGTGAAAGCTTTAAAGAGGATTTATGCTATTTATGATAAGGTTTTTGTATATTGGGTATTATGCTCTAATCCAATTTTTGGCTAATTCCAAGGAATTTTACTTCTTTAAATGTCCGTCGAGCTTTGTTCTCTAGTTTAGCCAATAAATGTTTCAACTTGTTAAGTCCTGGAATTATGGATCTTGTTATTTGTTAGAAAAGAAGACCACAACTGACATTAAACAGCTGAGGAACACCCATAACAATAGAAATGGTTCTGCAATTATTTAGCCAGTAAGCTCTGGCCCAAATGACGAGGTTATAAGTTCAATACTCATGAGTGCATGTGTGATTTACTTAACCTGCCACAATTTTAGGAAATGATCTTGCTTATAGTTTTAAATGTTTAAGTAACTGTGGATGGCTTAATCTGAAGTTGATTCAAATGGTTGATTGAATTTTTGCATTTTATTGCTATTTTGTCATTGGTAAGTTATATACACATTTGCTTGGTCTTGAACCCATGATTTCATCCTTCACCTTGTTTCTATAAAGAAAGGAGATGCCATTAGCTCATTGGCTTTTGTTTTCTATTTCGTTGGGTAGG
Source organism: Quercus suber (assembly GCF_002906115.3). Taxonomy (NCBI): domain Eukaryota; kingdom Viridiplantae; phylum Streptophyta; class Magnoliopsida; order Fagales; family Fagaceae; genus Quercus; species Quercus suber. The sequence goes on from NW_027069562.1 coordinate 574,581, forward strand.
TAACTTGTCATTTAGGTCTCTCAGTTTGTAATCTCTTGTGCACTGATAATAAAAGTGTCAAGCACCACATAGCCCTTTGAAGCTCACATGCAAAGCACAAGTGCTCTTGATAGTAAACTAAAACATAAAATGTTTAATAAAATTAAAACAGGAATATGTTTTGCCTATTACCTTAAATGAATTGTGCAATTTATATAAAGTTTGTCCGTTCAAATTTACAAAAGTTATTTCAATTTCTTAAAATTTTAGTAAGTAAATTTGATAACAAGTATGAAAATAGACTAAGTGATAATAATCTAGTCATATAAAGTTGAAATATAACATTTTTATACATAAATTTAATATCTTTGAATGAAGCATAAGGTTTAATCAAAATGTATCCTATAGGCTAAGACCAAAAAACACAAGAATAGTAAATTATTCTTGTTCGGGTCTTTTGATAAGGTTTTTTTTTTAATGGTTCAAGTCATTTTCTTTAAGATCAAGTTCTTAATTTAAATACTAACATATTATATTTAGTAATATAGGCATGATTTATGCCTCTTCAAAAAGCACCTGATCTGAAAGGTAAACAAGCTTTGCTTCAGTTAAGCGAAGCGCTCTTGGGCCTAAGTATGATGTGAGATACCCTGAGGACAGGCTCTGTTCCCTGGCTGTAGTGTGTTGCTAATGAGGGTTGGAAAACTGCTTGTTTATTTAGATAGGTTATTGAGTATCATTAAACTTAGTAGTGCCCATATTTTACTTATTGTTGTTCAGTAAAGTTTAGACTTGATTACAATCAAGTTAACTTTGGTTTTGTGAATTAAATGTAGGATGGAGGACCTGATACCAATCTTACTGCTGTTTGTAAGAAGCCGTCAGAAACCTGGGGAATATGTAGTGTTGGCCGCTCATAATGCTCGCAGTTTCGATGTGCCTTTTTTGCGTAGTGGATTTACTCGTTGTAAAGCTGAGTTTCCTTCAAATTGGTTGTTTGTGGATGCGCTTACTCTGGCACGTGAGATGATGAAATCCAAAGTTCAATCTCTTTCTCTCTTTCTCTCAGTGCACACAAACTTTTTTTTTTTTAATGTGTGTTGACACTTGACACAAATAATTTGTATTGATTTTATTTACAGGTGAAAAAAGTACTTTAATTTCATTGCAAGCCCTTCGTCAAAGCTTTGAAATTTTATTTACCGGTATAGCTAATAGGGCCATGGCAACTTGTTTCTAACTTTTATTTTTCTTTAAATAACAATCATAATAGCTCATTTGGATCTTTTGCTCTTGTAAGCTCGAACCCAGCAGATAGAGTGTCACTATGGGCACTGTGGAAGAAGTCAACTCAGATCGCCCTCCTCTACTCATTTTCTGTTCATTAAAAAAAAAAATAATAAAATAAAACAAATAAACAAACAAACAAACAAACAAAAGAACTCTATTGGGACAAAATATTTTTTTAAATTGTCCCCAAAACATAATAAATAAATTGTGATGTCAAATAATTCAATAATTGCAATCATCAACTAGAGAAAGTGGTTCAAATTTATTTGTTAAAATAATAATAATAATGATAAAATAAACAAACAAAGGAGTGATAATAAACAAGCAAAGAGAAGCTTAAATGGGACGCAATATTTTCTTGAATATTACAAGAAAGAAGTTTTAACTTTAAATTGATTTAGAGTCATCATCTTGCAACCTGCTATATGATGATAAACTCATAAAAGAGACCAGTTATGTGTAGCTTTTGTCACAATACTTTTTTAATAAGACATGCGGCTTGTTTAAATAATACACATTAATAGTCTTTTAAATTGCCACGTAAAGGATTGGAGAAAATAGTTTTATTCTGGATTGGAGCAAAACTTTGCTTTGTTCCATAAAAATTAATTAAAAAAAATTGTGATGTCAAATAACAAAAAAAAAAAAAATTCCCATATTTTCTTTGTTAACCAAACACAAAAACACAAATCGTCTAACCCTTTAAACTCTCTTAGTCTAGTGAACAATCTGCAATCTCTTCTATTTCTCTCAGTTTAACCTCCTCTCTAGTGGACTTTATAATTAAGAAAAAAAAAATTTGGAGGCAATTAATCATGACACACACTAAGGTTATAATAAGGCAAACACGGGAACACCCTACTTTTTTACCTTCTAGTAGTGCCCAAAGATTAGATAAAGAAGTAATTGGAAAAATGAGAAAGCATCTTGTAAAAATTAATAAAATGGAAATGTCTAAATTAGCCCTATTACAACATACTAACATAACACAGAAAATCACGACACACGCTAAATGTGTTGACATAAATTGTTCACTAGAGAAATAGAAGCGTTTGACATTTATGGATACAACCACACTAATTTTTAAACGGACCTACAAAAAAAAAGCAGCAGTTCCCATAGGTGATTTTTTTTTTCTTTTTTTTTTTTATAAGTTTGCCCCCCTTACTTATAATGATTTTTTCTATTTATTTTTTTACAAGGATTTGATGATTACAGTACTCAGATGCGTGACAGCTGAAATATCATATAATTTGGGCCTTAGATAAAGGCTTGTGCTTTACAATTAGTCAATTGAAGCATTCATTAACTTATGTGTTAAGATCAAATATCATTTAACATGATAGTTAATCACATTTCTATTGTTATGGAAGGAAGTTGCGCCTTAGACACCTCATCTATTGATACAAAGGTCAAGTACCCTAGAAACAGATTTAGAGTGTGTTTGAGATAAGCAAGAAGTTGAACTTGTTCAATTGCTTGGCCCCTCTAGTATGTTAATAACATTTCATATAATTTGGGCCTTAGATAAAGGCTTGTGCTTTACAATTAGTCAATTGAAGCATTCATTAACTTATGTGTTAAGATCAAATATCATTTAACATGATAGTTAATCACATTTCTATTGTTATGGAAGGAAGTTGCGCCTTAGACACCTCATCTATTGATACAAAGGTCAAGTACCCTAGAAACAGATTTAGAGTGTGTTTGAGATAAGCAAGAAGTTGAACTTGTTCAATTGCTTGGCCCCTCTAGTATGTTAATAACATTTAGAGTTCAAATCTCCCTAGTTAAACTATGAATAAATTTTACAAAAGTCATTTTACTCAGTCTTTTTTTTAAAAAATATTAAGGTGGTCTATTATTCTTTCTGTATATCAAGTTGATTAGGCATTTAAAACTTATTAATCTATTAAAGTTGATTAGGCATTAAACACTTACTAATCTACTCTTATAATTTTTTTGGAGTATTTTAAATATATTAAACGGCTAACCTTATAGATTTAATAGTAAATTGTAACTTTTTTTTTTTTTTTTTGAGAATACAAGTATTTTTAACACACACACACACCTGGGAAGAGGGGAGGTTTTAAAAAAAACTGATAGTATTTTTTGCATTTGATTAACCTATAAATAGATTCAAGAATATTGTAACATAAACTAAACTATTTAGTAACATAAACCAAACTATTTAGTGGTGATATCTCATATAAATATAGTATTAATCCAAATGCAATAAAAATTTACTACATTTAATATCTATATGACAAATTTTAAGCCTCTTGTGGTTGAATAAGAGATTTGGGGTTCAATTCTTACTTATACTAAAAACCAATTAGTGTCTTAGTCTAATGATAAAGACCTATCATTTGGAACGGACGTTATAGGTTGAAACTCTCTAAAAAAAATATATATGACAAATTTTTAGCAAACATAGCAACTTACTGTTTATGAATAGTAATAGAAAAACACAAATACATATGAACAAATTTACCAAAGCAACTATCAATACTTACAACAAGAAAGATCCAATTTTGGCTTCAAAATGCACCTAAGAAGCTTCCAAGCTAGCCTTAATTTCAATGTTTTTAGAACTAAGGTCATGTGGAACTCATCAATGACTTCTACTATATATAGGGTTATTATCCTATCATTAAAAAAAAAAAAAAAAAAAAAAAAAAAAAAAAGCAAGCAAGGTATTTATTCTTGCTTGCTAATAACTTAGATTTATATACTTTTTTTTCTCTTTTATCTAATCTTTTATTGTTATTTTTTTAAATTTTACTTATCCATGTCATGACTTCTTACTACCATATCTAATCTAGTTTTTTTGCTGAAAGTATACTAAAGTATACTTGTACCCTAAAAAAATTTGAAATTTAAAAAGTTTTACATAAAAACTAAAAGCTAAAAACTAAAGTTTAAAACTGATGCCAAACTCACCCATAGTTTAAGTCCAAAGAAATTACTATTCTCGTAAAGAGTAAATGCACGGATATGATGTGGCTTGCCAGTGGTGATCATAGCCATGGATAAGTCCAAGAGGAACAAAACAATAATTTAACTGTGCAATTATAGATGATTTTAGACCCACTTCTAAAATTGTAGATGATTTTATTAAATCAGGTGATATCACAAAATGTGAAATTAGCCTTGTTTGATAAAAAATATTGGGAAGTCAAAACTTTTAAATCAAATAAATTTGGAACCCATTAATTTTGGTTTACCTTTAGACAATCTATGGAGATGCAATATAACATAAAATTCTTTTATTTTTTTAGTAGTTTATAGTCTCTACTCATCTCTCACATGATTTAATTATTTTTCATGTTAGACACTATGATTAAAAAGGAGTAGCTTTTGTCTCCTGAGGTATTTAATCAGTTTGATTTAGGCTGCTTGCTATTAAGGTAAAAGGAATATGAGATATGAGCCACTCTTTCAGAGTATTAGGAACTCAAACCTCTTGAATCAAATAAATTTGGAACCAATCTATTTTGGAAAACTTTATTTATTTACCTCTAGTCTAGACAATCTATGGAGATACTATATAACAGAAAATTCGATTTTTTTTTGGTAGTAATGTATACTCATTCCTAAAGGAGTTACTTTTGTCTCCTGAGATTTACTTTCAACCGTTTGATTTAGCTACTAAGGTGAAGGGAATATTTTCTACTTAAAAAAAAAAAAGTGAAGGGAATATGAGATAAGTGTCACTCTTCCAAAGTATTTAGAATGTGGCCAAGTGAATGACTAATGGACTTGAAAGGCAATGGGACTACTTCAAAGTTTTCCACATTTTCCTTAGAGGAGTCTAAAAGAGTTTTAACTTATAAGGTGTAACCCATTCCTAGCGAGAAATCTAGCGCCCATGCTTTTGGATATTGGACTTCCAAGCTTGGCTGGGACGTAGGGCACACAACCACATACTGAGCATATTGTATTACTATATGAAAGGTGGTTGGATTTTGGGCTTGTGGACATATATGTTAAGATATTACTAATTAGGGGTGGCTCAACCACTCTGATACTTGGGCTAGCTCACCAAGTTTCAGTCTACTTTATCCTTCCATATTTCTCTCTATGGGCTAAACATTCATAGCCACAGCACATATAAGACTGAATAGCTATTCCCTTGCACACACACACACATGTATAAATAGATTGATAGGATTTATTCTTTATATATAGAATCAGGCATGCGATAGACATAGGCACTGTGCTGGCCTCCTCACTGATTGTCATTTAGAAGGTCTGCTTCCTTTGCCATCTCCTGGCACATAAAATATAGGTAAAAAGTCTGGATAGTAGGAAGCCAGCACCTTGATATTATGTATGTTTTACATAGCATCCAATTATAGAGAGATACTAAACCACCTTTCTCCATTAGTGTTACCCTATTATTGCTTTTGAGAAAATCACCCAATCAACGTGGGAAAAATCTCTCATTAAAAAAAAAAAAAAAAAAACCAAAGAAAGTTGTATTGACCATTCAATAATTTCGTCTTTTGTTCTTCTTCCGTGAATAAATGAAAAGAACCAACCATCATGGGGGCATGATGCCTTTTGTAATTTGCATATAATCTATTGTACCAAGTTTGAAAAACCAAAAGAGCTTAGAATATGTTTAGGACCAAACTTAAAGACACTTGACTGGTAAAAGACAGACAACCATTAAGCAAGTATTTGTATCTATAATTCATCAATTCTTAAGTTTAGGAGAGAGGATTGCAAACATGTTTTGAACAATCCCAGCAAAATCCTACGTCAGAATTACTGCTATTTATACTACTAGCCCCACAAGCAGACAAGCCTTGCTAAGTGGTTACTGCTGTAATTAACTTCTGTAATAGAATTAGTTACAATTGTAACTAGCACATTCTTAGTTTTTTCCCAAGTAATTAATAAATCACCTAATATATGCATGTGCACTAATTATTACAAACAACAAAATTACAATGAAAACAATGACATGAAACTAAAAACATCACCTAATTCAGCTGCAACTTTCATTAACTACTGCCTTGAAGAATATTCATTGCCGCAGCTGCATTTTTTGCCCAGCTGCTGCATACATGAAATTACTGCTGGCCACAGATTTTGATTGTAATTCAAGCTTCATGATGCAGATGCCCTTTAAAAATTGCATATAATCTACTATACCAAGTTTGAAAAACCAAGAGAGCTTAGAATATATTTAGGTCCAACGAAGCATTGACCTTGATTTAATCTTGTTACTCACATCAAACATTAAAGACACTTGACTTGAAAAGACAGACAACCGTTAAGCAAGAATTTGTATGAATAATTCATCAATTCTTAAGTTTGATAGGAGAAAGGATTGCTAACATATTTAGAACAGTCCCAGAAAAATCCTGTGCAAGTCCTAACCAATACACCAAGATGCAATTCTGTAGTTATTATTGGCAAATAAGAACTTCTTTCAGCAGGAGACAATCTAAATTCTAGCTAATCAAACAACTGCCATTTTATATCAGCGAAAGAGTACAATTCCCAATGTAAATGCTCACTTTGTGAGATCCCCTTGGAGAACCCAAGAATCATCTCTCACATGCTCCAATTCCATATCTAAATTTCCATAGCTAATGGACATATAAACGTCTTACAGTGTCAATCTCAACACAAATTAGCATGCGCCCTCTTCTAATGTAATATTAAGTCGAAAAAGCAAAATCCATATGATCTCAACCTAATTCAAGTATTAGCGTAGAAAAAGGTTACCATCAAAATACTTCCATCAAACTGATCTTTTATTTGTGAATACTTTGACAAGCTAACAAAATAAGCTATCACCCACCACCAAAGAGCCCAACGAAGGGCATTTCCCTAAACACCTTGTGTCCAATGGGTCATCTCAATTAAATGGCAATATTGAATATCACGCCTTGAGAATTAAATGGCCCACATAATAGTTTGCAAACTATTTTCACAAAATGGAGGAAAAAAGGGTCTAAAAAAAGTACTTACTAACAACGTAATAATATATTCACTTCATTCAATTTGACATTTCTACTAGATACCAAGCCAATCAATACTAGTAAGCCCAGTAACTTCATTTTGGATGCCCCACAAACCATTTAAAGCAAAAAAGGAACATAACTGTAATCAAGTTCACCACCATCATCTTCAAAATGATTCTCCATTTTCTTGCCTTTCTTTGTTAGTATTTAAAACTTGAGTTGAGCCTCCATTCTTAAGTTGTCTCTATTATTTATGATCTCATGCCAAGTCCTTCCTTTTGGGCTGACATTGTTATGATTTCTGATCTCATGCCCTTGGTTTCTACTGGCATTAGAGGACTATGCCATTTAGTTTATACATTGATTTTGACAATGTGGGGATTCCACAAGATAATGGCCATGCCAACTGTAAGCAAATGAAGTGTGTAGGCAAATGAATCCAAATGTCATGGAAGTATTTCTGAATGAAGAAGAGGCTTGAAAAAATTAAAATTAAAATTATGAGCTTTACCTGGTTGTATAAATTGATTCTTGGCAACCACGACAAGTACCTCCACCTCTGTAGTCTGGAATGGAGACCAAGGGATGCTTTGAATCGCAAAAATGTAGAAGTTGCTGTTGTTGCTCCATCTTCTTGTATCACATGCACAGAGTCACTAACAATATAACATCCAATTTGTTTAGAGAAAAAGAAAAGCATGACTCAATACAATAAGGCTGGTAAGCTGAATCCAAATCTATATATCATATTTAGATGAAAAGAAACAAAGAAAGAGAAATAGGCGTGAGAATTTAGAACTGCTGCCTTTTCAGTTTTGTAGCATTTTTTTTTTATTGGTCGATTTTGATGTGAAAACACCAATTTTTTTTCAATTTAAGAAAAGATTGATGGCTTCTTTTGGGTGGGATCAAACGTTTACGAAGGAGGAGTGTGTACAGAATCTGGGGCGTGAGTGAGAGAAGCGGCACTTGCACATGAGGTGTTTGATTTTGTGCCTAAGAAGCAAGTAAAGAAGTTTGGATTTTGAATGAAAATTGGATTTGGGCCTCATTGTTTAAGAGGCATGGACGTGACCCAGGGGAGACAGATTTTTTAAAAGGCGTAAATACACTTTTAGCTCTATATTTTGACCCGATTTTTATTCTGGTCACTACATTTTATTTTTATCACTTTTAATCTTTAAACTAATTAATGCGTGACATTTATGTTCTTATCGTCACCCAACTAACAGAAAATGCTAACGTCGCTGACGGCATAGTAAAATAATAATTAAAAAATCTATTTTAGCATTAAAAAATTGCCACGTCAGAATTAAAATTAAAAAAAAAAATTAATTTATTAATTTTAACTTAAAAAAAAAAAACTCAGGAAGAACGTGATGAAAACAAGAACTCCAACCCAGATCAAAGAACTCAAGAACACAAACCTAAACACAGAATTTTCTCCTCAAATCACAAACACAAATCCACCGGAATCTGCCACAAAACCATCAACTATCCACCACAAATCCAAAACAATAAACCCATCCACTACCCACACAAACCCATCGAAGCAAACTACCCCACCCAAATCTGATTAAGAAAAAAAAAAAAAAAAAACTCAGCATTGTTTAGGTGCCATTCCTCTTCGATCTAAGAACGAAACCCATCACCAAACTCCAATATGTGAACAAATCCCACCACCAAACTCCGATCTGTGTCATCACCGAAACCCACCACCAAACTTCAATCCAGCCACCAACCATTACCGATCCAGCCACCAAACAATCATGCAACCCATCACCAACCAACCCAAACTCTGATCTGTGCCATCGCCAAAACTCCACCACAAACGCCAATCACCACAAACCCACACCCTCCACCACGCCGATCCCCACAAACCCACGCCCTCTACCACGCCGATCCACAAACTCAAACCTCCACCATGGCAAGTCAGCAACACCATATGCACAAAAACCCACAAAAAAAAAAATGCCAAAGAGAGAGACCCATTGATTTGAGAAAGGAGCTTGAGGCATATGGGTTTGGGTTTGAGCAAAATCAAGAGATAAAGAGAGTTCAAGAAGGCTAAGCACCAAGATAGAGGGAGAAAGAAGAAAAAGAAGAAGAAAGAAAGAAGAAAAGGAAAGAATGGAGGCGGAGAAACTGAGAGACCGATCTGGGGAAGAAAAAGAAAAAGAAAGAAGAAAACAAAAAAGAAAAAGAAACCACAAGCACCGTTGAGATGGGATTGTGGTGTTTTGATCTGGGCTTGATTTTTTATTTTTTATTTTTTTAATTTAGTTAAAATTAATAATTTTTTTTTTTAATTTTAATTCTGACGTGGCAATTTTTTAATGCTAAACTAGATTTTTTAATTATTATTTTACTGTGTTGTCAGCCACATCAGCATTTTCTGTTAGTTGAGTGACTATAAGGACTTAAATGTCACGCGTTAATTAGTTTAGGGACTAAAAGTAGTAAAAATAAAATGTAGGGACCAAAATAGAAATCGAGTCAAAATGTAAGGACTAAAAGTGCATTTACGCCTTTTTAAAATTGTATTTTCTTTTTCTTTTTTCTTTATTTAAATATATATTTTTTTATTTAAAGGAAATGCCCCTAAAAAGTTAAGAATAAATAATAAGAATACTTTAACAACAAAAGTTCCAACCATGTCTTTAATTCTTCCCCTAGTAGTCTTAAAAAGTTTTTTATTTTTATTTTTTTATTTACTTTGTTCCGCTTATTTCAATTCTTACCATTCATTAAAAAGTATTAATAGTTTGCTCATGTCCATGCAAAACGTATATTTTCTCATTTATTTATGAGCTTTTGTTATGGTATCTCTAACTAGGTTATACCACCGAAGGGTGTAGCCTGATGGTAGGAGTCCCATGAACTATCACCCTTGTGAGTCTAAGGGTTGTGGTTTGAGTCATAACACTTCAGTTTAAAATGATGTGCCCAATGCAGATAGCCACACACAGCTCAGTGGTCCCGTGCCATAAATTTGAATTTAAGTGGGCCAGGGCAATGATACAGCACTATGAGCCCCTTTTTTTGTTCATAAAAAAATAAATAAAAATAAAAAAACTAGATTATACATGCATAAAGCTCTATTTCATGTATGATGGATTTTGAGTGGAATTTTCTTAAAATCGCACTTTGAAAATTCATGTGGACCTACTCCTAAATTTTCCTCATCTTGCTTAGGGAGATTGAAATAGTTTTAACTTATAAGAGTTGTAGGCCAGTCCTAGCTAAAAATCATGTGCCCTTCTTGATATTGAACTTCAAGCATACTACGCACCCAACTATAGAAAGGGTGGTCAAAGTTTGGGCCTGTGAATATTTGTAATAAGGTGTTTCAAATTAGTGATGGCTCACATATAGTTTTTCAGCCCACTTTACTCCTCCCTATATAGTTTCTCACTCTTTGGGCTAAACATGATGGCCAACGTAAAACTCAATTAATCTATGTACGCACTTCCTTCTAAACTTCTTATTTTGAAGTGGTTTGGCATGTGATAAATCAAAAGATCCAAACAAATTTGCAATTAAAAAAAAAAAAAAAAACTCAAATCCCTTCTTCACGAGGATTATTAGTCCTAATNCCCTTTTTTTGTTCATAAAAAAATAAATAAAAAAATAAAAAAACTAGATTATACATGCATAAAGCTCTATTTCATGTATGATGGATTTTGAGGTGGAATTTTCTTAAAATCGCACTTTGAAAATTTCATGTGGACCTACTCCTAAATTTTCCTCATCTTGCTTAGGGAGATTGAAATAGTTTTTAACTTATAAGAGTTGTAGGCCAGTCCTAGCTAAAAATCATGTGCCCTTCTTGATATTGAACTTTCAAGCATACTACGCACCCAACTATAGAAAGGGTGGTCAAAGTTTGGGCCTGTGAATATTTGTAATAAGGTGTTTCAAATTAGTGATGGCTCACATATAGTTTTTCAGCCCACTTTACTCCTCCTATATAGTTTCTCACTCTTTGGGCTAAACAGTGATGGCCAACGTAAAACTCAATTTCTATGTACGCACTTCCTTTCTAACTTCTTATTTTGAAGTGGTTTGGCATGTGATAAATCAAAAGATCCAAACAAATTTTGCAATTAAAAAAAAAAAAAAAATATATATATATATATATATATAATTATTGATATTGTTTGTTGTGATTGATGTATCATAAAAATGATGTTAACAATGAGTTAATGAGAAAATGACATTGTTTCAATAATAACTTACCACCTTAACATGTTTTGGGAAAAGGTTGTGAAAACTTTTATAACTATTCCCTTACAAAAATTGTGACTATAAAATTTTTCAATTTCAAATGTGCACTAGAATCAATTAAAAGAGAATGATACAATTGATATAAATCAGGGTTTTTAGCAACGAATAAAAAGAGCCCAGCAAATCCAACCTTATAACTCAATGTGCAGGATGAACATCGATAAAACTTTAATAATCATTGAGAAGATTTAAATAATAAAAAAGGAGAATAAATATAAGATTTATGCTTTGTGGCCTGAAAAAGAAAAAGGAACAAAGCATCTTGCAAGATTACTTCATTAGGAGTAATGCTAATGCTACATTTATGAAAAAATTTCTGTAGATTTATTGCTTCAATAGTAACCCATACTGTTCTTGCATTGTGATTGTGGGGGTAAACAAGAGAGTAGGGAATGAAAGAAAGAAAAACTGTTTCCTTTTATAAAAAAAAACATAATGCATAAGTTTCTTGCTTTCTAGGCAGTTTGGTAAACATTACTTGTAGTGTCATAAACGGTCATAGCCATGGCCCATATAAGACTCAATAGCTGTGTAGGCCCTTCAATCATAGCTTCCTTTCAATTTTCTTTTTCTTTTAAAACCAACTTCCTCCAAATTTCTAAACTAAGGGGTTTGGCACTTTGAACCAAATTTCAAACAAAATTTGGCGACACAAATTTTTGTACAAGTGTTGATGTGAATTTTTCTAAGATTAGTGCATAGAAAAAGTAATGTAAATGATAAATTGATTTAAAAGTTATATTACTTCAATCATAACTTGCCAGTTTAACAATTTATGAAAATTTTTTTCTCTAATATTTCTCAATTTCAAATTTGTGCTTGAATTAATTGGGAAAAAAAAATGGCACAACCAACTCTTTAAAAGAAAACCCTTAAAAAATCATTGATAACATTTAAATACTACAAAATAATAATAATAATAATAAATAAATAAATAAAAGAGAGGAATGAATAGTGGCAAAACTTGTTTTTTTTCCCGGGGTCACTCAACAAAATTGATAAGTTTTCTGCTTTCTGACCTGAAAAAAAAGAAAGAAAGGGGATAAAGGCATCTTGCAAGATTACTCCAATAGTATAGTAATCCATATTCCATACTATCTTTGTATTGTGATTGAGGGACGTGGGGAATTTGCAAAAAAAGGAAAAAAAAAATTGTTTCCTTAAAAAGCAGTTTGGTAAACGTTACTTTTGTAGTGAATTCGGTAATAGGTTCATCCTACGCGCCCTACTATCTCAAGCAAGTCATAATCACATGTGATGCTTCATTTGTAGAGCATATGCAAAACTTCACACATAGTGCCTATCATCATAATACAGGCCAAGTTTTTCCAAATAAAGCAAAGAGGGGGGAGAATAATAAAGTCACAAAATCCTGTTCCTGTCTAACTCCTCTCTGCAGCAGTGCAAGATTTCTGATTAAGTCCCTGCAATCATCGACAATGGAAGCAAATTCACCAAGGGATTCAGAGTTACTGTTTAATAGACAAACAACTGCTTCTGCATCCAGCTCAATTTCTATAGCCTCTAGGTGCAGATGGGAGCAAAGGATCAGCCCATCTCTTAAACCCCATAGCTCAGTAACTATGCTGGTGGTGTGTCCTATGGCTCTAGAGTAACAGGTGAGCCAATTCCCTTTGTCATCTCTATTTAAACCCCCACTGCCAGTCCCTTCCTGGATTTCCAAAGGAAGAGCCATCTGAGTTTAGTTTAACCCAATTGAGGTTGAGTAAGTCCCACCTGACTTGTCTGATACAAGAGGTTTTTTTTATGGTTGCTGTCTTAGATACAGCAGATAAATTCCAGCACTTGCTTTTCCACATCAGTGTGAAGAGCAGGGTTGATGTTTTCATTATTGAAGCTGATTTTGTTTCTTTGGATCCATAAATACCAAATGCCAAACAAGAAATAGTTTCCCCAATTGTAATGCTTCAGATCAACATTCTTCTTATCACAAGCAATATCAGAGTTAAAGAAATGATCATCCAGATGGTTAACCCCATAATTTAGCCAAAAAACTTTATGTATGAGTCTAATGCAATACATGGAAGATGTTGATATGGCATGGTGAACTACAACTACAAATGCCTAAGGATATGAGCTATGCTCTCACTGCTAGAGTTACAAATGTCATGTATCAGATTTCAAAATGCCTCTATGCATCAGTATTTGTTTGATAGGTAAACTATTTTGCAAGCATTTCCAAACAAAAACCTGAAATTTTCGGAAGGGTGGGAATGTTCCATATCCAATAACCAGAGAAATTGGAGACTATATGGGGATTAGCTGTGGCCATCTTGTAGGCATTTTGAGGATCAAAGGAACCATTAGTAGAAGAAATCCATCCAAGCTTGTCACTGGCTTGGGAAAATTTCCTGCAGGGAGTGGCTTTAACTAGCTGGCGTAGGTGAGTGGGAAGGACCATGAAAATTCCACTGAGATTCCATTCACCATTAGGCTTCTCAAAGTACCATCTTTTTGCCACTTATCATGCCAAAAGGAGAGCATACTGTTGTTTCCTAGAAGCTATCTAGCTCCTTTATCAAATATGATTTCACCAAGTTATGATTGCTTTCCAGGTTCTGGATTGGTTTTGTCTTTTGGGTTTTGTCTTTGAGGAGTATTTGTGGTTTAGGACCTCTACCCATTTAGCATTAGGACTAGATTTGTACCTCTAGCAAAGTTTGGCTTCCAGAGCAAGATTTTTTGGTTTGGCAGCTTGGATACCCAAATGGTATTGATATATTCAAGACTATATATTATGGTGGCCTAATAAAGAAGTAAACATCACCATCTTCATTGCATTGTAATTATTGTTATTGTAATAGTAATTCTTTTGAGCATGTGCCAAGTAATTACTGTAACTAAAAGGACTTTTTAATTGAGAAAAAATAAATTTAGGGAATCAATCATGACACTATATGGATACAGCCACACTAATTTTTATCCAATTGAGAAATCAATGTCTCAGAGACTTAAATGGACCTACAAAAAATAAGAAACGTTCCCTTAGAAGACTTGAGCAACAACATGACTTTAACTCCACTTAGAGTCTAGAATCCAGAAGCGTTCCCTATTATAAATTGAGCCTAAGAGTGACTTTACTTGCACCTAGAGTCAATGATTATAAAGGAACAATCAAACTTAAAAAAAAAAAAAAAAATTTATCATGGTTAGAAACATGTTTTCGTCCTATTTTTAACCTATATCCATATACAGTCTCCGGCTATATATTTATAAAACCCATCAATGCAAATTTAATTTTTTTGAAAATAAGCTAACTTTTAGCTTTTTTTTTTTTTTTTTTGCACATTTAGCATAAAAACTACCAAAACTATATATTTTATATTACACTATACAAATAAGCTATCGGAAGCTACAATATACTTAGAGGCACTATAAATTTAACAAATTCTTAAAAGTTAAAAGCAAAAGACACAATAAGCAGTGAATGTCTGTGGAATTTCTTTTCCTTTATCATGGGACAATGCACATAAAAGTTTTGGCATCATGTGATTTTCCCATTCCAATCCTTTTCTTATAAGTAAATGATTCATTAAAGAGCAGGGGCGCAACCCATGTACAAGGTAAGCACACAGGAGATACACCAACTATTCACGATAATACAAAGATAAAGCATCAACTGTCCTGAAGTTGAAATCCACTCAAATAAGGATCTAAAAAATGGAAAATGCTTAGAGTTTCTACATTTGATAAATCCTCTGTATATTTCATGTCCGTATTTTGTTCTTCAAGGTCAAACCTCATTTATACGCTTTTGTGTCCATTATGCCTGCCAATTTATATATTACTAAAAGCTGAAGCGTAGTATTTAATTTTGCTATGATCACGTTGAGCCACATCAGCAGCCACGTCATTCTTTTTTATTTCCAATTTTTCTTATATATTTTTTTAAACGTTTTCTTACTTAAGGTGACTTAAATTAAAATATCTTTTAACCATTATTTTTATTATTAATTTTCCAAAACTCTCCCTCTTTCTTACCTCTTCATCTCACCACTACTTTCTACCTTAATATCATTTTTTCTCTACCTTTATTTTGACTCTTCTTATTCTCAACATCTTACTATAAATTTGACATTTTCTTTTTCATTCTATGCATAGTTTTCTCACACAAAAAGGTTACATCTCTCTCTCTCTCTCTCTCTCTCTCTCTCTCTCTCTCTCTCTCTTAATTTGTTTTTTATTTTTTGTTTGATTTTTTTATTTTTATTGCATCAAATCTTTAGGTTGATAAATTTTTGTGTTAATTAGAATTTTACTTTGGGTTGATGCAATTTAGTTTTGTGTTTTAAGTTGTTATCTTTTATATTCTCTTTGATTAAATATTATCCTACTGCATTATACATATAGTATATAACAATATAATGTTATTATATAAATATTATCCTACTGCATTATACATAGTTTTCTCACACAAAAAGGTTACGTCTCTCTCTCTCTCTCTCTCTCTCTTTCTTAATTTGTTTTTCATTTTTTGTTTATTTTTTGTTTATTTTTATTGCATCAAATCTTTAGGCTGATGAATTTTTGTGTTAATTAGAATTCTACTTTGGGTTGATGCAATTTAGTTTTGTGTTTTAAGTTGTTATCTTTTATATTCTCTTTGATTAAATATTATCCTACTGCATTATACATATAGTATATAACAATATAATGTTATTATATAAATATTATCCTACTGCATTATACATATAGTATATAACAATTAATGTTATTATATTACATAGAATGACTTTGATAATTTGATGTTTATTGTTATATATTTTATTTTTACTCTTTTTTCCTTTCATCTTATTTTATTCAACAATTAAATCCAATCACATCCTCCATACTATTATTATCTATATATTACTAGGGACGGAACCAGGACTCAAACTTGGGGAGGGCCGCCTAAAGTCTTTTGTTTGAGGATTTTAGAAATGGGATATCAATGCTAGAGAAGGCAAGGTGACAATATCATTATTGGTTTTTCTTTCTTTTTCTTTTTTTGAAAAAAACTATACTTTCCCATAATCTACAAATCAAGAAACTATACCTTAGCCAATTGTGGAGTCACCAATGGACCTAAGGAAGAAGGCTGGAGCGTTTGTAATTTATTTGGTTAGGGATTTTGTGATTTGTAATTGTATATAAGTATTTTGTTATTGTTATAGGCCAGATATGTTATTTGTTTGTTGGTAATTTGGTTTGTCTAAAGGTTTTCATTATTATCTAGATTTATGAATTGTTTGCTGATGTTTTGGTTTACCTAAAGGTTTATCTTGGTATTCTTGGTACAAATGGGCAAAAGGAACGGTCAAATAATTTTTTTTTGGTTTTCATTTGTCAATTTGTAAAACTTTTGTGGAGGGGGACCAAAAATAAATATTAAGGGTCAAGATCTAAAATTTTGTGTAAATTTATAAATTAATGTATATTTTTTCAAAAATTGAGGGGGCATGACCCCCCCCCCCCGCCCCCCAGCCCCATGATAGGTCTGTCACTATTTTTATATTTACTAAAAGCTGAAGTGTAGCGTTTATACTGTTGTGCTCAGGTTGCGCCATGTCAATAGCCATGTCATTCCAATTTTTTTTTTAATTTGTCCTACAATTTGAAAATGGTTTTTGCAAATTTCAGAATTAGAGTAACTCTTGCATAATAAATCCCAACCCTATAATAAATCTGTATAATAAAACCTAACCCACTTCTTATTTATTTACTTCCACTGTCAAGCCAACCCAAAGCTTTTTCAGCTTTAACCCAAAGCCTTTTCAACTTAAAGGAAAAAAATAAAATAAAAATAAAAACCGTGGAAGGTGAAAAGGAAAAAAATAATAATAATAACAACTGTGGAAGGTGGAAGTGTGGAACCCTAAAGGGTTTTGCGTGATATAACCTATAACGTGAGGAAAGCAGTGAGACTGAAATCGTGAAGGAAAACAGAGAGTCTGAAATTGTGCTCCCACCTTCCTGCTCTACTGTTTTGCATTAATGGCCGCCTTTTTGAGTTCCTTCCTTCCTGTCTTTCCTTTCAACACGATGTGTAAATACTGATAGTGCTTGTTCAGTTGAGGTATCTCTAAATCTCAGTTCTTTTTTGCTCCATTCTTTTTGCTTGACGATTTTTGTTTCCCTTATTTACATTTTGTTATATGGATTGGTTTGCTGCTCGGTTTTGAATCTTTATTATTGTTTTGAGTTTGGGACTTTGATGGAGATATAATTGATTAATTGAGAAACAGAGAGAGATGAAAAGCCCAGGAAATTGATCGGATATGGACTCTTTAAAGATTATCTATATCTCGGTGCTATGCTTTGGCAAATTGATTGATAGCTGCTATCATAGGCAGTTCGCTCTTTAAGTCTTATCTATATCGAATACAGAGTGTGCTTTGGCAAAACATTGTATACTTTCCTTCTTACCGTTTTCTTTTCTGTGTCTTATTTTTTATGCTAAAGGTAGGCTTTAATTTTTGAAATAAGCTATAGTTGGATTGGTACCCAATTAGTTGTGGTGATACTTGTACTTTTGGCTTAGGTGGTATTCCTGTATCTTCGTAGTTTGATTTTCAATATTTATGTAGTTTTGTATAGTGCTTTATTCCCTTTGTACACTCTTTTTTTTTTCTTTTTGCTGTGCCTCTTTTTCATTTCCAATATAGTTTTACATCTATGGATCCCAAAAAAAAAAAAAAAAACCAATGAGGGAGCTAACTCAGCTAAGTCCAATAGGAGAGGAGAGGAAAGATGAGGAATGGGGTGGGGAGTTACCCTTCCCTTGTTTGGATGTTTTGAGGGAGAGAGGATTTGAGGGGATTTCATAATATCATGAGTTGAAGCTGATCTTCTTTTAGACTTTGTTTGAATGGACAAATACTTTGGGTGTTCTTACTTTATTGATTTGTGGTTGAAAGCCACTACAATTAGGAGTTTAGCCAAGCCCACTTCCAAAGTAGTATTGTAGTTGTGGATTGCTCAAGGAAGAAGTTGAGAATTGCAGACTGAAAGCATTACTACTTAAAGTGAAATCATAGCACCCTGAAAGCTTGGATTATATTTATGGTCATTGAAAGTATAAGACATTGTCTTTTTGCCATTCATATAAAATCATAACTTTTTTGTTCTTTTGTTAATTACTATTGATTAGTTGTTAAGGTGGCTATCAAACACAATACTAGATCTTAGTAAAATTGATGAACCTACTTTACTGTGAGACCCAGCTGATATGGATTTTATATTTTTATTAAATTATTTCTCCAAATGTGTGCTAAGTGTTTATTAGGTAGAATTTGGTTATATAGATGATTCACAAAAATCCTTAATTGTAGTTTGAGATGTGACTAACATTTTTCTTGGACTGTGATAAATGGTATTGAAAAATTTATTTTGTAGATGATGCAAAGACACATTTATTTATTCATTTAAGGATCCATATGAGAATTTGTTTGGGAATTTTTCAGACATTAACATCATCTTCATTCTTCATTGTCAAATTTTTTTTTTTTTAAAATTATATAATTGTTATACTAAGTGAGGGAGGGAGATTTGAACCTTTGTTTTTCGCTTTTATGAGATCAGATATTCTCTCTAAGTTACAAAGCTCTTAGCATTTTTCACTATCAGTTAACATATTTGAAAGACTGAAAACGAAAATCCCAATACATTTCTGAACCTATCCTGTAATATTAGAACATAAAAGACTATAATTCAAACCAAGCAGGAAGGCCAAGTAAGTGTACTGTGTAGTGTGCACCACTATGGAACTGTTCAAAATTAGACAACTTCACTGCTTTGCATGAAGCAACTATAATTAATATTTATGCACGTTTTGGTATAATCAAAGCTACCCTGAGATTTCATTTGGGAGGAGAAATTATTATTATTATTTTTTTGCTAAGTGTGCTTCTTTCAATTTTCTTTTAGAGTTCTCACATGTCCAATTAAGCATTTTGTTAACTTTGGTACGAATTTTTCATGTTTACTCAAAGTGAGAGAAAATATTTTATTTAAAATGGTTGAGATTTAAGGAGCTGTTGTTGCCGTTGATATCAGTGACGATCTCTACTAATTTTTGCTGCATTAATATTGGTAATCTAAAACTTGACCAGTTTGTGTTTTTAAATTAACCTTACTTCCTATAGAAAAGATGGTTTTTTAATCTATTCTATATATTTATTTTATTTTGTTGAAGTATTTGAGTTTGATTTAAACATTTTTCTTCTATCTTTCTATGTCTAATTGCAAAGGTGCAATGAGAGTTAAAGATGTGTGAATCGTTTTCAGAATTACTTGCGATGAGCGAAACATAGAAGAGTGAGTTTATCTTCATTCCCATGAAGTTCTCTTTTCTCCTCCATTTGATGTTAATAGTTTTAGAACTAATCCCATTTAAATTTGATGATTTGTCTACACAAATCTAATGGACTATTTTGTGCATTTTTACAGATATTGACTCAATATTGTTCAAAATCCTAAATTCCTTGATGTGTGCTCTAGCAAATTTTAATTTGAAAGTCAGATTACTTTGAAATTTTCGTAGGATTTACTAAGATGTTCAAGTTTATTATCTATGTCCCTTCCCATTTCGCACTTTTTTTTTTTTTTTGGGTGGATGATCTTAATCTATCTAGTAGATTGCATTGCACTATTGTTGACTACAAGTATTTTTTACATGGGTTGCCAGTGGACTCTAATTATCACAATTGGGTATTATCTTAAAAACACTCTCTTTCTTTTTGTATCATTGTGTGCAAGTTTGTATTTTTTAAAAAAAAATAATTTCGGTTTGGTTATTAAGAAAGTGTACGGATATAATACATATGATAAGTTTTGGATTTTTATTTAGTATGTTTGGGATTCAAGCATCTTTATATAGTTGTTTGGGCTAAAGTTTAACGGGGATGGTGAAGGCTCAGTGTGCTAGGATGATGCCTTTGAGAAGAGGTGATGGATTCCTAAAAAAGATGAGAAGCTGACAGTTTACAATTTTACATTAAGCAACATGGCATTTGGAATTGGAGTTAGAATCCAAAACCTTATGGTAGGAAACATGTAAATGTTCAATTTCAATGAATAAAAACTCAAGTCATAAAATTTTCATGGTTGTTTGCTGTTGTTCCTTTGAATGATTATTTGATTTAAAGTTTTTTTTTTTTCAATCTTTTCTTTTAGGTTTGGTAAGGTTTGGGAAGAGTCGTTCACTTATCCAAAAAAGGTCTGGGAAGAGTTGTAGACTTTTTTGGATGAATTATGTGGAAACTTTTGCAAATAAGAGGAAACTATACTCTAGCTTTATAAAGTTTTATTCATTTGAAAACTATTTTATCAAATTTAGTTTGTTAAATTCTGATTAAGATGAATGGATAATTCAAAACAATGAGTACACTTATTTTTTATTTGTTCCTTTTAAATGTTGTTACACACAGTATATTTATATATTGATTGCTGCATCATTATTATGTGATAAAAGTCTTTCTAGATATCATTTGGCTGCCACATCTATCAAACCCTAAAACTTAATACCACGTGTAAAACATGTATAAACTTCAATATCAATGATGTACCAGCGGTGATTAAAGCTTGCAAGGTGTTCCATAATTATTATGAAGTTAGCAAAAAACTTGGTAAAATTGTTGATGTCTATTTAGGTTTTGTGCAAATGTGATTTTTACTTGATATTGCTTGCTGAAAACGAATGGGAGGATTGCCTTTGTTATTGCAATGGTTCATCTTGAATTGGCTTGAGTTTTCACTTTTTATTTTATTTTTCAAATATTATTAAAACTATGATAGTTCGTGTAAAATTAAAAAGCTTTAACGTATAAACTATGCTTTCATAAGATTTTCCCGTGCATCGCATGGGTTAGCGACTAGTTAAACATATAATTCTTGACTCATAAGTAGTAAGTCCATCCATGCTCACATCTAATCTCTAAGCATACCTTCAGCAGTTCATCCAGTGCATTAATCAAATTTTTTTACCAAGATGCCCTTACACTTGTTCTTACAATTCCTCTTTTCCTATCAAATGCAAAGCCGTCATAAAAAAAAAAACAAAAAATGAATAAAAAAATCCATAAAAGAATTATCACACTGACAGTATTCACCAAAAATATGTTTTAGGCGTCTAGTTTGGTAGAAGTAATAAAAAAAAGGATATGTCAATTAAACAAGTAACGGAAAGTATAACTTTAGATAGAATAGAATGGAGGAAAAAAATAAATGTAACCAACCGTAACTAATGTATTGAAGATCCATAACCCCTCAAAATTTTGAAACTAAGGCTTTGTCGTTGTTGTTGTCGCATTTTCAAGTAAGGCCATTGATATAAAAATGGATGAATATTTGATAGAGACTGTGTTCAAGTTAAACTTAGGTAAATTTTGCAAAAGTACTACATAACTTTTTTCCATAATAATATTTTTCAAATCCCATCATTTGATTAATAGTCTTTCTTGTAACAATCATGCTTACTGTTATTCAATATTAAAAGAAAAAAGTTTGGTTCGAAGGATATTTGGAGCATTAGGCTTCAACCCCATATATAAGAAGGAAGATGACATGTGCCCTTGTCAAGTGTATTTTGGAAACACCACCCCCTCCCCCTTTCTCTCCATGGTCTTTCTTCCTTACATAATCGTTAAGGATTCAAAATTCTTCATTTTGTATATTGTTATTCCTCAATTCAATAAAGAAAAAGAAAATGACTTATAGGCATTGACTAAGCCATGATCCTTTTTAAAAAGCTTTTAGGCTTGGTGTGTTTGGGATTGCTATACTAAGCTTGCTAGATATACATAATTTCAAAACTGCAAGTACATAGAAAAAAGATGGGGTAAGAGACCAACTCTAAACAGGATTTTCACATACTCAAAATACAAAAGAGTATAGACAGGTAGGAACTCATTACTGCCTCACTTATTGTTATACCTATTCAGCAACTATTTACTTTCCAATGCCAAGTTCTTTTGTAGTGTCTCTTGTCAAGCTAAACTGCAAGGTATTATGCCTTGGTAATAGGGTCTGAGTAACTAGAAGCTTCCTCCAAAGATCCTGCATTGCATTTATATGTGATAAAGGACTTAGAAATGAGAACCTAGATAGATGGCTAAAGAAAGAAGGAAAGGACATCAACCTATGACAAAACCCAGTAAATATAATGAAAAATGAATATAAGCCATTTAATAACGATGAGAAGCAAGTAGAGAACCTCAAGAGAGGCCAAGCACTCTGTCTCATGATGGCAAATAATGCTAGGTATGGAAATGTAAAGTTGTTATTTACAACTATGTATTTTGTTGGCTTTTATTCCGTGCCAAATTTGATTGTAATTATTATCAATCGTTTATACCATGTATTTGTTGTGGGACTTGTTGTAAGGGTTGTGTGATAGAGAGTGTGTGAAGACTCAAGCATTTGGAGGCTGAAGGATTCTCGCGGGTATGTTGCGACCTAGCTTCCCGCAAAGTGAAGCATGTGCCCTGCACGTGCTGGAATGCGAAGAGTCAGGCCAGGGGGAGACAGTTGTCTCTCGCGAGTATCTCGCGGGTAAGGCCTTCCCGCGAGACACCCGCGAGACAAGCTGTTCTGCCAGCCTGTACTGACTGACTCACACATTTTGCACCTATCCTATATATACCCTCATTACCCACAAATGTTGAGGAATGCTTCAGAGAGAAAACCTTAGCCAAACACATTGGGAATTAGAGATTGTCATCCCCACCTTTCTTTATACACTTGCTTGTGGTATCTCCTCAACCCTTCCCTCTCCATTTCCATACCATTGAGAGGTTGATAGCCCAAACAATTACCTCACCCTTTGAGTGTGTTGAGTGATGTTTTGGTGCTGCTGGGAAGCATTGGAAAAAGCCTGGAATGGCAGATGCAACATGGAGCTTGTTGCGGGATCCGGGGTGCTAAACAAGACACGGTTCTGAGAAGCCTTGTTGGAGTATGAGCTTGGAGGGCTTAGGTACATCGGGTAGATTAGGCTTGGAGGGTCTCTTGCTTACTCATGTATCCCAACTGATTGTCTAGTGGATCGATTTCCACTTGGAGGGCGGCGGAGAGGTTTTTCGCCGAGTTCTTCGGTTTCCTCTTCGAGAACACGTCTCGGTATTTTCTGTATTTGCATCCTTCTTCCCTACTCTTGTTTAATTCCATTATACTGCTGTGTTGCTTAGTTTATGGATTAGAGTAGCTTACTTGTTTATCTGCTCGCTTTTACACTATTCTGCACTTTGTATTAAAGTTGTGTAAAATATATCGAGCCGTAATTTTAATTGGGGGTCTAAACAGCTCATGTGTTTTCAACACATTTTCGAGCTTTCAATTGGTATCAGAGCGGGTACACTTGTTGTGGTTTAAATACCTTAGTGTGATCCTTGACCTTTTTTGAGATGGACCGGTCTCAATCGCTTAATGTTCCACCATTTTTTGATGGGAACAATTATGCATTCTGGAAAGTCAAAATGAGAGCATTTTTATGTTCTATGGATGATACCATGTAGGATGCGGTTGAGATAGGGTAGACTAAGCCGGAGGCTCTTAAGGCTAATTGGGATAAGGCAGCTCTCGCAGCCGCCAATGCTAATAGTAGAGTTTTAAATGCTATTTTCTGTGGTGTGTCTCCTGATGAATTCCACAGGATCTCTCATATGATGGTAACCAAGGAAGCTTGGAAGATTTTGGAGACAACATATGAGGGTACGAAGAAAGTTAAGGACACAAAGTTTCAGATGCTTACCACCAAATTTGAAGAGCTCAAGATGGGGGATGATGAACCATTTGATTCATTCTATGGGAAGCTCAATGAAATTGTAATTGCTAAATTCAATCTTGGGGAGAAGATTGAAGAGACTAAGGTGGTGAGAAAAATTTTGAGGTCCTTACCGGAGAGCTTTCGGGTAAAAGTCACAGCCATAGAGGAAAGCAAGGATTTGGATGAAATTAAGATCCAAGAGCTCATTGGATCACTCCAAACGTATGAGCTTGGACTGCCTTCCCATAAGACGAGTAAATCGCTTGCCCTTAAAACCATCACAGAAAGAATGGATGATCCTTCCGAAGAAGATGGAGTGGAGAAGGAAGTAGTATACCTTGCGAAAAACTTCCGAAAATTTCTGAAGATGAAGAACAGTGGAAAACCATTCAACATAGGAAAATTTTCATCTTTAAGAGGTGATAGGAAAGAGTTTACAAGGAAAGAAGGGAGGGAGTTTCAACCTTCTTCAGACATTGTATGCTATGAGTGCAATGGCCATGGACATCTAAAGAAGGAGTGTCCAAATTTTCTGAGGAGAAAAGGCAAGGCTTATGCCATGACGCTTAGTGATTCAGATTCTTCTAATTTTGACTCGGAAGAGAGCTGTGACGGAGAGGGAAACTACTCCGCCTTCATGACCATTGCTCATGTGGAGTCATCAGAGGATTTGGGTGCACTTGTGAAGGAGCTTGGTGAGCATTCTAATTCAGAGTCTATTGGGATTGTGGAAGAATCAGATGCTGAAAAAGAAGAGAATACAGCTAATCTTTAAGAAAATTACTCCTTACCACTTGAGAAGTCGGGAGAGTATACCAGAGTAGCCAAGGCAACTGTAAGGAAAATGAAGAAAGCTGAGGAAGATTACAGAAGTCTCTTGGTCAGATATAAAGAGGCTAAGTGTGAGATTGAGACACTAAATGGCGAGTTGTTTGAAGCCTATACGAAGGTGAGGTTTCTTGAGCAAGAGGTAGTGCAAGCTCATGCCAAGATAGAGAGAGTCTCCTCCCAGAAGTTAGATGATGTTATCTCATCTCAAAAACTTTCTTCAGACAAGTCCAGGTTGGGATACACCGAAGGAAACTGCTCATCAATCAAAGTCACCAAAGAAGTAAAATTTGTGAAGGCAAACGAGACGGTTGTAGAAAAGCCCATTCTTGAGAAAGTTGAGGACGTAAAGAAGAAGAATGTGGCTGAGCAACAAATGGTGAATAAGCCTCGAAATCAATCTGTGGTTAAACATGAAACCAGAGGAAGATCTCTCCCAATATCACAACGGGGTCCTAGAACGGATTATGTGTATCATTACTGCGGACTACAAGGACATACCAGACCCAACTATCAAAAGCTGAGATCAGACAACAATGCAAGCGCACCTCGGTCACGAGGAAGGAGAAATGACATGAGGTCTTGGGGTGGTGAGCAATTGAGAAGTCAAAATCGTGATCCCGGTATGATGGACGTGATGAAAATGATCGGTGCCTTCACCACTTGCTTGGAGAGTTTCACCAGAAGGTTTGACAGTCCAAATTCTCGTACCCAATCCATTAAGGATATCACCCCAAACGCACGTGACGTGTGGGTGAAGAGGGGTACTTATGCATAAGCATTATAACATGTTCACGCATAAATTTTTTCAATGTTTAGGGACATTTGCTGTTGCATCTTTTCATGCATTGCTTTCTTTTTACTGTTGTTATTTTGTCTGGTTGGTTTGTACCAGCTATTTTTGTCGATCTTTCTTTTCTTGTTCTGTTTTGAGTGTGTTCAAAAATTCAAAAAACACATAAAAATAGAAAATCCAAAAAGTTTGATCACTTTGTTAAGTTTTGTCTCAAAGCATGTTTTGCCTTGTACCTTTGTACTTATGGCTTTGTGCATTTAACGAGCTTAGCTTGTCTCTCATGCACTCATATCATTGTGGAAGAAATTCTGAAATCTATGTGACTGTTGTAAATAGATCTTCAACCTTATCATGAATGATTAGTGAATGGTTTTGTTGATTTTGAGACATGCATAGACTCGTGCCTATATATCTTCCCACTTTTTATTTTTTATGCTTAAAAGAGCTCTCTAAATGTAAATCTCCAAATGAAAAGAGATATAGAGCTACAAAAGCCTGTCGCACAAACTAGTATTTGACTAGGAAAAAGGGAAAGCGACCAATATAAAATGTATGATGCCCAAAAAGCCAAAGGCAAACTCATCAATTGAAATATCAAAAATTTCAGGCATCTATCTCTAAATGAGATTTCTTTGCTTAAAAGTTGCAAATGATATGTTGAATATGGAGCCAAATGAAAAGCTTCATTGAATTGTTATCAAGTACGTGTGGGAGGTCATATATGCATGTTTCTATAATTGAGATAGGTCACATAATCTAGTGCTAGTTGTGTATGCCTTGATTGAATTGATCATTGAAGCTTCACATTGGACTAAGGACTATCTCATTTTTTATATCCACACACAACACATAAGTCTATGTTCAATGAATGTCATATTCATTTGTGTGATTGTACTTGATTAAATGTGTTTTCACATGCTCAATCTTTGTTTGATCAAACCCAAAAAGATTTTTGAGTGTTTTATTTGTTTTTGAAAGTGATTTTATACTTTCTTGTCTTGTGTTTTTGGTCAAAATGCATTTTTGTGTATTTCTTCAAAAAACTGGTTCAGGGGTTGTTTCGCGAGAAGCTCGCGACTTAGAGCTTCCCGCAAAAAGGGGTTGAGGGAAATATTTTTTTCATCCTGTCACACAGAAACTTTCGCGACTGTATCGCGATTGTATTGTGACCAACAGCTTCTCGCGAAATGCTGTTTGGCTAAAAATTGGATTTTTCCAATTTCAGACAAAAGTTACCGCGACTATCTCGCTACTGTCTCGCAACTTAGTGCTTCTCGCGAAAGTTTTGTGCTTCAGTGGCCCTTCTCGCGACTGTCTCGTAACTGTGTCGCCACTCCCTAACCCGCGAAAAACGCGTGTTTTTAGTTTTTATATTGCTGATGTGACAGTTTTTCAAAACACAAAAACTTCCCTCGCTCAACCTCTCTCGAACCTTTTCAACCCAAATCACTATTCCATTCAAACCCCTTCAATCCAAGCATTTTTTTTTCTGCATTTTCTTCTTCAAGGTATGTTTGATAATCAATTCTTTTTAAGTTTTTGCTTGGATTATGCAGAATTTTTGTTAGGGTTTTGATAATTGGGGATTTTCGAAACTTTGGGTTAGTTTTCAAAATTGGGTGAATTTTTGTCAAATCTTTTGATTGGGCTATGTCCCATTTGTTGTTTCTGCATCTGTGTTGGCCCCTTGTGGCATTCTATCATGTATTGAAGGTAGATTTTCCCATGTTCATGCATTATTTATGTTATATTTGTATTTGTGCATGCTAGGTGTTTATCAAAATGTCCGAATGACATTTTTGTGCCAAATTGAAATCAAGTGATTTCAATCTATGTGTTCTCACTTGTTTGACCAATTTTCACTCCGTTTGGTCATTGATTGTGTGTTTCATACACTTTGCTCATTTTGCACACTCTTGACACACACCTAGGCACACTTATTCATCATGGATGGTTTTAAATTTGGATTTAACTTTGCATGGTTTTAAATTGTTTATACATATTCATCATGGATGGTTTTAAATTTAGATTTAACTTTGCATTTATGTATTCTTATGCTTTAATTTAGATATTTATAACTAAACAATGAAAATTATGAATAAAATATTTGAAACGGTTCACTCATCCATAAAGCAAGCAAAATACTATAAATTACAATCCTAAACAATTTCAAAAATACAAACCAAAAATATCTCAAAAATACTCTTTACACAATCACAAAAATGAGCATACAACATGAATTACCTACAGAATTATTGCTCAAAATATTTTCCAATTTTCGAAGACAATCGCCAAAATTTTTAGCCAACATCAAAACGAGGTACACATATTTAAATTCACAACTAATGTTTGTTACTTTCACATGAACTCTCCACTTTTTCTCTACTAATCACAATCTACCACATCCAAAATTGTGGAACAAAATATTGTAGTCCTATATTTTCTCTTTTGATTAACTTTATACAATGATGTCGTGCACAATTCTAGAGTCATTATTATATTTTTGGAAAACAAAAATTGACTTCATGGATCCAATATTGCAATTGTGATGATAACAATGTTCATGTGTCATCCTTATTATATGATTGTTTATGTTTTTAAAAAACAACTGCAAGTGATTCAATCGGCTAATAAAAAAAAAAGTTCTTCACCACATCAATTTGACTGGACTGCTCCAAAATCCTTTATTCCTTTGAAAGGAAGAAGAAAAACTCATTCATCAGTGCTTTAGGGCTGGAAACAAACAAGCACTATTTTGGGTTGGAGTTCACAAATATTTTGTACAAGATCAAACCAAAGCGGGAAAAGAAATCCTTCTTCAAGCCAACATAGGAGACAAAAATGCAAATATGGACTGGCAATTATGCGAATAAAAAGATGAGAGAATGCAACTACTGTTATCAATTCTAAACCAACCAGATGGAAAACTATTGCTGCTAAACTATCAACAAATCCTTCAACATACAAATTTTGGAACAAACACATTTCGCATCCCAAATAACCAAGCGTGCAAGAAAAATGGAGTGAGTCATTAGGATCGTGAATGCCCTTATCCTTATGGAAACGAAGAATTACATGTAACAATCAAAATGTGCTCAATTGACTTGGGAATGTACAAATTAGCCAACCGAGTATGGTAGAAATTATGTTTCAAAAAAAATGTACAATAAAATTTCCTCATTCTATTCCGAATACTAATCTCTAATAATACAAAATTAATTCCATGACCAAAACCTCCAATCAACATGAATCCTGCAATATATTGGTCACATATATATAATGCAGCTTTAGTAGTAATACATAGAAAAATGTTAATAATAATATCACTATCATAAAAAAATTTATCACGCGCAACGCGCGGGTCCGCGACTAGTTTATAATAATAACTTATACGCTCTTCGTAGGAAAATAATTGTTCTCCCTTTTTGATCAGAATAATATTACTTTCTTCATGAAGTTCTTCTTGTAAAATATTATAACTTGAGATACATGTGAGGTGATATGTGAATAGCAATCAATCACAAAGTCTACAAAATTCATCACATGGAATTCAAAAGAGACTATCACCTAAAGAGTTACATCCTATAACTCCCACATCTCCTAGAACAAAAGCTTGCAATCATGTAAGTTTCTTGCATTTTTGCCTCTTATTTGTATGAGATGGCATTCAGCCTAATAGTACACACCGGTTTGAATTAAGTGAATTGGCATCAAGCCTAATAGTACACACCAGTTTTAATTTAATTTGAGGCTACATCTTATGTTCTTTTTGTGCATGTGCTACACTTTCTCGAGCACTGAATCTTATGATATGCACTAAGGTGTTCATGATTGGCTAGTGAACAGTGGTGAGATGGTTATTTATGCCTTTCTCAAAAGAATCAAGTCCGACAGTCAAAAACATGTGACTTCAAGATTAAGACAAAGTAATAAACACCATAAACATCTTTCCCACACAACATGCACTACAAAGCTCAAACTAGTAAAGTGCAATAAAGTAAGCTCATCCAAGCTAAACAAGGTACATAAGACATGTTATGTGTAAATAAATTGACCAACATTGTTTTCAAAAATCAAGAACATCATGTTCAACATTAAATTTTGCTTCCTCCTTTTTTTTTTATTTATTTATTTATTTATTTATTTATTTAAAGGGAAAACAAATAAATCCTAGAATGAAATGCATGAATGTAATGCAATGCAAGTCCTAGAACAAAAAAACACAAGAAAACAAAGAACAATGGTCACAAAAGAATAGAGCAATGAAGCACAAGGACCATGTCAGAAAGACTCAATTAGTTCGAGTCTTTTGCATCCAAAACTTTTTAGATGCACCATGAGCATTGGAGTTCTTATTCACATTTGAGTGATTCCCAACTCCATGATTGGAATAAAGGTTTAACACCTTTACCAATTCACCAATTAATGCCATAGGATCTTGTGCTTGAGGCACAGGCACTTTTGGTTTATTTGCTCTCTTATCAGCTTGAAGCTTGTAACAGTTAGGATGAATATGTCCAGACTTACCACAATAATGACAAACCCAAGCAGGTTTACCATGTATCTTGTCCTTAGATTTGGTAGGCTCCTTAGGTTTAGTTTCTCTTAAGTCTACCCTAGTCTTCTTAGGTGGTGAAACTTCTATAGGTTTAACTACCTCACTCACAGGTGGTTTGACAGTATCACTCACAACCTCACTCACAGAAGGTCCAGAAGAAGAAGAAGGAACAAAAGTAGTGGAATGTGGTCCAGTATCAAAGATGCTTTCAACATATCCTAACCCAGTTTTATCAGAAGGATACTTTTGAACATTCAGCATGTGATCAAGTTTAGAACTAGCAGATCTAGCAACAGATAAATCATGTTCCAAAGTTCTAACTTTATCAAGCAAAAGCATGTTCTCAGATTTAACATTATTCAAAAGCTCATTAGCATCAAACAGTTTAACAAGCAAATTTCTCTTTTCAAGCTCAAGAGAATCAATTTTCTTTAGGCCAAGATCAACTTTCATAGCATCCTTTGCAGCAATTTTGCAAAGTTTGTTATAGGCCTCTTGAAGATCTGCATCTTCAGAGAGTTCCCATCAGAAGGGTTCTCTTCAGCAGATATGCTTTCATTGACTATAGCAGTAGCCGTGAAAGCAATGAAGTTTCCATCCTCGTCACCACCAGACTCATCATCAGAAACCTCATTATCACTAAGGGTTACAGCCATAGCTTTACCCTTAGTCCTTAAGAATGTAGGACATTCAGATTTCATATGATCATACCCTTGACAGCCAAAACACTGAGGACCTAAAGAGTTATTAGAAGATTGACCAGAATTTTCTCTAGGTTTTTCAAAATTGTTAACCTTAGTGGGATCATTCTTCCTAAAATTTCTAGGTTCAGCAGTGTAAGTGCCTCTTGCCTTTCTATTTGTATTCCTAAGAAAGTTCTTAAAATTTTTGGCAAGATAGGCAATCTCTGTAGCAGAGAGCTCATCATCAAATCCACCACCATCCACATCATCAACTGACTTAAGAGCCATTGATTTGGATTTGTTCACTTTAGGTTCCAATGGTTGCAACAGTAATGATCTTCAAGATGTTGAAATAATCTCCACCATGAAAACCCTAAGTTTTGTGTAAAGGAAGGCTCCTCAAAGATCTCACACGAGATTCACACAAAACAGCAATGTATGAGCAACAATACAATATGGACAACCTCCAAAAACGTGGCTAGGGTTTTGTTTATATACCTAGGGTAAAAACATAAAACTCTAAACGTTTAATGAAGTAGGGCTGAGTTGGAAATTCTGCAGAAAATTCAACCTGTGCGATTTTCGATCGATCGAGTCTATTCTTCGATCGATCGAGCCAGGCCGAAAGTCCCAAGTACTTCTGCAGCCACTCGATTCGAACTTTACAATATTAAACCAACTTTGAGCAAGTCTAAATAAGACTAAATACAATGTTTTGATCATGGTTTGCCAACATTACAAATTAGAGTTCTAAATACATAAAATCCTAAGACCTTAGAACCTAACAAATGCATTTAAACAAAATAATTCTCTCATGATTAATAACATAATATAGTTGTTCATCGATAACTTATTGGTTAGTCCATATCTGATAAGTCTGTACTTATTTGGGAGGCTTCTAGTACCACGGTGCTAGGCATCTAGTATTCCCCACAATGCCAGGTATTCCCGGGATCACATCATAATACATATCTTCCAACCATGGGGGTAGGTTGGCTTCCTCCACAAGTTGGCCGTAACCAACAAGGGCGGGTACAGCAGAGCCAGTCCCACTTAATGGCCAATCATATAACATTTTTCATGGAAAGCCAGTAATTAACCCCTACTGACAGAGTTCAGATCACCAGAGAACATAACCCGAAAACATTTCGTACTTATTCATCATACTGAAATTCATAGTTTGCATTACATTTCATAGTAAAAGCATTTCCATTGTTTCCTTCATCATGTTCGTGGAATTAGTAATAGCATTAATATGCTTAAATCATATACATAAGGTTTCGAAAGCTCACAAATATATCTTTGTCTAATAATGCTTACATGCCATATCTCTAATAAAAAATCTTTTAATGCATAATATACTTTAAAATAACCTCATGACTTACCAAATGCTCATATAACTTATCCCTTACCTGAAAGTAGAGGAACCGAGAGCCTAAAGTCAAAGGAGCTTAGACCTGGCGACTGGTAACACCTAAACCAAAATCAAAGCTTATTACTATCCATAATTCCTTATCATAAACTTACATACTCATCTCAAATCCTATCTCTTAGAATCAAGGAAATCCTAATCCCACCTCAAAGAGGTTTCCACAAACATATTATGCATACATAAACAAATGATGTACCAAACTTAAGAAAAACCTTCATTCTCATATTTATATCATAACGCCAGAGGAGCCAACTTCATTTCAAAAGGTACTTGGAGCTTAGGGCAATAATGCATGCATAAATATAAACTCTTTTAAGCATGGTCATGTAACCATATACACACATAAGGAAACATACCACATGTTGAACAAAACAGCTTCATAAATACAAACGTCGCATGGTTTAGAACCCCTCCTTTGAGTACTAAACCTCAAACCAAGCTACACAAAATTAATCTATGATCTAGACATACCAAAAGATAGGCATATTAAATTATGGCTCAAAACATTCACCCTAACTTCAAAATTTAATCCACGAAATCAGAGTTATCCTACCCTGTTTACTGCTCATTTCAGCAGCAAAAGCCCCATTTGTAAAATACGAATATGCTGTCCACACACATCCAAATGTTATGTAATTTTACAGAACTACTCCCCTGTATGTCCAGGATATACCATAAAAATTTCGTAGTCAAATCATAAAACCATGATTTATTAAAAATCATACAAGACAACGTGTTCAAATCTGTCCTGGCAGAAACTCATGCAACTTAGAAATTAAACCATTATTTTTATACTCATCCAAATGCTGTGAAACCACTTCCACAACAACAATACGTGTCTTAGAATTCATAAAAACTACTCCTAGCATCTTAATTCACAAAATATGATTTAATACATATTTTTCTTGTTGTAAACATCAAATCTGTCACAGAGACAGCTTCAGTACATATTCTTACAAAATCATCAACAAATAGTAATAGGCCTTAATTTCATTTGGGTATTTTTATCAAACTTTCAAATTACTAAAATAGAATCACAAGTTCAGCTTCAAAAATCAGAACAGAGGATACAGAACTAAAACTCAAGCAAATCATCACACCATTAAAATACCCAAACAGAAAATAACCATATATGCTTACCCAAAATTGAAGCTAAACTTTAGTAAGAGTTTTATTTCCTTCTTAAAGAGATATATCTATGATTTTTGGTGAAAGAAAATGAGGGCTGTTGTGAGATGGGGCTGCCGTGTAAGAGCAAAGGAACAAGAAGGAACAAGAACAAGGAAAAGAGTTGAGAAAGAGGGGCTGGACTTTCTGATCTGGTGCAGCCAAGAGAATAAGATAAGGGAGAAGACTTTTGGGGCAGAAAAAGGAGATAAGGAGAGTGGACATAGGGTGGATACGTGTGATGCTAAGGAAGAAAAATCACAGCCCGCCTTTCTTTTTCAATTTTTTGGCATTCACACTTACACTTTTCTACAAAGAATAATATCACTTTACACACACACACACACACACACATATATATATCCTTACCTTTATAAAGTTATATCCATCACATTAAAAGAGCATATATGTTCTATAATATCAGAATATCAAAGCTTCTTAAAGCACTATAAATATATCTAAACCTATGTCTAAAACTCCTCCTAGGTTGAATAAAAATTCTGAATTTGTCCGCACTTGTCATCATTGTCATATTGTTGGTTATATTAAGCCAAATTGTCCTAAGTTAAGGTCTCTGTCAACCTCTAAGGTTAGACCTTCTTCTAGGAAGTCGAGTAGCTCTAAAACTGCTCGTGTTTGTCACCATTGTGGTGCTTCTGGTCACACTCTTCCTAATTGTTTCAAGTTGTTTCCCCATAAGCGAATGACCAATAGGTCTCATCCTGTGTCTAAAGGCTCTGTACCTATTCTTGATGAGTTATTAAAAGCTTTGAGCTTTTTAACTCAATTTCAGGGGAATTCTAATTCCTCTATGTCCCTTAGTAGTCATACTAGGACACGTGCTTTTTCATCTTCACAGCCGAAGACTCGTGCAGTGTGGGTGATAAAGGATTCTAAGACTTAATGGTCTTTCTATTTGTCCTCTGCTTTAATTCTTTCTATCTAAAGTAGGACTCTCTTTACTTGATTTTTTATCTGCTTTTGGAATCATACTTTCATGCATCTGCACCCTTCTATCATGCCTTCATGCATATGCATCTTTTTTTTCATGCTTTGCTTAACATGTTTTTGTTTGTTTATTTTGTTTTTGATATAAAAATTTAAAAAAAAAAATTGAAAAATCAGAATATACAAAAACAGTGTGTGTTTTGTGTACTTGTGTATTTTGGATGGCCATTGAAACAAAGTTTTCTAAACTTTGTATCTTTTGTAGCTTAAATGAGCATCTCTATGCACAACTAAGCAAGTGAGCTTTGTGGCTCTTGTTTGTGATGAGTAAGATTAAGTTATCTCTTAGACTTAACATTCATATCACTCTTTTTGACGGGTAGGACTAAAATTTTTTAAGAGAAAGGCATAAATAACCATCTCACCACTGTTGCCCGCCAATTATGAATGACACCTGTATGCTTCGGCATAGCAAAAGTGCAATGTCAATGACATTTGTGTGCTTCGGCATAGCAAAATTGGAATGTCAAATATCAATGGGTATTTCTTTTCTCTCTTATATGCCCATGCATGATATGCTTAAAATATATATATATATATATATAATATATATATTATATATATATATATATATATATATATATATATATATATATATGCAAAGAAAATAAAAAGCAAAAAGATTAAAAATGCTTTAAATATGATTGCAAGCGTGTATTCTAGGAAATGTAGGAGTTATAAGATGTACCTCAAAGGTGATAGTCCCCATCAAACAGTTATGATTGTGTGTGAGTTAAAGTGATTTTCTCATATCTCAAATCATTATAACATGTATACACTTATGCAATCTTGCGTTGTTTTTCACACACAACACGCAATATTCTTTGCTACTATCAATACATGTGCAGGTACAATGTGATTTGGCCATCACTAGGTTTACATGTGCTTATGTATGCTCACTAAACTGTCATAACTTCTTTTTGAGATATAAAATTGGTTAGACTTGTTTAGTGTGTGTGTGTGTTTTTGGGATCCATGTGCTTAAAATTCTGTAAAGAGATGATTTTGAGAGCTAAATATGTTGATTGGATCATTGGTTGGGTTGCATGTTGGATTGCATTCATGTCTGTGTTTTTCACTTCTCGAAAAACTGTTTTTAAAAGCTGGCTCGACACCTCCTCGATACCTAGCTATCTGTCGAGCTTCTTAAGCTTTTTCTTATCGCAATCTCGACACATCCTCGACACCTTGTGAATCAATCGAGAAAGCTCTTGTCCCCTCGATAGCTTCTCGACAGCTGGTGGATCGATCGAGCTTCTTTATAGCCTTTTGTTGATTTGTCCCTCGACAGATCCTCGACAGCTACATCTGTCGACGTTTATCATGCTCGACACCTGTCTCGCCACCTCTCGATTGATCGAGATCCCCTTGCATGCATTTCATTTTTTTTTTTTTTGCATTTTTTTTTCCTTTGTGTCCATAGCATCTTGTTTTTCTTTTCTTGTAGGTCTATGGTTCCTTGTTCTCCTCGTTCCCTCTATGTCAGTTTTCTGTCGATCTCTTGTCAAGTCTTTTGGCTTTTTATGCCCTTTGACAATCGTGTCAAAAGGGGAGAATTTTGAGAATTGAATGTCATTCCTTAGGGGGAGTAATAAACTTAGGGGGAGAACTTCATGTTAACAGGAAGAATGTTTTTGATGTAACTAACTAAGGTGGAGAGTTAGTTTGATACACTTTGATATTGATATTTTTTGTGTTGTGTATCTCTTGGTTTTGTAACCATTTATATACATCATGTGTTATTTCTATATTTGATGATGATGTATGTGTTTCACTCTTTATCTTACACTAGTCGCAAACCCGTGCGTTGCGCGTGATAATTTTTTAGATAAAATACAATTTTAGTCTCTAGACTTTATAAAGTGTTTTTTTTTTTTTACATAGTTTATCATATTTTTCATAATCTTATCTATAACATTTTTTACCATTATCATATATTTATTGGTTGATGATTTGCATAACATAGACATTAAATAAGAGGTAGAACCATTCAATAATTTTTTTAAGTCATGGTGTATGAAGATTATGATTTTATATATATATATATATAAATAATCCCTAATTAGAATTTGATTAGTTTTAAGTTTAAATTTTTATTATTATATTTAATTGTTGATTTTATTGCACTATAAAGTTTTCAATGTCCTCTGTGTAGTCATCTCTATTTTATTTTTTACTCCTCTTTACCACTTTTTATTTTCCAAATAACAATTATTAATTAACATTCGATTTCATTTCTTTTTTTCTTCCTTCATTTATTTTTTATTTTTATTTTATGTTCCTTTGCTAGTTGTAAATTTTATGATTATCAATAAGAAATAGATATCATGGATGGCTTAAATAGTTATAAATATGGTTACGTTGGTGATATGTTAAAAAGTCTTTTTTTTTTTTCCTTCTGAATTTTCAAGGAAATATGAAAGACATTTCTCTAGTTTGGTCTCAATCAATTAAGATATCCACAATATATTAACGGAAGTAATAATGAGCCTAATTTTTTTTTAATGTATGAAGTGGTTAGGTTAGTGGTATGTCAAAGGTTTAAAAAAAAATTAAAAATAATTCCAAGGAAATGTAAAAGGCCTTTTTTTGAAAAAAGAAATTGTGACTTTTTGAATTGTAAAAATATGATTGTTTTAATTACCTTGCTTATAGATTTCATTATTAAGTTATAAACATCTAAATTAAAGTAGATGAATATATAAATACAAAATTATATGTAAAGTTACAACTGCATAAGATAAATATGTATAGATATATATATATATATATATATATATTTATTATTCATGAATCATTATTTCATTGTTTACTTATAAATATCTAAATTAAAGTTTTTTTTTTTGACAAAAAAATCTAAATTAAAATATATGAATGTGTACAGGTAAAATTATATGAAAAATTAAAACTACCTAAGATGAACGTTTAACCACTTGTAGATGCGTGTTTTTGAAGACTAAAAGTATACACAATTGCCTTGCAAATCATCAAATTTGTTAGCTTTACAAAACATATATTTCATATTGCAAAAAACTTTACATGAACTCCTCTTTTATGACAAACTTTTTTTTTTTCCTTCTTGCCGAAACAACTTAAGAATATTAAGACTTAAGTTAACACATGTGGTAGTTGTAAAACACGTCAGTGATATGAAATATAGAAAAAACATTTTTAGTAGATTGTAATATAAACTTTTTTTTTTCTCAATATTTTATGTAACTTTTCCCATAAGATCAATATTTTTGGCATCCTTTAAAGATGATACATAATATATGGGCCTAGACACATTCAAAGGGTGCTATCTACATTATATGACCCTTTATCACACAAATATATTGATTCCCCTAATGTATGGTAAAGGAAGGCAGGTTTGTGTCTAACCATTTTCTTGATTTGTGATGCATAATTTAATAGTATGGAGGATGCGACTGGATTCAAATGTTGAATAAAATAAGATAAGAGATAAAAAAAGAGTAAAAATAAACTATATAGCAGTAAACATCAAATTATCCAAGTTATTCTATGTAATATAATAACATTATATTATTATATAGTACTATATGTATAATGCAATAGGATAATATTTAATCAAATAGAATATAAAAGATAACATCTTAAAATACAAAACTAAATTGCATGAACCCAAAATAGAATTCTAATTAACACAAAAATTCACCAACCTAAAGGATTGATGCAATGAAAATAAAATATAAAAAAAAAATCAAACAAAAAATGAAAAACAAATTGAGAGAGAGAGAGAGAGAGAGGTAACCTTTTTTGTGTAGAAAAC
Source organism: Quercus suber (assembly GCF_002906115.3). Lineage (NCBI taxonomy): Eukaryota > Viridiplantae > Streptophyta > Magnoliopsida > Fagales > Fagaceae > Quercus > Quercus suber. Next base: position 613,143 of record NW_027069562.1, read on the forward strand.
TATGCATAGAATGAAAAGAGAAATGTCAAATTTATAGTAAGATGTTGAGAATAAGAAGAGTCAAAATAAAGGAAAACAAAAAGGTAGAGAAAGGATGATATTAAGGAAGAAAGTAGTGGGGAGATGAAGAGGTAAAAGGGAGGGAGAGTTTTAGAAAATTAATAATAAAAATAATGGTTAAAAGATATTTAAATTTTTCAATAATGGAGTTTTTAAGTCATCTTAAATGAGAAAATGTTTAAAAAATATATATAACAAAAATTGAAAATAAAAAATGATGACGTGGCTGATGATGTGGCTCAATGTGAGCATAGCAACATTAAACACTACGCTTCAGCTTTTAGTAATATATAGATGTGTTGTACTCTTTATCTTACATGTGTTGTTTCTTTTCTCTCTTTATACACATGTTTCTTGTTTATTTAACTTGTCATTATTTTCCACATGGTACCTTGATGTGTTTTGTTTAGTGCCTTTCAGGAAAGACAAGTTAAAGCCAAGTCAAGATTCCGAACCTTCTTCTTGCAGCAACTTCCAAGGTTCAGATCTTTTAGACTAGGCTTATTTATTCTGTAATCTTGAGTAGAATGTATTCTAGGACATTCAATGTACTCTTGTGGTTTTGTCACGGATTGCCAAAGGGGGAGATTGTTGAGGACATATTTTTATATAATTGGCATATCCTTTGACAAAACACACTTTACTTGTATTTGGGTAAATCTAAGTAGGTTCAAGATGATCATTACAAGTGGTTAAATTGAAGACATGAAGATTACTCAAGAATTGTTCAAGAAAAGTGCAATCTACAGATCTCGATACCTGCTAGATAAAAGCTCGATCTGTCGAGATTCATTAAAGCTCGACAGATGTCCCGATCGATCGAGCTCACGGATTTTCAGATTATAGCCAGCAATGTTTTATTCTAAAAGGCTATTTGTTTATGGGTTGTATAATCCTTATAGGACTAAGAAAGCCCAAGGTTGGTGTAAACCTATTTGGAATAGGAGAGCCCATTAAACTCCTATTTAAAGGAGGTGGAAAAAAAAACCCTAACCCTAGAGAGCTTCATAAGGTTTTCTTTTTGAAACCCTAGCCTCCTCCTACAGAAGAAAGAGTTCTTGCTGCGTTTCTTGTACGCCTTTGGGTTCTATAACCAAGCAAAGTCTCTTGCACCAACATTGAAGATCTTATTGGTGTTTTTATGTGAAGCTGCTGCAAATCAACTACAACAATCAAAGGGTTGCTGTGGAGTTAGTCACGTACTTGGATTCATGCAAAAGAGTAAGCCGCGTACTGGGATCCGTGCATCAAATTGGTTAGTCACGTACTTGGGAGTCGTGCAGCAAAAAGGGAAAATTGTCACTACAAAACAAGTCCAATTGGGTATTGGGGTAAGGGTTCAACTGTAGGTTGGTAAGGTACTTGGATTCCTTTACTTGTAACCGCTTGTTGTGATAATAGTGGAGTTTCGGGAGTGGTGACCTAAAAATCACCCGGTGGGATTCTTGCCGCGAGGTTTTTCCCATTTGTAAACAAATCACCGTGTCATTTAATTTCCGCTGCATATTTAGTTATTTGGTGATTTGTTTGTGCTGCCACACAATTGCATGTTAATTAACTTAATTAATAAACTTGGTTAAATTAATTGGTTAATTAATCACAAGGGGTCAACACGCGTTTGGCCTATCAACAACTATAATATCTCATGCATCATACATAGTTAAAACAACAAACACTATATATATATATATATATATATATCTCATAACTTAACCACTTAATATAGTTTTGTAAATACTTAGTATGTATATATACATAATAAAATTAGTCATTCACTTATTTATAATCTTTACAATTCTTATTCAAAGATGTAAGGTTGAATTTAATCAACCATCTTGTTGACTTTATTCCGTGCCAAATTTGCTTGTATTTTAACATTTAGTAGTCCTGTATTTAGGTGAGATTATTGTAAGGGTAGTGTGTGAGAAGATGTGAAGAAAATCTTAAGTATGTGCAAAGAAGCAGAGTTTCACGGCTAGAACTCGCGAGTGGCTCGCGGTTGTAAGCCGCCAACTACAGGCATGTGAGAAGCACACAGGGAGCTGAAGGGTCATGCTAGCTGTTGCACTACAGGACAAAAGTCCCAAGCTGGCCAGGCTGTTATTTCGCGGCTGGAACTTGTGACTCAAACCAGTCGCGAGGCCAAGCTGCCAACTAGCCCTGTTTGGGAAAAACTGACTCTTCGCATTCCTTTCTCACCCCACTATATATAGACCCTTATACCCAACAAATGAAGAGAGCTTCCAGAGAGAATTTTCTAGAGAAACCTTAGAGAAAAACAAGATTGATTCATCCACAATCTTTACCTTAGAGACTCTACAAATTCCTCTACTCTCATTCTCTCTATTGTCATACCCTTGAGAGACTTTTTACCAAATCTTTATCTCACCACACCCACGTTTGTGAGAAGGTCTATTTGGTGCTTTTGGGAAGCAATTAGGAAGGAACCAATGTCTATTGGTTGATGCTATGGTTTAGTAGCGGAATTCGGGAAGCTAAAGAAGAAATAGGTTCGGCGTAACCTCGTTAGAGCAAAAAGCTTGGAAGGCTTAGGTACATTGGGTAGATTAGGCTTGGAGGGTCTATTGTTGTTCATGTATCCCAACTACATTCTTTAGTGGATTATTAACCGCTTGGAGGGCGGCAGAGAGGTTTTACGCCGAGGGCTTCAGTTTCCTCTTCGATAACACATCGTGTGTTGTCCGTGTGTTTGCATCTTCCTTCTCTCTATCTTTGCCATTTATTTACTGTTGTGGATGTGTTTATATTTGACTTAGATTAGATATCAATTCTGTATTTAGCTTATATTCATGTTTCGCACGTTAACCATTTGATATTAAGCTTGAATTGATAATTTGTAATTTGGGGTCTAAACGTTCAAGGGTGTTTCATACCCATTTTGAACATTCAATTGGTATCAGAGCAGGCACACTTGTTGTGGTTTAAATACCTAAGTGTGATCCCTGACCCCCTTTGAGATGGATAGGTTTCAATCTCTTAATGTACCACCATCTTTTGATGGTAGTAATTATGCTTTTTGGAAAGTCAGTATGAGGGCGTTTTTGTATTCTATTGATGATGCTATGTGGGATATAGTTGAAGTAGGTTGGACAAGGCCAAAGGCTGCCAAATCCACTTAGGATAAGGCTGCTCTCGCGGCGGCTAATGCAAATAAGAAAGCCTTGAATGCAATTTTCTATGGTGTCTCTCTAGAAGAATTTCACAGGATTTCACATATCACCATTGCTAAGGAAGCATGGGAAATTCTGGAGACAACTTATAAAGGGACAAAGAAAGTGAAGGACACCAAACTTCAGATGTTGACCACTCGCTTTGAGGAGCTAAAGATGAGTGAGGATGAGTCTTTTGATTCGTTCTATAGTAAGTTGAACGAAGTGGTTGTTGGCAAATTCAATTTGGGGGAAAAGACGGAGGACTCGAAAATAGTAAGGAAGATCCTTCGATCACTACCAGAAAGTTTCCATGCCAAAGTAACAGCCATAGAAGAGAGCAAGGATCTTGACGATATTAAGGTTCAAGAGCTAGTTGGTTCTCTGTAGACGTATGAGTTGTCCCTGCCCTCACAGAAGAAGAGTAAATCACTTGCTCTTAAAACAATTGATGAGAAAGTAGTATTTCATGACTTTTCGGAGAAAGATGCTGTGGATAAAGATGTAGCGTATCTTGTGAAGAATTTTCGAAAATTTTTAAAGCTCAAGAACAGTGGGAAATCCGGTGATAAAGGAAAGTTTCAGAGTTCCGGAAAGGAAAAGAAAGAATTTCGAAGGAAAGATGGTAGAGATTCCCAATCTTCACAAGGAATTACATGCTTTGAGTGTAATGGACATGGACACTTCAAAAAGGAATGTCCCAACTATTTGAAGTCGAAAGGCAAGGTCTATGCCACTACTTTAAGTGATTCGGACTCATCAAATTCTAATTCTGAAGATAGCTGTGACGGAGAAGGAAACTACTCCACATTTATGGCCATTGAGCATGTTAAGTCCACGGATGACCTGAATCAACTTATCTAAGAACTTAGGGAGCACAGTGATGAAGAATCCTTGGGGATTGTTAAGGAATCAGATGCTGAAGAGGAGAAGATGCAGCTAACCTTCAAGAGAATTATGCCTTGCTTCTTGAGAAATTGAGAGAGTATACAAGGGTGGCAAAGGTGGCTGTGAAGAAGATGAAGAGAGCTAAGGAGGACTACCGAAGTCTCCTAGTCAGATATAAGGAAGCAAAGTGTGAGATTGAGACACTAAATGGTGAGCTTTCATAAGCTTACACTAAAGTGAGATTCCTTGAGCAAGAGGTAGTGCAGGCTCATGCCAAGATAGAAAGAGTCTCCTCCAAGAAGTTGGAAGATGTCATTTCATCTCAAAAACACTTCTCAGACAAGTCTGGGTTGGGATATACCGGAGGGAGCAGCTCATCAACCAAACCTACCAAAGAAGTGAAATTTGTGAAGGCCATAGAGCCAGTTATAGAAGAGCCCGTTCTTGAGAAAATCAAGGTTGAGAAGAAGAAGAAGAAGGTGATTGATCAACGGATGGTTAATAGTTCCCGTAATCAATCAGAAGGCATATTTGAAGCTAGAGGAAGATCTCTTCCAAGATCACAACGGGATTCTGGATTGAATTATGTTTGTGAATATTGCGGATTGCAAGGACATATCAGACCCAACTGCCAAAAATTGAGAGCATTGAACAATGCAAGCGCATCTCGGTCACGAGGAAGAAGAAATGACAAAAGGTCTTGGGGTGGTGAGCAACCGAGAAATCAAAGTGGTGATCCCGGAATGATGGACGTAATGAAGATGATCGGTGCCTTCACCAACTACCTAGAAAGCTTCACACAGAGGTTTGAAAGTCCTAACTCTCGTACCCAATCTGTCAAGGATATCAACCTAAATGCACGTGACATGTGGGTGACGAAGGGTACTCATGCATAAGCATTACAATATGTCCATGCATTAATACTTCCAATACTTTGTGTATTTGCTTGGTTGTTTGCTTCGTGTGAGTTTGAGTTGAAAATTTTGTCTGTGAGTTTTTTTTTTGTTTAAAATGTTTTTACATTGTTGTTTTGTTTTTAATCAAGCTTTTCATTACTTTTGTGTCAAAAATCCAAAAACACATAAAAAGTAGAAAATCTAAAAAGTTTGATCGACTTTGTTGAGTTTTGTCTCAAAGCATGTTTTGCCTTGTACCTTTGCACTAATGGCTTTGTGCATCTACGAGCTTAGCTTATTTCTTATGCACTCATATCATTGTGGGAGAAATTTTGAAATCTATGTGACTATTGTAAATAGATCTTCAACCTTGTAATGAATAATTAGTGAATGGTTTTGTTGATCTTGAGACTTGCATAGACTTATGCCTATATATCTTCCCACTCTTTATTTTTGTTTTTGCTTAAAAGAGCTCTCCAAATGTAAATCTCCAAATGAAAAGAGATATTGAGCTGTAAAAGTCTGTCGCACATACTAGTATTTGACTAGGAAAAAGGGAAAGCGACCAAAAATAATTGTATGATACCCAAAAAGCCAAAGGCTAACTCATCAATTGAAATATCAAAAATTTCAGGCATCAATCTCACAATGAGATTTCTTTCTCTTCATTCAAAAATTGCAAATGATATGATGTGTATAGAGCCAAATGAAAAGCTTCAAAGAATTGTAATCAAGTTTATGTGGGAGGTCATATATGCATATTTCTATAATTGAGATGGATCACATTATCTAGTACTAGTTGTGTATGCCTTGATTGAATTGATCATTGAAGCTTCACATTGGACTAAGAACTATCTCATTTTTTATATCCACACACAACACACAAGTCTACGTTCAATGAATGCCATATTCATTTGTGTGATTGTACTTGATTAAATGTGTTTTCACATGCTCAATCTTTATTGATCAAACACAAAAAGATTTTTGAGTGTTTTTATTTGTTTTTGGAAAGTGTTTTGTTTATACAAAATTGTCAAAATTTCAAAAACTGTTTTGCCCTGTTTTGGCGACTCAGTCACGGGTTGACCAAGTCACATGTCCAAGCCGCGAGCCCACTCCGAGATTTTTCACGGCTCACTGGCGGGTCAGTTCCTCAGTCGCGAAAAGGACTTAGAAAATTTTCAAAATTTGAGTTTTTGCATATTTCGCGGCTCAGTGTGGCAACTTGTTCATGGGTGGAAGGTCCAGTCGCGAAGGGTACACAGTGATTTTTGCGGCTCCGCTCGCGACTCCCTCGCGGGTAGATCTTCCAGTTGCGAAAAACATTTAGAAAATTTTTCAGAAATTTTGCTTTCATAGTGTTTCGCGGCTTATCCTGGCAACTTTCTGGCGACTTGATTCAGCCGCGAAAAATGCGTGTTTTGCGTTTTAAAGTCAGTTTTCAAAACTTTTTCAGTTTTCCCTCGTACTTTTGTCACTGTTCATTATCTTCCCAATTTCTATCTCTGAAACACTCCGTACATCTCATCGAAAAACCCTCACTTCTACACCATTTTCACTTCAATCTTTAAGAAAAAGGTATGGGTTTTTCCTGTATCACATCATAGTTCATGATTTGTGTGTTATTTTCTTGAATCTGTGAGTTATGTTGGTGCCATTATGTTTTGAGAAAAAGCTTATTCATACATGACTTAGTTTCATTCTGTTGAGTGTTATTTGGTTGAGTGTTGATGTTTTTGAGTGACTATTGATTCTATTACTATTGTTTTTAGGAGAGTTTTGTGCTCTATGGCATGGCTCATGGCTATATTGACTTTTGCCTATCATGCTTATGGTAGTTTGTCATAATGTCAATGTGTGACTTTGAGATATTCAGTGTTCCCTTGACTATCACTTGATTCTGTGATATTGCCTATGTTTTATTTTGATTTGGTTCATATTATGTGATTGAGCGAACTCTCTCTGATTCACATTCTTATCTGAATCTAATCAAGTTGTTGTTGGTACCTTGTGGTATTGCGTTTGGTTCTCTGTTGTGTGTCCTTTTTTTTTGCAGATGACTCGTCCTTCCTCTAAGGGCAAAGCCATTGCAACCGATGATCCATCAACCCCGGTTGCTAAATGGACTCAACTCTCATCTCAGTTGTCTAGAGACTCTACCACTGAGAAATTCAGGACTCCTGTTGACTCAAAGACCTATGCAGACATTTTTAAAGAGGCTACTCCCATTGTTGAATGAATTGTCAAGTTTGATACCCTGGGGACAACGTTTATCCCTAAGATTTTTTTAGAAAGAGATTAGGCTGACCTTTTTGGGAATTTTGAGGATCTAATTGAGGAATTGGTTAAGGAATTCTACTCCAATGCCAGATACACAGGGATAGAGTTGAAATGCTGGGTACGGGGAACAAAATTTTCCATCGATGTAGACTACATTGCTTAGGTTCTCTGCATCACTAGACTAGAACATGTGGATCGAACTCCCTATGATGATAGAGTTCTTCAAGCACAAGACATTCTTCAAGTTCTTGGGAATGAACATGAAGTGGGAAGCGCAGGATCATCGATAGGCACTGCACTCTTTTCGCCTGAACTGACAACTCTGAAGCTGATTGTGTTCTCCAACCTCTACCCATTGTCAAACACTGCTTTCATCAGTCTTGGGAGGGCTAAATTCTTGTGTGACCTCATTACTGGTGTTCCAATTGACATATGTGTCCACATATTTCAGATAATTGGGAAAACAACGGCTCGATCAGCAGCGCGACTGAATCTTCCGTTCTACAGTCTCATCATGAAGATCATCCTTCATGAAGGTGTTAGTCCCCCATCAGATGGAAAGATTATGTCTCGATCTCGAGCAATATCCTTATACACTCTTCAAGCAAGTAAGAGCCACTCCTCTAAAGCACCTAAGAATGAACCAGTCACTCCTTCTGGTCAAAGTTCAACTACACATGTGCAATCAACTGGTGCTCCATTTATTCCCCCTGGATTTCAAATGCCTAAGCAAAGCCACTTGATTGAAAATGTGGTTGAGCAGATCTCTGAACTACATTAGCTTATCTACACAACTAACAACCAAGTTCAAGTGCGTCTCACGACCATTGAAATGCAGTTGGATGCTATTCAACGAAAATTGGAAGAGAGCCTTTAGCTATTTGTGACAAAAAGGGGGAGAGCGATAGCATATAGTAAGGGGGAGAACAACACAGGAAGGAGCAGATGTGCATACTAGAAGGGGGAGCTGTGTATTCAGGATGATATCATTTAAATACTTTACGTAACTTTTGGATAGACTAATAAAACTTATGTTTCTTGTTTATATCTATATGTGTGGATACAGTTCTAAAATTTATGTACGGTAACCTTGTACCCATGTTGCTTATGTAAGCTTTTAGGGTTTGTTTCCATGCATGGCTTGTAGGCTTTTATGGTTTGTACCATGTATTTGCAGTATTATGCTTATGCAGCCTTTATGCTTTATGTTTAAGTACTTGTTAATGCTATGCATTCTCTTAAGTACATCACTCTTGTGCCCTTGTAGGATTGTTCCTAGATGCATATATGTTGTATGCATTGGTTGAGTGTCGGACTTGCAAATGATACTCTTTAAATGAGTTTATCAACTTGCATGTCCGGATGTTCATTTCTTGTGTGAATGAGCCTTGTGATCACTTTTGTATAAGTGATTGCCTGTATTGGTCAAGCCATGGTTTATTGCTTTATTGCCTAAGTCCATTTTGCTTGATCTCATTGTAATTGCTCCATATGCATTTCAAGTTTTTTGCATACAATGATATTGTTGTGTTGTTGTGTTTCAGGAGATAATTGTTCATATGTTTCAAGAGCTTTTTAGAATCTAGAGTTAGGTGTGAGTGAGTTTTGCTCAACTGTTCCCAAACTCACGCATTAATTCTAGAGTTTGTTGTAGGGGTTTGTCATGGAATAGCCAAAGGGGGAGATTGTAAGGTTGAATTCAATCAACCATCTTGTTGGCTTTATTCCGTGCTAAATTTGCTTGTATTTTAGCATTTAGTAACCCTGTATTTAGGTGGGATTATTGTAAGGGTAGTGTGTGAGAAGATGTGAAGAAAAGCTCAAGTATGTACAAAGAAGCAGAGTTTCACAGCTAGAAGTCGCGGGTGACTCGCTGTTGTAAGCCGCCAACTGCAGGCATGTGAGAAGCTCACAGGGAGCTGAAGGGTCGCGCTAGCTGTCGCACTACAGGACAAAAGTCTCAGGTTGGCCAGGCCGCTATTTCGCGGCTGGAACTCGCGACTCAAACCAGTCGCGAGGCCAAGCTGTCGACCAGCCCTGTTTGGGAAAAACTGACTCTTCGCATTCCTTTCTCACCCCACTATATATAGACCTTTATACCCACCAAATGAAGAGAGCTTCCAGAGAGAATTTTTGAGAGAAACCCTAGAGAAAAACAAGATTGATTCATCCACAATCTTTACCTTAGAGACTCTACAAATTCCTCTACTCTCATCCTCTCTATTGTCATACCCTTGAGAGGCCTTTTACCAAATCCTTATCTCACCACACCCATGTCTGTGTGAAGGTCTATTTGGTGCTTTTGGGAAGCAGTTAGGAAGGAACCAATTTCTATTGGTTGATGCTATGGTTTAGTAGCGAAATTCGGGAAGCTAAAGAAGAAATAGGTTCAGCACAACCTCGTTGGAGTAAGAAGCTTGGAGGGCTTAGGTACATTGGGTACATTAGGCTTGGAGGGTCTATTGCTGTTCATGTATCCCAACTATATTCTTTAGTGGATTATTGACCGCTTGGAGGGTGGCGGAGAGGTTTTATGCCGAGGGCTTCAGTTTCCTCTTCGATAACACATTGTGTGTTGTCTGTGTGTTTGCATCTTCCTTCTCTCTATCTTTGCCATTTATTTACTGTTGTGGACGTGTTTATATTTGGCTTAGATTAGATATCAATTCTGTATTTAGCTTATATTCATGTTCTGCACGTTAACCGTTTGATATTAAGCTTGAATTGATAATTTGTAATTTTTGGTCTAAAAACATTCGAGGGTGTTTCATACCCATTTTGAACAGTCAAAAGATATTATAAAATAATTTGCTGATTAAATACTCTTATATTAGTTATAAAAGAAAGTCGATTAAAATAGTAATTAACCACTTAAACACATGGTTTAATTATAAGGTTGGGTCGAAGTGTTACACACAGGGGATTTGTAGACCGATTTCTTGTTACATTATCATTTATAAGTGAATCACAAAGATCTTGGCTACAAGACTTAGAGCATGCTTGAATGATATTATTAGCCCCAAGTCCCCAACCAAATTGCCTTTGTACCTGGCAAGAATATAGCTGAAACTCTGCTATTAGCTCATAAAATGATTAAGAATTACGATAGAGAAAAAGGCCAAGTTAGGTGTACCATCAAGGTGGACATTAGAATAGTGGTTTATTTTTTTAGTGCCTTCAGGTTGTGGGTTTTCCCTAAGGATATGTAATTTGGGTGAGGGAGTGTATTACCACTCCTAAGTACTCTGTGGCTATAAATGGAGGACTAGCTATTTACTTATGAGGAGCTAAGGGATTGAGACAAGGGGATTCATTATCCCCTTATTTGCTTGTGCTAGCAATGGAGTACCTAACCTAGATGCTAAGAAAGAGGATACTTGGTTGCACGAACTTTAAATTCCATCCCAGATGTGAAAATATGCAGCTTATTAATCTTTGTTTTGCAGATGACTGACTGATTTTCACAAGAGCTGAGCTACTCCCAGTCCACTTAGTGAAAAGTGTTCGGAAGACTTCAAAGTGATTTATGGCTTGGATATTTATGCTCTAAAAGTAAAGTACTTTATGCAGGTGTGTCTGCTGGTCTAAAGAACCAGATTTTGGATACTCTTCACTTTTAAGGAAGGTAGTCTCCCACTTAGATACCTGACTATGCCTCTAGTCCTTGGTAAGCTAAGCTATGATGATTGCAAGCCCCTAAAAAAAACAATAACAAGAAGAATAAATGCTTGGACATTTTAATAAATATTCTTTGCAGGCAGATTGCAATTATTACAATTAGTCTTGTATAATGTGTCTTTAGGAGGTGAGTGAGTGGGTGTTGCTTTTTTTAAGGTAAATTTAACACAAGATGTATGAAGAAGCTACACTTTGCACAACTATAAAACGGACTCTCATTCATCTGTCACATTTTTTGTTATTCTAAGCAATAAACAAAATAACTTTTAAATGGAGTAAAATCTTAAGTGTTCTCAAAGTTGAGCCAAAGCAAACAATCATTTCATCAAACACCAGGTCTAGGTGAGCAAGATCCCTTCACCACATTGTAGTAACTGGTTGATTTAAACCACAATACAGACCTTTAGAGCAATTTGGCATTTGATCTTCTAAGAAAAAGAAAACACTCCATATTTATTATAAGAATGCATTCTCATTATCTTTTGTATCGATTGATCTATGCCTAATAAGTCAATGGCATTAAAAGTTGAGCTTGTATTGACTGTGTATATGCAAGAAAGTGAAGAAATAAAAGAAAAACATAGAAATTTAAGTTATTTAACTACAAATAATGAAAACTCCCCAAAAATAAAATAAAAAAATAAAAGAAAAAATATTTCCTATCTCTCAAAGACTATAACTAATGGCTCAAAAATAAAATAAAGGACTACCCCGAGCAGGCTAAAAAAGCATTTATTATGAATATATTTCACTCAAGCCTCAAATTCAGATCAAATTAATACTCAATCCAAAAATTACAATTACCATGGCAACTGATAAGTCTGCATCTACTAATGTCCAGAATAGTGACCTACAAGATGACATGGCATAGGAAGCCATTACCTAAAGAAGTTCAATTAAATACAATAATTGGGAAGCATACAAAAGAGGGGAAGATAGGGTCCAAAAATAAATTTAAGTGAAGCTTCTTATAGCATGTGTGCTTTGATTATGACATAGTCTAAATACCAAGTCATTAAAATAAACTAACATGAGAGGCTCTTCAACCTGCCTCAATTACAAACTTTGAGTAACACAGAAAAAAAAAAATCATAGCGGTTCTGAATTTCAAGGATTAAATTGAAATGAAGGTTTAATGGTCAAGTGTGAAATCAGGTGTACAACAAAGTGTGTAACAGCATTCATGTGCTAATATTAGCCAATAGCATAAAATTTCAAGTACTATATGTGTCAAACAACTATAGTATCACTTTCAAAGACACGTAATAATAACAAAAATATATATATCTGCTTCATTCAATTTGAAATGTTTGCCTCATACTAAGCAAATCAATACTAATAAGCTCAAGTTTTGCACCCAAAAAAAAAAAAAAAAAACAAATAAGCTCAAGAACTTCATCTTTGATAGCCAATAGACCATTTAAACGAAAAAGGAACATACCTCTAAATCAAGATGTCATGGCAGATTTTCTGAATGGAGAAAAGGCATGGAACTTGTTTGTGTAGAATGCAGAAGATATAGTTTGAGCTAGAATATGTTACTATTTTCACAAGAGCAATTGCTAGGAAATGTTGTGGTCTGCAATTGGCGATCAAGTCAATGGGCAAGTCCATAAGGAACCAAACAATAAGTGAACTGTGGAAGAATGTTTACCTCATTACGGGAGCATCAAGAAGAACATCTAACTACCAGGCTGCCACTAAAATTTAGCCGTAACTCATTGGTAAGTAAGAATTTTTTGACATTGTTTTTTCTTGTATTGTTATCCCAACTCCTCTATCTTTAAGGTTTCCATCAAATCACGACCCATCTTCACCTCTCTCCCACAAAGCTGGCCTTGAAGCATCTAAGCTATTATAGCATACAAACTTAAAGGACTCTGCCAAGCAGAAATACTTAAGACAAGAATAGCTGTCATTCTCCATTATTCTTATTCTAATAAACCCCCCATTACTCAAATCCAGTATAACCTTTTCTGTTCTCTCTTCAAAGCATTCCACTTCAAGTGATAATGATCATATTGTTTCCCTTGCTTCTTCAATTGTTCATCTAACTCGTATATCTTTGACTTTTCAATCAAAGACAAACCCACCTTCTTAGAAGTGCCAACATTCGTAGCTAGATAATGGACAGTGTATGACACGGCAACATGTTACAATACATATATCTTGAGGAGAAATAGCAATAAATAATTCTTGATCCTAAATATTTTGCCTTACAACAGATTACAAGTATAGCTCCTAAAACCAAGTAATCTCTTCTATGCTGCTACAATAGACTACTCCAAATCAAACAATCACTTGGAAAAATACTTTGCCAAGCTATGAACTCTACCAATAAAACATGAGAAAGAAACATCATAGGAGAATCTTCAAAATATACATGATCTTCTAAAAGATAAAATATAGGAGTAGATAAGGAAATACTATTCATAGAATCATGAGTAAAATAAAACATAAAATTACAGAGGATCAAATCTAATTGGGAAGTTTAAAATGTATGAATGAATGACTATTGGTTAAATTTAGAATTTTTACTCCTACTAGAGCTGCAGATTTTGACTACAGGACGATTGAAAAAAAATATATCAATCAACAAAATTCTAGGTTTTATGATATATTATAGAGAAAATTAAATTAACTTTAAAATTAGACTCTATGGTCTCAGTTTTACTTTCTCAACAACGCTAATGTTGTAAGTACTGTCAAGAATAAATGGAAAGATGACTTTTTTTTTTTTAAAGAATAAAATGGAAAGATGACTTGTTTGAATAAAAACAGATATTCACACTAACAATCTCAACCTAATGTTATAAATAGTAAAGGAGACCCATATTTTACAGCCGTAATAACACATTCAATTCAACAATAAAGAACTAATGCTCAATCCAAAATGAAAATGTAAAAGTCAGAACTAAAACCATATTTGTCCTTTCTATACACAATTAATGTGGATGTGGAAATTACATGGCACACATTGATAAATCAACTCTTTGCAAGGACGACTACATATGCGACATGGAGGGTCATCTTTAGTTTCCTCAATGAAAGTAAGGGGGTGTGGATGACAATCAAATGTGTAAGCTTCTCCAAACTTGAAATTTGGATATTTTCCAAGAATACATTTGGGATGTGCAGGATAAGTGCAATTTGCACAGTAGTAGAACCAATGGTTTGGGTTTCGTTCTTCTTCACAGATATTACAGTAATATTTACCAGAGTCATCTTCAGCCATATAACAGAGAGTGAAGGGATGCTCATGTTGTTTGTACCTTGTGGTTTGTGGTAGTGTCGCACATTTAAAGTCAAGTGCAAATTCACAATTGATACAACGAAATACTAGATTTCTTCTATCACCACAACTACTGCATCTCTGTTTAGAGCTTGTAGAGGAGAGGATAAGTCGGTGCTCATGACCTTCATGGGTAAGGATTTCTGGGACCAAACTACATTGTACATCAAGATCAAATTCGCATGACTCACAAGAGTAGAGGAAGCCATTTGTTAACTGGCCACAGGCAGTACACAAAGACATGAACATGGATGACTTTTGGAGGGTGAGTAGGTGTTGATGAAGTTGGTGTCGCTTTTTCTTTGGTAAATTAGCACAAGATTTATGAAGAAAGAAGCTACACTTGGCACAACTATAAAAAGGAGGGAGAATGGCTCTTACGCACCCATCGCATTTTTCTTCGTTATTGTGAACCTCCTCATTAGTAAGCTTTAAGTCATGCTCATGACTAAAATGTTTAATTTCTGTGGCTATTTCAGTTTCGCCCTCCCACACTTTGATATTTTTGACGATGTAAGCTCCTGCTAACTCAACAGATTGACCAAGCTTTGCATCTTCGTTCTCCTCTTTAAGTTCTAGCAAATTTATCTCCTTGAGAATACATTTGGGATGTGCAGAATAAGTGCAATCTACACAGTAGTAGAACCAATGGTTTGGGTTTCGTTCTTCTTCACAAATATCACAATAATATTCACCAGAGTCATCTTCAGCTGTATAACTGAGAGTGAAGGGGTGCTCATGTTGTTTGTACATTGTGGTGTGTGGTAGTGTTGCACATTTAAAGTCAAGTGCAAATTCACAAGTGGTACAAAGAAATACTAGATTTCTTCTGTCACCACAACTACTGCAACTCTGTTCAAAGCTTGTAGAGAAGAGGATAAGTCGGTGCTCATGACCTTCATGGGTAAGGATTTCTGGGACCAAACTACATTGTACATCAAGACCAAATTTGCATGACTCACAAGTGTAGAAGAAGCCATTACAACGCTGGTAACAGGCATCACACCGGGTAGATATATTTCGAAGGGTGAGTGGGTGTCGATGAAGTGGATGCCACTTTTTTTTTGGTAAATTAACACAAGATTTATGAAGAAAGAAGCTACACTTAGCACAACTGTAAAAAGGAGGGAGAATGGCTCTTACGCACCCGTTGCATTTTTCGTAGTTACTGTGATCCTCCTCATTAGTAAGTTTTAAGTCATGCTCATGACTGAAGTGTTTAATTTCTGTGGCTATTTCAGTTCCGTCCTCCCCCACTTTGACATTTTTGACTTTGTAAGCTACTGCTGACTCAACAGATTGATCGAGCTCTACATCTTCGTTCTTCTCATCTTTAAGTTCCAGCAAATTTATGTCCTCCCTGTTTGTCCGGTCTATAGCACAAGTGAGGTGGGCAACAAAATCGCATATGGAGCAATAGTAAAGGCCATAGCGTGTGTCCACCTTTTGAACACAGAGTTGACAAAATCGAGAATCGAGCTCATGGAGTTCAAAAGAAGAATGGGTGATGTGGAGGGGATGCTCGTGACGTACAACCTTGAGTTTGCGTGGGAAAGAAGCGCAGCTTCTATGAATCCAGAAACAACATGTGGCACACAAATTGGGCACACCCTCGCCTTCTTTGCCACAAATGTCGCAAGTGAATGTGATTGACTTGCCCATGGGAGTCAATGGGTGATCGTGGAATTCAGCTTCAAGTTGGGCAACAGCACATTTGATGTGAAGGTTGAAGTCGCAACGGTAACAGCGATAAGAGTATTCATTACGAGATTCATTACAGACTTGGCAACTGCTGTTTTCTTTTTCTTCAGGATAAACAGTTTTTTCGTCAATAAGAATAAGAGGATGCAATGGGTGTAAGGGATGGTGCAACCCAAGGGGTACTTCTGCACATGATTTGTGATGACTGTACCAATGGCAATCACCTCTTGGACACCAGTAGACAGGACCATAAACTGATTCTTGGCACCCATAACAAGTAGCTCGACCTCTGAAGTAGTGTTGAAAGTAGACCAAGGGATGCTTTGAATCGCAAAAATGTAGAAGTTGTCGTTGCTCCATCTTCTTTTATGACATGCACAGTCACAAACAAAATATAACATCCAATTTGTTTAGAGAAAAATAAAAATGTGACTCAATACAACAGGGCAGGTAAGCTGAATCCAAATCTATGAAAAGAAATAGAGAGAGAGCAATAGGCATGAGAATTGCTGCCTTTTCAGTTTTGTAGCATTTTTTTTTATTGCTCGATTTTGATGTGAAACACCAATTTTTTTAATTTCAGAAAAGATTGAAGGCTTCTTTTGGTTGGGATCAAACGTTTACGAAGGAGGAGTGTGTACAGAATTTGAGCTTGAGTGAGAGCAGCACTTGCACGTACATGAGGTGTTTGATTTTGTGTCTAATAAAAGTAAGTAAAGAAGTTTGGATTTTGAATGAAAATTGGATTTGGGTGTGATTGTTTAAGAGGCATGGTCGTGGCCTAGGTAGGGACAAAAAAATTTATGGTTGTGGTAAAAAACTGTAATGACTAATTATGAAATCATCTCTTGTAAAGATATGGCAATACAATTTGTAATAACTTTCTCTGGCTAAAGATATAAATTATTGCTTTTTTATTTTACAATCTCAAAAGTAGAAGGCAATGTTAAACTTAAAACTATTGAGTTAGAGATGAGTTTTTTTTAATTGTTTTTTTTTTCTTTAAATAAATAAAAAAATTCGATTTTTTATTTAAAGGAAATAAACCTAAAAAGTTAGAAATAAATAATAAGAATGTTTTCACAATAAAAGTTCGAACCATGTCTTTAATTCTTCTCCCAATTTTTGACACTAAAAAGGTATAATTTGTTTTACTTTGTTCTGCTTATGTCAATTCTTAATTTCTTATAATTCATTAAAAAGTATCTAACCCAAATATAAGTTTTCCTTTGTTCTATATTCTATATATCAAGTAGAAAGTGCAACTAAGTTTTCTTTTTTATGCAACTTTTTTACTTAGGTCAAGTCAGTTAGTACAGCTCAAAACAACAAAGCCAATCCAACAAAATTTTTGACAAAAAAATTAGTAGTAAACGACTAACCTTATAAATTTAACGGTAATTGGCAACTTATTATTTTGAAATTTTGCATGTGATTAACTTATAAATAAATATTAAATAAAAGCATGGATCCAATAATATAGTAACATAAACCAAACTATTTAGTCATAATATCTCACAAAAATATAGTATCAATCCAAGTGCAATAAAAATTTACTACATTTAATATCTATATGACAAATTTTAAGCAAGCATAGCAACTAACCGATTATGAATAATAATAGAAAAACATGCATATATATGAACAAATTTGCAAAAGCAACTATTAATACTTACAGCAAGAAGAATTCAATTTTGGCTTCAAAACACATCTAGAAAAACCTCCAAGTTAGCCTCAATTTCAATATTGCTAGAACTAAGGTCATGAAGAACTCATTAATGACTTCTACTATATATAGTGTATGCTATCATATCAAAAATTTAAATTCCTTCTCCAACTCAAAAGAAAAGGAAATAAATAAAGAACAACAACACAAGCAAGCAAGAAATATATTCTTGCTTGCCAACATCTTAGAGTTATATACTTTTTCTCTCTTTTATCTATTCTTTTATATTTTTTTAATCTTACTTATCCATATCATGACTTCTTACAAGTTACTACCATTTCCTTTTTCTATTATTATTTTTTTCTAAACATGTCCATGTTAATTCTTTAGCTTAGGGAGACTGAAAGAGTTTTTAACTTATAAGAGTTGTAGCTCATTCCTAGCCATAAATCATGTGCCCTTCTTGATATTGAACTTTCAATCCTACTAAGCACCCAAGTATAGGAAGGGTGGTTAAACTTTGGACCGAAAGTGTTTCAAATTAGTGAAAACCCTCCAAAAAGTAAAAATAAATAAATAAAAGAAAAAATATTTCCTAAAGAAGAAGAGTGTAAGAATGAAGGTACTAGATAAGATGTTGAAAACATTGCTTCTTTAAATTTCCACCTTGTTAGGTTCTAAAGACTTAGGATTTTATGTATTTAGAACTCTAATATGTAATGTTGGCAAACCATGATCAAAATAATATGTTTAGTCTTGTTTAGGCTTGCTCAAAGTTGTATAATTCATGTAAAGTTGGAATCGAGAGGCTGCAGATATATTAGTGCATTTCGGCCTGGCTCGATCGATCAAAGGTTAGACTTGATCGATCGAAAGTCGGCCAGATTACGTTTTCTGCAGAATTTTCAACTCAGCCCTACCTTATTAAATGTTTAGGGTTTTATGTTTTTTTCCTAGGTATATAAGGCAAACCCTAGCCACGTTTTGAGAGTTGCTCTGGTTATTATTGTTGCTCATATTTTCTATTTATGTGAATCTCTTGTGAGATCCTTGAGGAGCTTTCCTTCACATAAACTTAGGGTTTTCAAGGTAGAGATTTTATCAACACCTTGATGATCAACTCAGTTACTGCCATTGGAGTTTAAAAAAAAACAAGCGTGGGTGCTTGTAGCTGATTGGAGAATCTAAGAAAGAAGGAGTCCGTGGATTCGGAGCTTGCACGTGGTCGTATCAGTAAGTTCTACTGGTGGATAGCATTAGAAAGTCAAGCGGGGGTGCTTATAAGTCCTTTTGTATGAACTTCAATTCTTTCATATAGTGGATTCGAGTTTACCTTGAGGATAACTAGGTTAAATCCTCCCTAGGTTTTTTACCGGTTTGGTTTTCCTGGGTGATCATATCATTGTGTTATTTATATTTCCGCTGCTTTATATTTGATATGATTGTTTGATTGTGTTTAACCTAGATTTACATAATTTGACTAAGTTAATCACTTGGCTAATACATTAGGTTAATCCAATTGTTGTTTTAAAGGGTCTAAAAACCTAACAAGTGGTATCAGAGCGAGTAGCTCTTTTGTTGTAGATCTTTTGATCTCTGAACTGATCCTTAACCCCTGTTGTCATGGAACATGGACACTCTCTTGTTGTTCCTCCTCACTTTGATAGGAATAACTATGCTTATTGGAAAGTAAGGATGAAAGCATTCTTGAAATCCATTGATGAGAGGGTTTGAAATTCTGTTGAGTACGAATGGGAGAAGCCCACTACTTCTGTGAGTGAGTGGCAAACTTCTCAAAAAGAAGCAGCTGGGTTCAATAGCAAAGCTATGAATGCCATCTTTAGCGTTGTTTCTATGGATGAATTTAAGAGAATCTCTAATGTTGAGATTACTCACACTACTTGGAAAATCCTCCAGACTGTGCATGAAGGCACAAAGGTAGTTAAGATAAACAAATTGTAGCAATTAACCTCTAGATTTGAAAGCATTAGGAAGTCTGATGATGAAACTTTTGATGAATTCTATGCTAAGTTGAATGATATTGTTAATTCTGCATATAATTTGGGTGAAATCTATGATCAACCTAAAATTGTTAGAAAGATGTTTAGATCTTTAACTGAAAACTTTAGACCCAAAGTTACTACCATTACTAAGAGCAAGGATGTTGACTCCATCCCTGTTGATGAACTTGTAGGATCTCTTCAGTCTTATGAGTTGGACCTACCCAAAGCTAGCAAATCCAAGTCAATGGCTCTTAAGTCAGTTGATGATATTGAGATTGGTGGATTTGATGATGAGCTCTCTCTGCTACAAAGATTGCTTACCTTGCCAAAAACTTTAAAAACTTTCTTAGGAATACTAATAGAAGGGCAAAGAATACAAATTCTGCTGAACTTAGAAATTTTAGGAAGAATGATCCCACTAAGGTTAGCAACACTGAAAAACCTAGAGAAAAAGTAGGTCAATCTTCTAATAATTTTTTGGGTTCTCAATGTTTTGGTTGTCAAGGGTATGGTCATGTTAAATCTGAATGTCCTACATTCTTAAGGTCTAAGGGCAAGACTATAGCTGTAACCCTTAGTGATAATGAGGTTTCTGATGATGAGTCTGGATGTGACGAGAATGAAAACTTCATTGCTTTCACTGCTACTGCTGTAGTCAATGAAAGTGTGTCTGTTGAAGAGAACCCTTCCGATGGAGAACTCTCTGAGGATGCAAATCTTCAAGAGACCTATAATAAACTTTGCAAAGTTGCTGCAAAAGATGCTATGAATGTTGAACTTGGCCTGAAGAAAATTGAATCTCTTGAGCTTGATAAGAAGAATTTGCTTGTTAAATTGTTTGATGCTAATGAACTTTTGAACAATGTGAAAACTGAGAACATGCTTTTGATTGATAAGGTTAAGAAATTAGAACTTGATTTATCTGTTGCTAGATCTGCTAGTTCTAAACTTGATCACATGCTGAGTGTTCAAAAGTATCCTTCTGACAAATCTGGTTTAGGTTTTGTTGAAAGCATCTTTGTGTCTGCACCCAATTCCACAAACTTTGTTCCTTCATCTTCTTCTGAATCGTCTGTGAGTGAAGTTGTAAGTGAAACTGTCAAACCCCCTATGAATGAGGTTGTCAAACTCATATAAGTTTCACCACCTAGGAAGATTATGGTTGATCTGAAAGAGTCTAAACCTAAGGAGTCTACACTATCTAAGGACAAAATGCATGGTAAACCTGCTTGGGTTTGTCATTTTTGTGGAAAATTTGGACACATTCGTCCTAACTGCTACAAGCTTCAAGCTGCTAAGAGAGTAAACAAATCAAAAGTGCCTGTGCCTCAAGCACAAGATCCTATGGCACTCATTGGTGAATTGGTAAAGGCTTTAAACCTTTATTCCAATCCTGGAGTTGGAAATCACTCGAACGTGAATAGGAACTCCAATGCTCATGGTGCATCTAAAAAGTTTTGGATGCAAAAGACTCGATCTAATTGAGTCTTTCTAACATGGTTCTTGTGCTTCATTGCTTTATCTTTTGTGACCATTGCTCTTTGATTTTTGATACTTTTTGTTCTAGGATTTGCATTGCATAACATTCATGCATTTCATTCTAGGATGTATTTTGTTTTCTCTTTTTAATAATAATAATAATAAATAATAAATATAAATAAAAAAAGGAAAAAGGAGGAAGCAAATTGTGTTTGGCATATTCTTTCTTGGTTTTTGAAAACAAGGTTGGTCAATTAATTTACACATAACATGTCTTGTGTACCTTGTTTAGTTTTGATGAGCTTATTTATTGTACTTTACTAGTTGAAGCTTTGTAGTGCGTGTTGTGTGGGAAAGATGTTTATGGTGTTTATCACTTTGTCTTAATCTTGAAGTCACATGTTATTTGTCTGTCAGACTTGATCCTTTTGAGAAAGTCATAAATAACCATCTCACCACTGTTCACTAGCCAATCATGAACACCTTAGTGCATATTGTAAGATTTTGTGCTCTCGAAAGTGTAGCACATGCACAAAAAGAACATAAGGTATAGTCTCGGTTTAATTGCTTAATGCTTAAAATTGGTGTGTACTATTAGGCTTAATGCCACACATAATTAAAATTGGTGTGTATATTATGAGGCAAAATCAAGAAACTTACATGATTGCAAGCTTTAGTTCTAGGAGATGTAAGAGTTATATGATGTAACTCTTTTGGTGATAGTCTCTTTCAAATTCTTTTGGTGCTTGTAAGTCCTTTTGTATGAACTTCAATTCTTTCATATAGTGGATTCGAGTTTACCTTGAGGATAGTTAGGTTAAATCCTCCCTAGGTTTTTTACCGGTTTGGTTTTCCTGGTGATCATATCATTGTGTTATTTATATTTCCGCTGCTTTATATTTGATATGATTTTTTGATTGTGTTTAACCTAGATTTGCATAATTTGACTAAGTTAATCACTTGGCTAATACACTAGGTTAATCCAATTGTTGTTTTAAGGGGTCTAAAAACCTAACACACCTACTATATTAAAATACTATTAATGAACTTCACAAGAGAATCAAAATCTACCTTCATTTGCACGTCTAAGAAAAAGGAAGAGAGTGTAAATCATGAGGACAAATTGATTTGAATATGACCAAAAGGAAATTACAATAAGGAGGCAGAATAAAATTCAAATTTTGTACAAATGCATCACTCAAAGACCATGCCCAAAAGCTTTTAGTATAATAATATACTACAGTCAGTGCTCCAAATGAATGACAATTGGTTCCTCAACCTCTCCCCATCACTTAAAGACTATAAATAATGGCTAAAAAATAATGCCACTTGTGTCTACACGAGTTCTAAATAAAGAGGCTTGGAACTTAGTTATGTTGCATGTAGGAGATATGGGTCTGTTTGGAAACAACTTATCTAATTTTTTGCTAAAAGTGTACTAAAGTATACTTTTAGCTAGAAAAAAATTTGAAAAAGTCAGGAAATGCGAAAAAAAAAAAGTGAGGTTTTAAAAAGCTGTACATAAAAATTGGGTAAAAATACAATTTTGGTCCCTACATTTGAAGGTCACAATCAATTTGGTCCATACATTTTCGTAACAGTCAATTTAGTCCCTATCATTTTTAACTTGCAATCAATTTGGTTCTTGTCGTTAACCCACTAACGGAATATCTTACACGGCAAACGGTTTGTATAGCTAGCACACTTGATGCTTACATGGCTAGTAAAATAACATTAAAAAAAGAGAAATGATATGTCCACAATATTTTCACAATATTTTTACAAAAAAATCCTAAGTGGCAGGTTATTACTGGTTATTATTGTTGGGACATAAAAGTAATCTTAGTGTTAGGTAATTTGAACCAATAACAACCAACCACCTATGATTTGTTGTGAAAATATTGTAAAAAAGTTGTGGACGTAGCACCTGTCTTAAAAAAATTTAATTTGTATTTGAAATGGCACATCAGCATTGAATAAAAAACTAAAATTTGAATTTTAAAAGAAATAAAAAAAATGATTTCTTTATAGGATTAAAAAAAAAAAAAAAACATGAACCCAGATCTGGTGAACCATGAATATTGTTAAGGACATATTTTATGTAATTGGCTAATCCTTTGACAAAATGCACTTTACTTGTAATTTGGTAGATCTAAGATATGTTTAATACTTCAAGAAACATGTTGCTCAAGTCTAGTATTAAAGCCATGAAGATTGGACTAAGAAACAAGTGAAGAAAAGGTGTTCATTAAAGCTGGACAGATAGTTCGACACCTTCTCAACACCTTCTCGACAGCTGGCTATCTATCAAGCTTTTTAAGGTGTTTTCTTATCGCAATCTCGACACCTTCTCGACAGCTGGTGGATCGATTGAGAAAGCTTTTGTCTCCTCGATACCTTCTCGACACCTAGTTATCTATCGAGGTTTAAAACTTGACACCTCCTCAACACCTTCTCGACACCTGCCATCTATCGAGGTTACGGGAATTCAGATTTCAGATCTGATTTTTGAGCCAGACTTTTGTATTTGTGTAGGGTTTCTTTCATCACAACCCTAGACCTATATAAGGCTTATTTTAGAGGCCGTCACATAAGAGAATACAAGGAGAACATATTCAAAAGGTGACCGATGCTTTATTCTCTCTGAAAGAAGCTATTGCGTTTTTACGCCTTAGGATTTTGTAACCAAGTGCTTCTTGATCTTCATTATTGATGAAGTGAAGAACTTTGCAGCCAATCTCTCTCTCTCTCTTTCAGTTGGTGTTTGAAGTCGCGTACTGGGATCCGCGCAATTGGTTAGTCACGTATTGAGATTCATGCATCAAAGGGTGGCATTCATATATTGAAGAGTTCAGAGGTTCTAAAGCGGTAGAAGGTTTCTTCTGTGAGTTCATCTACGGGAATTGTAGAGTCTAGGGACAAAGATTTTGTACTAGATCTGAAACTTCTCTTTACTAAAGTGGATTGCTTTTCGGGAAGGTTTCCCCCTAGATTTTTTACTGTGAAACTGGTTGGTTTCATTGGTTTTCCTGGGTCATCATATCTTGTCTTATTTATTTTTTCCGCTACATGATTTTGACATGATATTGATGTTTGTTTGTTTTAACAAGTTTGATTAATAATAAATCTAATTAACAACTTGGGTTTAAAACTTGTTAATTCTATTAACCGGGGTCTAAATTTCCCAACAAACATGAACCTAGAAAAATCAACCTCCCCCATCGTGACTCAATGTACAAAGCATTGTTGTCTTCCTTCCGATTTGAGGGAGCGAATCGGGTTAAAAAGCTTGGACAAGAGGATTGGGGTGGCATCCTTCTAAGAGCGATAGACGATGCCATCTTTGGAATTAGACCAAAGAGTGTTTCAAATTAATACTATAGACTATTTGTTAAAAGTGTATAATCCAAACCCATTTCTGTGTGTTCCTTGTTTGTAGATCAAGAACCCTTAGAAACCTCAAAGGCCTCGCTCTTATCAAGTCCACTTTCAAGTCTCTCAAAACAAAGCTATATACAAATTTGCCAAATAGGGGTTATAAGATGCTAAAAAAAGATCTTGAAAATCCAAATCAAAATTGTACAATTTAAATTCATAACCTCTGAAAACTCCAAGAAATTCACAATAACAATAGAAAAAAAACAAAACCAGAAACAAAAACATTTATGGGTCTCATCGTTTGCAGTCAGATCTTCCTATGTTGATATGGTACTCTTTCTATATATATACAACCATAGGTAGAGAGACCTTTATTCAGAAATCATGCCCCCAATACAATACACCAAAAACAAAAAACAATAACGACTACATCTTCTTCATCCGAAAATTCAGTAGTTAAATTTTAAGAAATGAAATCAAAAAGAATGGAAAGAAGAAAAGAAGCAAACCATAGAGAAGATAAATTTTTTAGAGAGAAAAAATACCTGAAGTGTGATTTGAGTAAAAAGACCAAACCCAGCCCACTCTCCATCTCTCAGATCTGTCTGAAGAAAAGAGTGAGATCACTCTTTCTGTATTTTCTCACCAAGCCTCTCTCTCTCTGCTGGCCTCTCTCTTCTTCAAACAGTACAAACCCACTCCCTGAGCCAAAAGATATTTTATTTCTCTCAGTTTTGTCTTTGTTTGGTCTCCCACTAAAACCTCACCCAAACGCACCGTTTTACTCACCAAAACTTGAATAAACCAAAATACTGTAGATACAATCAACTAAACTACAATGAAAGCACTGAAAAAAAACATTACTCAATTCAGCTGTAACTTTCATCAGCTGCTGCCTTGAAGAATATCCAATGCTGCTACTGCATTTTCTGCCCTGCTGCTGCATATATGAAATTACTGCTGGCTACTAATTTTGATTGTAATTCAAACTTCATTACGCAGATGCTCCAGCATCAGATGTCCTTTTAAAAATTGCATATAATTAATCTACTGTACCAAGTTTGAAAAACCAAAATAGCTTAGAATACGTTTAGGTCCAACGAAGCATTGATCTAGGTTTACTTGCAACAAAAATTAAAGACACTTGACTGGTAAAAGACAAACAACTGTTAAGCAAGTATTTGTATGAATAATTCATTAATTCTTAAGTTTGATTTGAGAAAGGATTGCTAGCATATTTAGAACAATCCTAGAAAAATCCCACATTGCTCCCTAGGAGTAGAAGTTCTAACTGGTACACCAAGATGCAACTATGTAGTTATCATTAGCAAATAAGAACTTCTTTTAGCCAGAGGCAGTCTAAATTCTAGCTGATCAAACAACCACCACTTTATATAAATGAAAGAGTTCAATTCCCCATGAAAATGCTCACTAACTTTGTGAGACCCCCTTAGAGAACCCAAGAATCATCTCTCACATGCTCAGATGTCATATCTCAATTTCCATAGCCAATGACATATAAATATCTCACGGTGTCAATCTCAACATAAATTATCGTGTTCCATCTTCTAATGTAATAATAATAGAAAAGGCAACATCCATATGATCTCAACCTAATTCAGGTGTTAGTGTAGGAAAAGGTTACCAACAAAATACTTCCATCAAACTGTCTATTGTTTTACTTTGACATGCTGACCAAAAAAACTACCACCCACCACCAAAGAGTCCAAAGGAGGACATTTCCTCAAACACCTTGAGACCAATAGGTCACCATGGTTTAAAAATAAAAACGAAAGATCATACTGGATATCACACCTTGAGAATTAAATGGCCCACATAATAGTCCACATATTTCACAAAAGGGGGGAAAAAGGGTCCCAATATAAATAAGTATAGCATCTTATAACATCTGTATGTGATTATGACATGATTTAAATATCAAGTCATTATAGAATGAGCTAAAATGAGAAGATCTTCAATTTAACTCAATTACAAACTTTGAGTAACACAAGAAAAAAATATTGTAGTTTAGAAATTCAGGGAAATGTGATCTTTGTTTTAATTTGAAATGAAGGTCTAAAGGTTGGATGTGAAAAACAAGTGTATAGCAAAGTGAGCATATACCATTCTTTTCCTAACATTTACGAATAGCATAAAATTTCAAGTATCATATGTGTCAAACAACCATAGTATCACTTTTGAAAGTTCTTACTAACAATGTAAATATATACACACTTCATTCAATTTGATAGTTTTACTAAATACCAAGCCAATCAATACTAGTAAGCTCATTAACTTCATTTTGGACACCCCTCAAACCACTTAAGTAGAATAGGAACATACCTCTAATCAAGTTCACCGGCATCATCTTTAAAATGATTCTTCATTTTCAGGCCTTCTTTGTTAGTATTTACAAAGTTGAGTTGAGCCTCCATTCTTACGCTCTCTCTAGTATTTATGATCTCATGCCAAGTCTTCCTTTTTGGGCTGTCATTGTTATTTACAATACCCTTGGTTTCTAATAGCATTCAAGGACCATGACATTCAGTTTATTCACTACCATTATGAAATTCTGCCCCTACAAGATTGATTTTGATATTGTGGGAATTCCATAAGACAAAGAGCAAGCCAACTATAAGACCCTACTAACAATAAAATCTTTGGAGTGTGTAGGCAAATGATGACCGATCAAGATGTCATGACAGATTTTCCGAATGTAGAAGAGGCTTGGAACTAGTTTGTACAAAATGCAAGAGATATGGTTTGAGTCAAAATATGTTACTATTGTTACAAGAGAAATTGCTATGAAATGTTGTGATTTGTAATTGGCGATCAAGTCCATGAGGAACCAGGCAGGCTGCCACTAAAATTTAGCTATAACTCATTGGCAGGTAAGAATGTTTTAACATTTTTTTTTGGGTATTGTTACCCAACTCCTCTATCTTTAAGGTTTCCATCAAACCATGACCCATCTTCACTACAAAAAACTAGTCCTATAATGGCATTTTTTTTAGTGGCGTTTGTAAAATACGCCTCTATAGGTACCCTATAGTGGCGTTTTCTATAAACGCTGCTATAGGCGTATCTATAGTGGCGTTTGGAGAGACTTATAGAGACATTTTAAAAAATGGGTCTATAGTGGCGTTTTTCAAATAGGTCCTTGTATTACAAGGGCCTATAATGGCGTTTGTCAAACGCCACTATAAGCACTTTTTATTTTTATTTGAATTTTTTTCAGTTGGATAAGGCCTATAGTGGCGTTTTCCAAACCCCACTATAGGTGAAAACGCCACTATAGGCATTTGTAAGAGTATGACCTATAGTAGCGTTTGCGAAAATCCACTATAGCCTAGCCAAAAAAAAAAAAAAAAAGAGGTTAAGAAAAAGAATCCAGCACCAAAAAAAAAAAAAATTAATAGAGGAGCTATAGTGGCGTTTGGAATAGGACCTATGGTGGCATTTACCAAACACCACTATAGGTCTAAAAAGTGCATCATCTACACTATTCCCAAAAAGAAAAAAAAAAAAAAAAAAAAAAGAGTTGTTTGAGTTCAAGCCAAATACTACGGAATATGCCATAGAATATTCTAGGAATATTCTATGGCATATTCTACAATATTCATTAAAAAAAAATGAATGAGTTTCAGCGTTAAAGAATATATAATTTATTTAAATGTATATATTATTTATATTTATATTTAGATGAGAGATGTTATGTCCACAATATTTTCACAACAAATTATAGGTGGTTAGTTGTTGTTGGTTCAAATTTGAATCTAACACTAAGTTTATTTTTTTGCCTTAACAATAACAACCAATAGCAACCTGTCACTTAAAATTTGTTGTAAAAATGTTGTGAAAATGTTGTTAACATATCATTTCTATTTATATATATATATATATATTTTTTTTTTTTTAATGTATGAGAGATGCTACGTCCACAATATTTTCACAACAAACCATAGGTGGTTAGTTGTTATTGGTTCAAATTTGAACCTAACACTAAGATTACTTTTTGCCCTAACAATAACAACTAGTAATAATCTGTCACTAAAATTTGTTATGTAAATGTTGTGAAAATGTTGTGAATATATTATTTATATATATATATATACACACACACATATATACTTATCATTTCTCATTATATATATATATATAAAAATCTAAAAAAAATTAAAACCCCCCACCTACCCCCACCGACCCCCACTGTCCATATTTCTCCCTTATCTCCACACAAGTCTCAGGGACTTCCTTACTTTCTCTTTTTAAAATTATGATTGTTTTGGTCTATTTATTTTTTGATAATAGTTTTGGTCTATTCCTTGTTTGCTATCAACTTTGCTTCATGGGTCTATGAGATTTCTGATCAATTTGATGATTTCTTTTTGCAGGTGGTCTGTGGCAATTGAATGTGTTGGGGTGGAGTTGCTATTTAAAAAAAAAATTTTGGATGTGAGCATGTTGGGTTTGATTTTGAATTTTTTTAGGTGGGTTTGTGTTTCATTTTGAATTTGTTGGGATAGCTATAGTGTTTGTTTTTTGTTTTATTTATGTATTTTGTTTTGTTTTGTATCTTTTAATTTAATTAAAAAAAAAACTTTTTCACGTCAAAAAAAAATTCTTTTGATTACCAAAAATTAATTTTTGGTAATCAAAATTTTTTTTGACGGTTTTTTGGCTGTAGTGGCGTTTGTGAAACGCCACTATTGTACCGTCACTATAGACCTATAGTGGCGTTTGTCAAACGCCACTATAGCCTTTTTCGAAAATAAAAAAATTTGGTTTGTAGGTAGTCCTATAGTGGCGTTTGCAAACGCTACTATAGGGCGGTCCTATAGTGGCATTTTTATAAAACGCCATTATAGATCTATAATGGCGGTACAATAGTGGCGTTTGTAAACGCCACTATAGCAAACGCCACTCTAGCCAAAATGGTCCTATAGTGGCATTTTTAGTACCTATAGTGGCGTTTCACAAACGCCACTATAGGAGCAGTTTTTTGTAGTGCTTCATCACCCTCTCCCACAAAGGTGGCCTTGAATTATCTAAGCTATTATGGCATTCAAACTAAAAGGACTCTGCCAAGCAGAAATACTTAAGATAAGAATAGCTCTTGTTCTCCATTATTCATATTCTAATCATCCCCATTACACAGATCCAGTATAACTAGGGGCGGAGCCACGCTACCTCTTGGGGGGGCCGTGGCCCCTGCAAAAAAAAAAGTCCACCAGCCCATATAGAAATTTTAATTGGGTCCCCCCAATGATGTACGTCCGGCCCCCCCTCTCATTTCTGTTCAATTCACTCCCAGGCCCCAGCATGCTCTAGTTTCAATTGTAGGCCTCTTTTATCCTCTAATAAAACAAAACATGGTCCACTTATATTTAAATACCCAAAGGCACTGCCCAACAAAATAACACTTTATCACCCATTTTCAAACTCAAAATCAGAAAACTTTCTTTTGCTATTCTTTTTATTCTCTTCTTGTCTTCTGTGTACACGCCACCACCCAATCCACTGGTACCAGCAGCCCCCAAACAAAACAAAACCTCAGCTCAGCCCTCCTCTCAAACTCAATCCTCACGATCCCAAAAAAAAAAAACTGACCATTATTTTCTTTCTTCTTACTTTCTTAAACAAATCATTTNACATGGCCCACACCCCATCTTTGCACTTTGTGAAGACAAAGTTTCAAAGGTAAAATTTTTTTGATTTATTACATATTTTTGATTAGTTAGATATCATGTGGCAGTGAGTGTTGTTAAATTGTTTGGTTTATGTTGTATACTTGTGTGTTTAATTTTTGCTTTTGTTAGTTTAATTTTTGCTTTTGTTTGAGGGGTTATTCTTAATTAAAAAAAATTAAAATACAGGAAAATTTTAATAATAGGAATGATGATGGGTTGACTGTTTAAATTATAGTGGAATGTTGTTTTTTCTTGAGTATGAATAACATCCATATAACTAAATAAAAATTTCTAATTAAAATTTTATTTTTTAAAGTTCTTTTCTAGTTAATATGATAGTTTATATAGAAAAGGAAATTGCTGGGAATTTCACCATGGAAATGATTATGGATGAATTCTATTCCACGAAAAATCGTCTTCAGGCATGATTTTGATGTGAAATGTTTTTTTTTTTTTTGTGTGGATATTTTTGTATATGTCTATAGTGATCTAAACAGTTTTTGTATGTTCGTTAATGTGTAAGATATATCAAAATTGAAATTTCATATTCAATAGCCTTATGAATTATGTTTTTAATATCAATACTTCGAATCGGCCCCCCCATGTAAAAATTCATGGCTACGCCCCTGAGTATAACCTTTTTCTTTTCTCTATTCAAAGCATTCCACTTCAAGTGATAATGATCATATTGTTTCCCCTGTATCTTCCATTGTTCATCTAACTCCTCTATCTTAGACTTTTCAATCAAAGACAAACCCACCTTCTTAAAAAGTGCCAACATTCGTAGCCAGGACAGTGTATGGCTATGACCCATCATTGTTATCCACAAATAACAACTTGAAAAACTAGAATTATTGATTGAAGCTCTCTTTAATTTCAGTATGGATTGTTGCAACATGACAGGTTTATACAATGCTAACAAGAGCTGCACTACTACATCAATTTCAATGTTGGCACCTTGGGAGCTCACTAGTCAGATATATATAATGGAAAACTAAAAGATTACACAATAGCATTCTATCATCATTTACAAAAATCAATGCTAAATTACAAAAAAAATTTCAACTAGTGGGCTTTCACCTTGAGTAAACACAAAGTAAAATCTCAGATGAATTCTACTTGTTATGTCTAGTTATAAAAAATACTATATAGACACAATGAATGGAAGAAACTATACGTCATATCACTATACATAACTATATGTCATATCACTATACATGTCATAACTCTCCATTTCACATGTTGTTCCCATAGAATTCAGGTTTAAGTGGGCCAGAGCAATGATACCGTGCCATATGAGCCCTTTTTTTGTTCATTAAAAAAAAAACTAGGTTATACACACATAAAGTTCTAAATCTTGTGTATGATGAATTTTGAGGTGGAATTTTCTTAAAATTGTACTTTGGAAATTTCATGTGGGCCTACTGCTAAATTTTCCTCATCTTGCTTAGGGAGATTGAAAGAGTTTTTAAATTATAAGAGTTGTAGGTCATTCCTAGCTAAAAATCATGTGTCCTTGATATTGAACTTTCAAGTGTACTAAGCACCCAACTATAGAAAGGGTGGTCAAAGTTTGGGCCCGTGGACATTTGTAATAAGGTATTTCAAATTAATGATGACTCACATATAGTTTTTCAGCCCACTTTACTCCTCCCATATAGTTTCTCACTCTCTAGGCTAAATAGTGATGGCCAATGTAATGCTCAATTTCTGTATACACACTTAACTTCCTTTCTAACTTTTTTTTTTTTTTTGAAGGGGTTTGGCATATGATAAATCAAAAGATCCAAACAAACTTTACAATTTTAATAAAAATATAATTTTTGATGTTGTTTATTGTGATTGATGTATCATAAAAATAATATTAACTGTGAGATAATGAGAAAATGATATTATTCCAATGATAACTTATCACCTTAACTAGTTTTGGAAAAAGATTCTGAAAACTTTTATAACTATTCCCTTAATTTCAAATGTGCACTAGAATCAATTGGGAGAGAATGATACAATTGATATCAATCAAGGTTTTTAGCAAAGAATAAAAAGAGCCCAACAAATCCAACCCTATAACTCAATGTGCAGGATGAACATCAATAAAACTTTAATAATCATTGAGAAGATTTAAATAATAAAAAAAGGAGAATAAATATAAGATTTATGTTTAGTGGCCTGAAAAAGAGAAAGGGACAAAAGCATCTTGCAAGATTACTTCATTAGGAGCAATGCTAATGCTACATGTGTATCTCAAGCAAGGCATAATCAACAATCACACGTGATGCTTCCTTTCCTTTGTAGAGTATATGCAATACTTCACGTTACAGCTATACTAATAATATTTACTTTATCAAAGTACCAAAGATTGGTGCCAAAGGCAAAGATTGGTACCTACTATATTAAAATACTATTAATGGACTTCACAAGAGAATCACAAATTACCTTCATTTGTGCATTTGAGAAAAAGGAAGAGTGTAACTCAAAAGGAAGAAAAATTGATTTGAATATGACCAAAAGGAAATTACAATAAGGAGGCAGAATAAAATTCAAAATTTGTACAAATGCATCACTCAAAGACCATGCCCAAAGCATGTAGTAAAATAATATACTACAGCCAGTGCTCCAAATGAATGCCAATTGGTTCCTCAACCTCTCCCCATCACTTAAAGACTATAAATAATGCCAATTGTGTCTGCACAGGTTTTGAATAAAGAGGCTTGGAACTTAGTTATGTTGAATGTAGGAGATATGGGTCTATTTGGAAATAACTTATCTAGTTTTTTGCTAAAAATTTTTTGCTGAAAGTGTACTAAAATATACTTGTACCCTAAAAAAATTGAAAAAAAAAATGAGAAAATGCAAAAAAAAAAAAAAAAAAAAAAAAGAGGGGAGGTTTTAAAAAGGGGTAAAAAAA